>NC_059188.1:4069669-4387907 GCF_020631705.1 Daphnia magna
GGCCAACTAAAAAACAGTTCAGCCTTTCGTCCGGAAGCACGCGAGGGCGTGTACTCCGCTGGAACCAATAAGAAGTGAAATACTTGCTTGTGAACCTCTACGCTGGAAACTCAATGAGCATGGCTGTTTGCATCTTAGGAACGAAGACAGATTGTGTGGTCCTCGCAGTGCGAAATTGTATTTTGGAAATTCATAATCGATCTGGGTTTCGTCGTTGTTTCTTCGCAGTTTGTTTTGGGATTTAACGCAATTCACGCGCTATGAAAATTTGGAATAAATTACAATAAAGTATTCACTCTTTTTCAAATATAACGTGGTAATTGCGGTATATGCAGTAAGTATAAAGGATAATAATAATTAACGCAGAGTGTTGTAGCGCACATGAAAACGCGTTTGAGGATGGATGGGATGCTGCTGTCTTTCGGCCTTTGGATCAGACAAACACAGAAGCAAGTCGACCAGAAATGTTCTAATTACGCCGACCGTTTGGAACAAATAGCTGACTCTCGCACCCCATATTGTACGGCCACGGCTGAGAAATTCATTATATTCTACTGGCTATAGTAGCGGCGGTCAGCATCGTATCATGCTTGACTGTGTCAATTAGACGGCATACGATGAAGGCGCTCGCCGTTATACAGTATCATTTGATGCAAGCATTTCGAAATGCTACCCCATGTTCTACAGATATTAGGTGTAGTTGCTGTTGGAAACAATTCTGCTGATTAAACGATAAAGTCGGCAGATAGACATATACACAAGAGCGGATGGTACAAAGTTACAAATGGTGAAAAAAAAAGGAGTTTTCGGCTCATTTTGAGATCGTATTAATCGTCGCCTTCCGAAGAGGAGTTGGCACCAATTATCCTCTCGTACAACTTACAGGCGTTAATATTGAATGTGAAGAGCGATAAAGGGGCCTTGACTGAGGGGCACCGTTCTACGAGACTTTGCTCAAAGGCTTAGTAAGAAAATAGCCGTTAGAATCAACCATTTAACCAACAATCAGTCAACAATCCTTCGAAATCCAAACAAGAATCACTTAATTTTCACTAGAAATAATGCAAAGTTTGTATTGATTTCAATTTGAATAACAAAAATGCAAACTGTCGTCCCTGTCAAAATAAACAAAACTAAATGTATTTGAAATTATTGCCTAAAAAATCTTTTATTATTAACTACTGCAGATGGCTCGATGCTATAGAGGTTAAAAACTATAAGGCGAACTTCATGAGACTTTCATTATGCCGTTTATGGTGATCGATAGTAACACTTGAATCCTGTTTTTCTGTGTTTCCCTAAATCTACAAATTAACGCTCAAGTTTTTGTTTGGTTAACCGTCTCGTATAATCCTGTCTAAACATGCATAGAAATAATGGAAAAGAAGCGATACAACACATGCTGTGCTGTATGTTTGAGTAGTCTACCGTGACGTCATCACTCCCTCAGGAAGTGGTTGACTGCTGTGTACGGAAGAGTAACAGAGTGTGGAAACAAGACGAAACAAAGACGAGAGCTTTAATATATATCTTAGCTTCTTCATATTATATCAAAAGCGCTTGGACATATTTCCTTTCTTGATTTCTCACGCTGATTCCGTAACGTCGCAACTCGCATGTATCGGATTTCTACATCCACTAGCATCATGTCAAAAGAGACTTGCCTGTTGTAAAAACAGTTTTCTACGTTTCCTTTCTAGCACAATTTGACATTTACATTTACTCAATGAAAATGTGTGAAAAAAAATAGACAGAAGGCGGAGATCAGTTTTAAAATGCACTCTGAAACTTCCGTTGACGGACAGAGCGTTGGTAATGAGAACACCGAAATTTTAGTAACCAAAGACCTTACGTGTGGCACAACCCGGAAAATTCTTGGCAGGATAATAGAATACTTAGCCTATTCATTGCAAACGAAAAAAAGTAAAGGGCTAATATTTTGTAATAGTACGTACTACTCTTTTTCATTTGTTTTTAATTCAGGCCTATCACTCGTATACACTGAGTAGGTCTACGATTGTTGACTGTTACCTTTATGCCTTTATCCCAATAAAATTTTTAAGTGGTTACGGCTCTATAGTTCATATATGGCTTTGCTACTGACTTAAACACGTCGCCTGGTAGAAACTGGAAATGATACAACATTGCAAGTTAAGATGTCAGAATCCCTAATGCAGGTTCCGAGATTCGACAAAAGTAATAGAAACCCTTGTATACAATGATACCAGGATCCTTCTCAACATATCGCAATCGCAGTAAAGGAAAAGAATTGTTGCTAATTACATCATAAATCAAAGCTGCGCTTTCACTACTAATAGAATCACAGGTCTAATGGTACGTTAGCTTACGATTAGCAAAGTTTTCTTTAAGAGATTTTCTTTTTCCCGGACGTGTTCATGCAAAAATATTCAATTATAAGCTATATGTAACATCATTTATTTATATAACTATTTTGGTTGTTATCCTGCAATTAAAAAGAATATAAAAATAATCTAGCCTTGATGCGAAATGAATAAAATTTTGTTTCCTTTTGTGCAGCTCTTTCAAGCCTTAATTTTGGGGTTACTTAAAACTATTTAATACATGACACATGACCAGTGCATACCCTCGAACTCTCCCGCTACACTTGCATCAGTCTTCCAATATATTATTATTGAGACCTGCATATTCTGTGCAACGATTTTAATATTCTACCTGCATTAACAATCTGTCACAATAAAAAGGCTGTACATTTATTTGATGAGCAAACATGTTGATTATATTATGGTTGTCGCGTTTCACATCTGATATGAGTGAAATATTCTAGGTCACCTTCGAATTCAATCGATGAATTAGTTAAGACATTTAATATTCTTGAGAAGAAGTTTTAGACGGAGAGGCGCTTTGATCAAACGACTTGTGAAATGTTGTTGACGGTATTGAAGTTTCCGAAGTGTCATTTCTCTCTTGAATACACAAAGAAGAAAGTCTACTACGATTACGACGACTCGAAGAAGGAATGGAATTATTTGACAATGGGTCCTCTGCTGAAACATCTTTTCGGTCATCGTTCGTTTCCATTAAGCTCGCATCGCCACCTCCCGCTGCTTCCAAACTAGTAATCTGACGTTTTACTTGGGCAATTTCAGAGCTAATCTTAGCTATCCTTTCCAAAGACTCTATCAGGTAGTTGTGAGCACTTTTGAAAACAGCTTCAATGAGTTTTTCATCAGTCAACCTATTTGAATAAAGAAAGACAAGTTTCAACCAATGACAAGATGTGGAAAGATGGAAGAGTAAGTACCCCTTATTTTTATGTTGTTCTTCAAACAATGATAGTAAGCCAGGCTCAAGCGTAGGTAATGATCTGTATGGAGATTTCTTGGAGAGACTTGCTTCCTGATTCCAGTTCAGTATAGATCCAATCAAGGGGACCCATTTTCTATAAAGAAGAAATATATAAAAGATGACTACACTGCAGCAACACCCATAACACGGAGAGATGTTTTTTTTCATTAAAGAAACAGAAAAGAAACAATAGTACCTTCTTATGTTATCAAACTGAAAGAATTTGGCCTGAAATTCACGTGTAATGCTAGACTGATTGATCGCGTCTTGAACTAAAACAAACACAAATCTTTGGGCAGAATTTAGGTTGAATTGTTCATTCAGTTTAGTGTGCAAGGCTGTTTCACGAAAAGATGGTTTGAGGAGGCAATTCCTTCTGCCACAGAACCAACCTACAACAACAGAATCACCCTGAAAATTTTAAATACCTATATATAAATATTTATGTGATTTGAGAGTATTTAATAATAAACAATGATAATATCATTACCTGCTGTGGAAACAACATCTCATTTTCAAATGAATCAAATAGTTTTGAAGTTAGAGAACAAGGAAAGACTCCGGAAACCCCTAAGATTAAAATATACGTTAACATCATATTATGAATAAAAAAAACACTTGAACAGCAATCTGAAATAACATTTGATTACATTATTAGCATGCAATTAATAGTTCATTAAAGTAATCAGCAGCTACAAAACACATGATAAAGTTTTGAATAAAGAAGAAAGAGTACTTTAAATAAATATAAGACTTCCACACATGATGTCACAGATGCCAACTCACTTATTATAGTCTCTTGTTTAACACAATGTTCACTTGAATCTGATATTATTTCAACCTGTTTCTCCACAAATGTTCCAAGAAGAAATCCTTCCTGCAAACAGATAATATTCAGTTATAAAACAAATTCTTGATTGAAATTCAGGTTAATATTGACCACTGAAATCATAACTTTGTTTTTGTTTAAATCTCTGAAGAATCAACTTACTGTCAAGCATGATGAAACTGAAAAATAGAGAAAAGAAAGAGCTGGACCCGTGACTTGTACTGAATAGTTCATGTTTTAAAAAAGATCCTTGAAATGCTCTGCACTAGACCTACTAATAACTATTTCATTAATCTGAAAAAAACATAAATAAACATTATCCATGGACTACTAAAACTTATGGATAGGATTCTTCGGCAATTCCTATGTCGGCCATGTTATTTTTTTTTTTTTTATTAAATTTAACATTAAAAAATAATTATTGACTTACCAAACATAACAGAAAATTAACCCTTAATCACGATATAATAGTAAGGTACACTATCGCCTATCCCAAAACCAGCGTGTGTTTACTAAGTGGTTTCAGGACTCCCCGCTAGGTTCGCTAGTCTAGGAGGCCGGTCGTCTGGAGGGGTGATAGGGCAAAATACCTTTTTTTATTTTTAGAATTTTTTATTATCAGTTCGTGTGCTAGAAAAGTAAATCCACTAAGGCTAATTTTCATTCCCGATTTTTTGGGACTAAAATCAGAATGACGGTGCAATTTGGGAATTTTTTATTTATGTTTTAAATTCACCCTATTTTGAAAAATTGCGCCGTTTGAGCTGATGACTAGGAGGAGGGGATTACCCACTACCCGTTAAGCCGCACCGACCTCCCCATAAAAATGGCTAACCGGTTTACCATTCGAGTAATTTCTTTTTAAGCAATATTTTTACAGAAATGGATAGAAATTATCAAGAGCTATCCATTTTGTAAATTTTTTAAAATTTTTTACTAATTGTTTTCCCGATTATGATTTTTATTGGGGCAGGAAGTTCCCTGCTATCCGTCAAACCACACCGACCTACAAAAAAATAGCCAATAGAGCAGTAAAACATCCTGCGTTGCGCGTTCTCCACAAATGCGAAAATCTCATTTGTGCCCAAGTTGGTCTGCTCCGACTAGGGCTCGGCCCCGGTTCTCGAAAACCCGGGTTACCCGCGGATCGTCACCAAAAATAGTCGCCCATGGGCGATCCGGGTAGTCTATTTGCCAAAGTGGGTAGGCTGGGTGGATTTGATGGGCAAACCGGGTATACCCACCGCCATTTTGGAAAATGGCGGCTTGCAAAGCCCCAAGTTAAATTAAAAGGGAGGGTAGCAAAAAAAAATTTTGTGGCGGGAAATTCAAGGGGTGTCACTTGATTTCAGGGAAAAACTTGGGTAATCGGGTAGGAAATCGGGGATAACCGGGTTTTGAACCCGGGTAATGGAAACGGTTTTCGAAATTGTGTTACCCACATGGTACCCGGGTAGGTAGTGGGCACAAAGTCTTAGGAACCGTTACCCACCGGATCCAATTTTTTTGCCGAGAAGACCTACCCATTCGCCCAAATACCTACCCATTCACCCAAATACCTAACCATTCGCCCAAATACCTACCCATTGGACACGGGGCCGAGCCCTAGCTCCAGCTGTAGCTTCTTATCGAGAAACGATCTTCTTCACGTTAAAAATGAAGTTTTCATAACTATAATATAGATTTCCCTCTTTTCTTCCTAGCAGCGGGTACCCTATTCATTTTTTCATTTTTTTAGCCGAAGAATTTCGTTTGCAGCCAGAAATTCGTCTGCTACAAGGGTGAGCAACAAACCATTCACAAACAATAGTTATATAAAAATAAACCAGATAGAACTGGGGCTAGAAAAAAAATTGGGAAATGAAAACAGAAATAGGGTACCCACTTCTAGGAAGAAAAGGGGGAAAATCTTAATAGGTCCATTTCTGTAAAGTTTGTCTTGTCTATTCCATATTTATATTGAATAAGTAAATGAGTGACAGGTTAGTGTCATTAAGTAATTTGTTTTATTCTATGTAAGATTAATTGACACGTTAGTGTCATTGATTAATTTTGATTGATTTAGGGTATGATTAATTGACACCTTGGTATCATTTTTTACACATTTGGTGTCATTCTTGACACGTTAGTGTCACTTTCCAACTCATTCTCTTTTATCTCTGCAAGCTTGGTGCTTAATCCTGGAGCAGGAGGGAAGGAGAAAAAGAAGAAGAAGCTAACAGAAGGACAGAAAAGGTGGCACAATCGTTATAATTACGAGAAGGAACGGAAGAAGCGAGAGGCTGCAGCAGCTGCATCATTAACCTCATCTATCCCCGCCGTCCCCGAAAGGTCAGTGGTGTTCATATCCACCGATCTTCCGCTTCGAACTGTCACAACCATTGGCCCGTCCGTTGCCCCCAATCAACCAGCACCAGCCAGAGAACCAGGAAATCCGGATAACCAAAAGGGACTCTGCAACAACTGTCCATCAGCAAACCACTTCCCAAGCGAAGAAGAGAGAGCCCGCAAATTCATTCAAAGACGAAGAGAAAGAGAATCCGAACAGGCTGCTTGACAAAAAGCTATTGATGAAAGGAGGTCCCGAGAGGCAAAAGAAAGAGAGAAAATAAAGAACTGAAAGAAAGAAACGAGAACTACATGGAAAGGTGACATTCGTGCTACCGATTCGGAAAAGAGAAAGAAGAGGGCATTGCAGACAGAGAAGAAAAAAGAGCTAAGAAGAGGTGTGAAAGATTAAAGATTTCGGAGGTGTGAAAGAAGAAACAGGAAGAGGAAGAAGAAATAGAGAGGATGCGGATAGAGATCCATTTTTTAAATTAACATATTGTCACCCAGACAGCACAAAAGTTCCATCGTACATCCAGTATCCTTCCAGTCGGAGAAAGAGGTGGAAGATAATTGTAGTATCCCGTGCATTTGGTGGATGAAGGTGCTTGTCAAAAACCCTTTTTTACTCTACTTTTCGAAACGGACTATAAAGTCAGTCCCTACACAGCCAAAAGAATTGACGATACCATGCCAATGCTATCGCAATACACACCAGGAGATTTTTCAAGGAAACCAAGGCCTTTCACAACCAAAATGAAGGCAACTGAATGGCGGCAATTAAGACTTTACACTGACCCAGTTGTTCTTTTGAACCGAATTGCACCGGAGAGGTATGGACATTTTTTGACTTTCTACAGTCATGCTTGGAAGTTTCTTTAGCAGGCTAATCGGTCTATATCCTTCTATTTCTTTTTGATGGAGGAGATACTTTGGTGCCTACCGTACCCCTTTATGCTATTCCTATTTCTCTTTCTTTGCAACCCGCGAAAAAGGTGCAACATTAAATGTAGGAAAATTAACTGAAACGTGGAGGAAGAGAAGAATGGAAAGAAAACGAGGGTATGGTAGGCACCATAGTATCCCTTCCGTCCAAACAAAATGAAAGGATATAGACCCATTTGCCTGCTAAAGAAACTTGCAAGCATGACTGTATGTCGCTAGCAAAATTTTAACGTGTTCTAGATTTCATGTTCAATACGGACGGTACGCAAAGGAGTTGTTAAGGAATTCTGTCCAAAATGGGTCGATCTTATATGGACCTACCTTTATTTCGTATAATATCCAGAACTTAATTCATATTGCTGATGATTGTGATAGGCTTGGAGCTCTGGATAGTTTTTCAGCGTATGTTTTCGAAAACCATCTCGGGGTTATTAAGCGTTTGCTCAGAAAAAGTGAGAAACCATTACAACAAGTCGTAAAACGTTTGGCAGAACTAGACAGACAACAGAAAATGGTCGAACCTTTGCATGATATGGAGACTTTGTACACATTAAAGTTTAAACACACTGATGGGCCTACTGTGCAAAAATACCAGGATTTCAACCAATTTAAGCAAGTTCATTTTAAAAGCAATTGTATTACAGGTAAAACAGGAGATAATTGCATTTTACTTTCCACCAAAGAAGTTGTCGTCGTAGAAAATATTATTGAAAGGGGCGGAGAAGTTTTTGTAGTTGGCAAGTGTTTTAATTTACTAACAAATTTTTTTCCGGATCCATTCCATTCTACAAATTTCGATATTTTCAAATGTCAGAATTTATCGACAGTCAGGCAATGCTGGCCCATCACTCAAATAGCATTTAAAGTTTATCTCATACCTATTCCGAATAGTAACAATTTTGCAGCATTTCCCTTAGAAAATATGTCTTAATGTTTCATTTTTTAAACCACCATTTTCACTTATTTTCCAATAATATTAGAAAATTTATTGCAACACGTATAACAATGAAATAAAGATTCAGTGTACAGTTTAATAATATATATTTTTGTTTTAGCGTGCAACATGCCTCGCCTCAAAGCACGACCGGGAGGAGGCCCAACACGTTCAAGTGGCCGGAGTCGACAACCAAAACAATTTGATGACTTTATGGACGTTAGTTTCAGTGAGAATGAAATTCCATCGTTATTAAGCATCCCCAAAAGACCAAGTCAATATTAAAACATTAGAAAAACAGCGAGTTCACGATTGAAGGATGGATGCAGTGTCCCAGGGAGAACGAATGTTTCTTCTATTACCGCAGTTGGAAGAAGTGGGGAAAAAGATAGTTGTGTGACAGACAGACGTCGTGAAAATTTAAGAGGTTCTATTGAAAAGAATGAAATGAGGAGCGAGGTTCGTAAGCTTGATGGTGGCGGTGCAGAACATGGTGTGAGCGGAATTGGAAGAGACAGAGTTGCTGGAAATGGAGGAAGAGGTGGTAGCGGTAATCGAGGGCGGAGTACAAATGGAATTCGTGGACGAGGCGGAAGCGGGTGTCGAGGACGGGTTGGAAGTGGAGTACGTGTTGCAAACGGGAGTGAAGGTATTTTTTTTTCTTTATCTTATTTATTTTTCAGACATTATAGTTGAGGGGGACATTAGGATCACTGCTACCGTTTTGGAAAAGACACTAGAAGAGAACAACGTAGAGTATGTGCAGGATGAGAACACTGTCACGCCTGAAAGCAATTATCATTTGGAAGTAGACGACATGGATACAGCAGTTTTGAATGACGAACAACATGATCGAGGTAAGGGAGTGTTAAATAAGTAAATAACAATTTTATTTAAACTGTTCACATCTTTTTTGTTTTACCGTATGAAGATTGTGAATTTTTAGCTTTTGGAGGTGACAGTGGAGGTGACAGTGGAGGTGACAGTGGAGGTGCTGAGGGGAGTTGTTTGGATGATGTTTCTTCTGGAATTGATGATCCGGATCATTTGCATGACGTGAACAACTGCAACGAAAGTAATGGTCAGTTAGAAAAATCATACACGTCAACAAATGGTAAAGTATTGCACATTTCTTTTCATAACAAACTTAATAAGACTGCCGTAATTTTCAGATCAACGAAGGAAGGGATTAGCTGCGCTATGTAGTGTTCCGGTTCGCCATCAACCATACAATCACTTAAATACCCCGGATACGCTGGAACAATATGTCGCTCGCACTCCACAAGAGGCTGCTAAAGTGGCGTCTCGAGTGTGGTCAGAAGAAGGTATTATTATTTCAAAACATTTAGTATTATTTGTAAGTTTAACTCACTTCTTCTCACTCTAGAGTTCCATCCATACACAAAGATATCCTTCGAATATATGAAAATTCTGTTAAAGCAACTAATGTTTAAGGTGGATGGATTAGAAGCGGACAAGAAGCTTAGTGGTCCTTGCCACTGCAACGTGGAGGATTCCGATGCTATCGAAGAGGTCTTAGGTTTGCCCCTAAAAACTGTTGCGGAAGTCCAACAACTGGAACGATCATTGGGACTGCCTCCTATGCTGCAAAAACTAGTAAGTTTATATAAAAAGGTTTACAAAATTAACATAAAAAAAAAATAAAATATTCAATTTTTTTTAGAAGCTAGTGCTATTGCGCAGAGGTGAAAGAGCCCTTAGCAATATGGTCTACCGTATTATGGAAAAACTTTTTTCCGATCAAGTTTGCGCTTCATACACCTGGACGGGGAAAACAAAAAAAGGGGAAAGAAAAAATTGCTTTAGTGCACTGAGGAGGATTAATGCAGCCATATTCAGTAAGGACGACTAATACTTTCACTCACGTACTTTGTTCATTCATTTAATGCATTTTCTATTTTAACATAGGTGCCGTCCGTGCCAGCTCACGTCTCCAGGTGGAGGAAACACAGGATGATGACGTAGAATTCTACATTCGTGAATGGCTACGTCATTCACAGGAAAAGTGTGACCGAAAAAGAATATCTCCAGCTGCTTACGAAGATCCAATGGATCAATAAGGTCCTAAGTCAATTTTCAAGTTTCCAAGTAATTTTTCTTTTTGTGTAAAACAAAGAAATGTACAAATACAGAAATCTTTGTAAATGTTTATGTTTAATAATTTTAAAATAAGGGTACAAACTTACTGGGAATAAAGTATATAAAAATGGGTAGATACAAAAAGGATACACCTAGGAGGTTATAAGGTAGTCTTTAGGAAGCGGGAGATCCGTTGGAGCTTGTGAGGAGTGACACCAGGAGCATCAGGAGATTCGTTTCGGACAGCTTATAGGCATCCCCTAGTATGTCCCATCCCTCCCACAAAATACTATAGGAGCTCCTAAGGCATGTTTTGTGCCGTCTGGGCATAATTATTCATGTTTGATTGCTAGTTCAAAACAGTTAATGCAAAGAAAATCTCGTTGTCATAAATGACACGTCTTGTGTTTTAACCCAGTTACAGCGTATCATATCTCGTGCCCTAATAAACCAGTTACAGCATATAATGACGCGTTTAGTGTCTTACAGCCTAGTTTTTGGTCTGTAATTGACACATTTAGTGTCTTACAGCCTAGTTTCCGGTCTATAATCAACATATTTAGTGTCTTACAACCCTGTTTCGATCTTTTATCGACACATTTGTGTCTCGAAAGACCAGTTCCAAATTAGTAATTGACACATTTGGTGTCTTAAATAAATCAAACCGGGTTTACAATTGAAACATTTAGTGTCTTACGACCCGGTTTCGGTTCAGATCACATTAGACAACACATAGTCTAAAACGGATTATCAATGCATTCAAGCTGCAGTTGCAGATTGATCTCCTGTAAAAAGTGCGTATGCACCTTAAACAGTGTAACGAATGCTGTAAGTGTCATACCAATCGGTGTGAAAATAGATCAGTAACAAAGTACACTGACCGAAATACTGCAATGGATCAAGACGCTTTAACCATGGCATTGAAAAACTTGATGGCTAATCAACAACAGCAACAACAGATGTTCCAAATTCAACAACAACAAATGCTACAACAACAGGACGTGCTGACGGCCCTGGCGAATAGACTACTTACTGTGCCAGCTGCTGCCGTGCCCATAATCCCCGCCTTAGCTCCGACCGCGATAATCCGGACAAAACGGAATTCCGACATTAAATACGAGGGATTAAACGGTGAATCACTTCAAGACTGGTTACAACTGATCAATCGAAAAGCCTTAGCAGAAAGTTGGCAAAACGTGGACAAAAGGAGAGAAGCCATGAGCTCTTTATTCGGTAAGGCACTAACCTGGTACAAGGAGATTGGCTTAAATCTACCTCAGTGGGGCGACTAGATAGAGAGCTTACGCAGAACCTTTGAAACACAATTAACGGAAAGTCAGCGGCAAAAACTGGTAGAAGAAAAAAAAACTACAAAATGAAACCGGTTCCGCTTACGTGCTCGATAAAGTCAAACTATGCCGACGAAGGGCCATCCCCAATTCTCCATTAACGACGCTGAATTGACCCCCTACCTCATACGCGGATTATACCGTCCAGAGATACGCTCGGTAATAATGGGAAATCAGTCGACTCCCGGGAACAAGAAACGAAATACAATGCTACAACTGTATCACATTTGGCCACTTCGCACGCGATTGCCCTCTCCCAAATACTTGTTTCCCAACGCAAGCAACGAACCCGTTAAACGTGCAAGCCGCCCCACCGAGGCAGGGGCGGCAATAAACGAACAATAAGTCGTCAAATCCACCAAGCTGGCGTTGATCGAAGTTCACATCGCAAGAGTAGGGCCCGTAAAAGCCATGGTCGACACAGGTGCCATGTTCAGCGTTATAGAGAAGAAATTGATCCAGCATCTATTAAAAGAAGAAAATTTAGTGGGTGGAACACTGTTGAGCTTCAATAAAGAACGTGTTCCGATAGTGGGAGAAATTCCACTAACGGTTAGATTCAAAGACAGAGTAGTGGAGTTGCAAAGAGTAACAGTGACATATCATGCTTTGTTTCCCCTGATCTTTAGGAGTTGATTGGATGGGAAAAAGCAACGTCGGTGTGAAACCGAGCATCCAAGATCATTGCCCAATGGAAGCTATCATCTTCCCCGAGCAATAACTCATATTGTCCGTTTCATTGTCAACACCCCATGAATTAATCCGGGTTAACTTCTGACCCTTTTTAAGCAACAGGGGTTAATTGGATAGGTTTGTAACTGGAACGCGGACGTGTTTGCCTTCTATCTTTACCAAACAGTGTGGGACTATCCATTCTTTGTTGTGAAAGGCTGAGTGGGCCCTCTCTATCATCGTCGTCTCGCTTGTAGTTTCTTCGATTCTTATGTAGACCAACTTCGTCGTTCTGACTGGAATGACGCAGGATTCCATCACGTATCGTCTGATTCGCATGGGTGACAGGGCGGGCGAAAGAGTGATTGCCGCTAGCCAGAGTTGCCGTGATCGAACTCAATTTTTGATTGAGATCAAACTCAAACTCAAAAATTGATCGATCGCTCCACTCATTTAAGAATGAGTTTGATCGCGATCAAACTCAAAATTTTTGATCGAACTCAAACTCAATTTTGCAATCAATATTTCTTACTGCACGCCATCTAGTGATAGTAAATATAATTAAGTGCCAAGAATGTTACTATTTCAGTCGTGCACTAGTGAAACTTTCAACGTTTTTTGAAAAGTACGGTCAGATTAGTTTCATAAATTTCATTATTGTATTTATATTTTCCAATTAGAGTATAGTAAAGTGAAGCTGTGTAACAATAACTATGTCAGGCTGTCCGATAATGAAGATTTTGGTGATGAGAATGCATCTCCAAATACGAATCATGTATCGCAACCCAATGCTAGGTAAAATTTTTTGATCTAACTATCAAATGTATTGTGTGTGATTAACTTTTTGTTTTTATTTATGTAGCAGCACTGTAATTCCTTTAAAGAAACTGGTTCTACCTGCAGAATTCTTCACATATGTAGGGGAAGTGCCTGGCCAAAATGCCAGTCTATATCGGTGTCTATATCCTGACTGCGTCCCAAAAAAGAAAAGGGATGGTTCTGAAAAACCACTTGTGGTGCCTCATTCTTAACGATACAATGCCAAAAGGCATTTCTTGGTGGGTGGTATTTTCTTACATATATTTTTAATATATATTCTTGCATGTCAGACTCACACGATAACTTTTCATAATACCCTTCCAGAATCATGATCCCAATCAGGAGCTTGGATATCTTAAACTTTGGGAAGATGCTGTAAAAAATCTGGATAATTCAAAAAGTCTCAACAACACACCTATTTCAGTAAATAGACGTGCCATAATTACACAAGAAGATCTTGATAGTTGGGTGTTGGTAATTAATTCATTTCATTTAGACTATTTAATGTATTTCTTTCATAAATGTTGATATTTCTTTTTAGAATTTCCTCGTTGTTGACGTCTTACCAATTTATACCGTCGAGAAACCTGGTTTCAAACAACTAGTTCATTGTCTGGCCCTAAATCTAGCTTTATACGGACGAACGTTTTTTACAAACAGACTGGAGACTATATACAATGAAAGAAGGTTACAGCTGATTGATTGAAGAGATATCAACTTACCGACAAACATTTTGAAATGTTACTTTTTTTTAAAGTTAACAAATAACAACCAAATGCTTAATAATTGATAAAATCAATAAATGGTTGAAAGAGTTAATCAATTATTTGTGTGTCGAATTAATTCTTTTGGCTTGTTCGATATAAGTAAAAATAAGGAAATTAACAAGAGAAAACGGTTTAAGTCTTAAATTAAAGCTCAAAGAACAAATATCTGTACCAAATTTTACATTGTGTTTATTTTATTGACCGATAGATGGCGCAGGGAAATTAATCGCGACGATAAGTTTGATCGAACTCAAACTCATTGTCAGTTGAGTTTGATCGAACTCAAAAAAATTGATCGCATTTCATTCATTCTTCGTCTACACCTTTTATTTCATGAGGTTTTCGTCTGCGTTGTTTGAAAAGTTATTGTTATTGGTAGCTTGCCAATGCCGCGGTTAAAGCGTCTTGATCCATTGCAGTATTTCGGTCAGTGTACTTTGTTACTGATCTATTTTCACACCGATTGGGATGACACTTACAGCGTTCGTTACACTGACTTTCGTTTAGAGTGCGTACGCACTTTTTACAGGAGGTTAATCTGCAACTGCAGCTTGATTGCATGGACAATCCGTTTTAGACTATGTATTGTCGAATGTGATCCTATCAATAACCTTATTTTCCCTCTATTTATTTTATCGGATTTTTTTTTATGTATAGGACAAATTTCTTTGTATCTTTTATATATTTCTCGGTGTTTTTATTCTCGGTAAAATAAATAGAGGGAAAATAAGGGTATCATTGCATACGGCAACTCTGGTTGGGGCTGAAAAAAAGGAAATTTCACGATTTAGCTTTCTACCAATCGCCTAAAATTAGTAAATAAATAAAGAAAAATCGGAAAATTACACCTCACATAAAGCTAACGCAGCCCTTTCTTTAAAGACCTTACTCGTATTTGCAGCCCAAAGCCGTTAAGTCATAAAAGAAAGCTTAAGTGACCATATTTGCATAAGATCCTCTCGGCTTTCCAAAAACTTTTTCGTCGTTTTTTAACTTACCCTTCCCGTAAAAAAATTTTTGAAAAAAATTTGAGATGTTCTTACTATACATGAGAACATTCACACGAATTTTTGTAGAGTTAAATGAAATTCTAGCAAGGAAAGGACCGCAAAAACAGCGTTTTTGCACAAGGTTCTCTCGGGCTTCCAAAGAATTCTGGTAGGTACTGTATACAGTAACCATGCCGTGCCAGAGTAACCATGCCGTTGAATGAACTAATTCTGTACAGACCATGGGGCATAGTTCTTATTTGTCTACTTCTTTGGCTCGTCATGCTTGAAATCAAATTATCCTGCCTCAGATCTTTCTTAGCTGGGTAAAGAGGAGTTGACATCCCACATCACTTTTGCTTTAGAATACCTAATACAGACGGTCTCACGAAGATGTTTTCTTGAGAATAATAAGTCTCCTTATACATTGAAAGATTAAGTTTGAGGGTAAGCATGAAACAAAAATATGTAAAGAGCCAAGTACTATATAAACTTTTTTTTTCTTAAGTTAGCCATTTCAAAGCTGTTACCTTCTACTTAGATAGGGAAGGATGGATCAAATAAAATGCACAGCCTGCTGTTTTTGAACGGCTTGTTAATATAGGTAGGGTAGAAAACCTTTGCACAAAATTTACATGTTTCAGTACCAACACTGAAAGACCGATGCAGGGGTAGCGGGGCAGGAGAGGGGTATACATTGACCATAGGTCACTCAGGAATTACTACTTGTGGAAGAAGTCCGCGTCGTGCTACGAGGGCGTACTAAGCTAAAGAGTAAGTATTCCGGAATGTCCACCATCGGATCCTTGATAAATTACAGAAGCCGTGGGTAAATTGTAAAACATGTCTATGAGTAGAAGTTGAACTTTATTTCACCTGAAAACTTTTTAATGGTGTAGACGATCGAATACCATAGGTAGTTGGCCTTTCATCAGGATTTCGGGAAAGCATTTTACGTAATAGTACCGCCTGTAAGTTGAAAAAAGACATTAGCAAACTGTAGCAGCAACCATGCACTACATTGTAATAAGGTAGAAATGGGACGGAATTACTTCTTCCGGGTATTTCTCGGTGAATCCTTGCGGGAACCTCAATTTCCGTAGCTGGGATATGACAGTTACCTGATTTTAGGTAAAAAGTCATCATTTATGCTGAAAATATCAAGTTATACGTTTTATACCTGTTCCATCTGTGTGGTAAGGGGCCAAAGCAATTCTACCAAGATCAGACCAAGTGAATAAATATCTACTTTGTGATTATACGGTTGGCCTTCAATTTGCTCAGGACTCATGTATAACTGTGTACCAACTTGGTCGGTGTGAGTACGCTGGAATGGAGAAAACCCAAAACCACAATTAGCGTTTCCGTCAGGAGACATAGGCGAATACAAGCAGGCCTCTTCGGCCATCGCAGTAACTAATCCGAAGTCCCCTATCTTTATAGCCCCATCAGGAGCAAAGAATATATTTGAGGGTTTTAAATCTCGATGAATCAGACCCTGTGTTTCAAAAAGATAATGAAATAAGATAAGACATTTATCTAATTTTATAATCACCTGGAGGTGAACATATTCCACAGCTCGAACAATTTCGTTGAACATCTGGAGAACCTGATATGTATCACGGTGAGTGACATGCGCACGCAACCACTCACGTAAGCTTTCTTTTCGACAAAGTTGCATTTGTATGAACAAAAACATTTTGGCGTCTGATCCAGGGTGCTGGCGAGTTTTCGGCATATTTTTTTTACGACCCTTCGCCATGGAACGGCCAACTCGAAACGGTTTTCTCATAACTGCATAGTTGCCTTTCATGTCACGTGCATCTGTATTTTTGGAACATGTTTCTGAAGTTTCATCTTCAAAACTCAACCCACTGCAAGAACTTTTTCTTTTCCGACTAGAATCTTCGAACACGACATCAAATGAGTCATTTGTCAATGACCTACGTCGCAGATCGATTGAGTTGATCTGCTTCGATAATCGAAATTGATCAACTGAGGATTTGTCGTTTGAAAATCCAAAACCATCAGAACTGTATGGTTCGATTTTCGATATGCAACTCTCTTCTCCTGTGTTGAAAGGAGTAGGTCCATTGAGCGATTCGCTATCAATCCAAGCTGCGTCTTGAAATTCTTGCCAACCAGGTGGGGGGCATTCTATCCAAGCATGGAAGTATCTTACAATATGAGGGTTGTCGAGCTTTGCTAAGGCCTTTTTCATTGGGAAATTATGCAAATGTGACAGGTTCATTAGAATTAAATAACAAATAGGTAGAACAACAAATGAGTATTTTTGTACCTTAACTTCGCGCATGACTTTTTCTCTAGCTTCCTCGCTGTTTGGAAGCTGAATGCGTTTCACTGCATAGTGACAATCATCTAGCCGATTCCGAACTTCAAATACTAACCCAAAACCACCTCTTCCGAGACATTGAATCGGTTCGAAATCTGTAAGATAGCGGGACACGAATGCAGGTGGGCCACTGCCAACATTAACCTGTGCTGGGGCTTGTTGAACGACCACCGAATTCATCGATTCGTCACGTGCTTCTTCTCTAATGTCGATGGCAGGATTATTCAAAAACGTTGCACCGTCACCCACTATGTCAGTATCTGGCGCAGTAAGACGAGCCAACGGAGGAACTATTGCACTGATGTGGCGATGAAGCTCAACTGCCCATCTTTGCTGTAAGAATTTAACTACCTATAATTCGAACAGCAATGTGAATAATTAAAAGAATACCAGAGTAAAAATATGAAATTTGCATGGTGTCATGCTAACCTGTCGAGTAATTATCATGTGGAAGACGAAAGCAGTCAGCAGGCTGATGAAGACCACTTCACGCCACCAAAACCATAACGAAACGATGACTATATGGACCGGTGTATTTCTCCCACCCTCCCATAACTCTTCTTCCTCTTCTTCAATGCGAGCAGATTTGTCATCTTGAATTGTTGGTTTTTTAGCATTTTTGGGTAGTTTGCTCTCTTCGAATAAGTAAAACCCTCGATCTACAAGTTTTAAAAAATATACACATAACTCTATTTCATGTTTGTCCATTGTCTACCGTAGGGGTGATCTGTTGAATAGCGAACGACCAGGGCAGTGAGTTTAGGATCATTATCTTCTTTAGCAGGCTTTTCTCTATCTGCTTCACTTTTGTCCTCGACAGGTGCCACGGTAGACGTGGTGAAACGGCCAGGTCGGCCTTGGTAAGCCAATAAAGACGTTTTTGCAGTTAAAGGTTGCCATGGTAAACGAAGAGAAGATAACGCACTATGGGAAAACAAAAACTTTACTTGTTGGCATCTTTGTTTATGTTCATGTTTACCACCTTAAGGAAGTACTTGGATTCCCATCCGTTGTGTGTTTCGATTGTTCCGTAAGCGTGAAATCTGTCATACGAGCACTTTCTTGCACATATAGCTGGCTATTGTGGATACCGACGTAAAGAAGAGGAGACGCAATGGCCGTCGCATCTTCGTGCACGTCCGGCTGACTTTCCAAGGCTGGGACAAAGTTTGGATTAAACAAGTCAACAGGCGTTAAGATCCCTCCTAGTAACATCCATCGTTAAGTTTTCTTTTTTCAACACACAACATTAAAATCCACCTATTAATTTCCATACGTGGACAACCGGACTATCAAACTTCTGTTTCCACAAAATTTGGCCAGGACGCTCCGAATGAATGGCGCAAACCAATCCATCTGGGACAATCACCTGCGCCGTCAATGACTTAATTTATAAAGCACTATTACTTTAAACTTGCATGCGAAATACTTTAAATTCCATTGGATATTGTTTTAACATATCGGTGGTTGGTTGTGCTTGTACGTAAGCTTCCTCCGTTGAATGATTAACAACACATTCCACTTGTTCTTTTGTAGTCTCGATGTTTTCAGATTTACATCTCGAGAACGCTATTAAAAAATGATTGTTCTACATAGATCATTATGTAATTCTAAATGACTTGATCTCCTACAATCGGCATTGGTATGAATAAGAGATGCCTCATGTCGACCGACACTAAAATTCCACCGTTCTGTTCCAGTTCGCGGTTCTATCGCACGAACGATTTGGCTGTGCCTTCTTAGAACTAAGAATTCGCTGCTTGTTCCAGCTTCCGCCGGTTCTACATGGCAACCATCGGCAGAACACATATACTGGAGATGTCCAGTATGTACATCAACACCATAAGTTCTAACTTCTTTGCCACCTGAAATTTTGATGTCAAAACATATTCTAATTTTTCTTGCAGACCGGTTAAGTTACACAAACCAGTAATAAGAAGGTCATCTGCTTCATGGTATGATGAGTGCAAAAGTGAATCAGCTGATATAGGTATAGGCTCTATACCTTCTCCATCAAACTTATACAATCCTCCATCCAGAGAGGGTATTAGTCTTACAAGTTTTCCATGGCTATTTAGTTCCACTTTGGATATACTAGATGATAAAAGGCTACCAGGCCCAGTTTCAATTTTCCATAATACATTGCCTTCATCAGATGCGTCAAGGGCAGAGAGAGTACCATCCAATGTGCTCACAAGAAGAAGATGGCTAGAACAGAAATGACACTGAATCAGTTTTTGTACATATTTATTAGTGATTTAATTCAGGCTTACCTCTTTTTGGTTGTATTTTTAATAAGAGTACTGGATTCTATGTAGTGAGGCAGTGATGTCTGAGAATCCTCATCGTCATCTGAATCAATTACATCATCCCAGTAGTGGTCAGTGTTCTCTTGATTCAATGACTCCAACAAAGATTTTTCTTTTCTAAGAACAACATTTTCCTGAATGTTAACTTTCTCATCTTGAAAAGAATTGTCAATGTCTTCCAACTGCAAAATGTTGTCTTGCTTTGCACCAGATATAAATGCTGTACCCAATACGAACACAACGGTAAATGTCGCAGCCACCAAAAACTTAGTCAGTGTCACCATTTTACCGACGGGGTACGAATTTTCCACATGAAAATGACAAGAATACACACTATGAAAACACACACATAACTTTATACTTTAAAGGAAGTCCATGATCTAGGCAGCGATCAAACTAGCATTTTCACAGAATTTCGTCATTCCGAAATAACATAACCCCTTGTCTGATAAAATTATGGGGATCGACAAAAATTGAATCTGGCCAGTAAATTTGTCGTCGGGTTCGTAAACACGTCTATTGGCCATTCATTCTCGTCCCCTATCGGCCATAACTGAAATGTCGTTGATGTTGAATGACTGAAATAGTTCTCATCGATGATATCAACGGCCCGATATGCATCATGTAGGTCATATTCTGGAGGTGTTTTTAAAGCTAAAAAATAGCATTCTTTATCAATCGTAAAGAAACTAACTTAAGTTTAAAACAAAATCTGTTTTTGCTAGCATCTCTACCAACAGATGGCCCTTCAAGCCACCTCAAATTCAATGTATGAAATACTACCCAAAGAAAAGTGACGTTTGTTATTGGCATGTTCATGTGTACTTCTGAAGTACTGTACCAGTAAAAGAAAAACAACGCAATACTGCGAACGTCATAAATTTGAGCTTAGTTGTCATTTACGAACACCGACATTTACGAACACCGACAGTAGTGACGATATAAAACGCTAAGCGAAGTAGTTGTATGTTGAAAGGCATATTTACGAAATTAATAACTATTAACCAATCTTAATTAAGCGTCTGCGATCTCCTTTAGAAAGTTTCTGTTAAATCGTCTCTTACTCTCTTGTACTTTGTTTTGATTTGATCACATAGTCATAATGTTAGCTATCGACATGCTGCAATTGCTAAATTCCGATAAAGGCTACCGCCTTATGAAGTGTATATCAGCTGTAAATTTAAATCGGTATTCTAAGTGACCTATATTTATCAGAACTGCAACGCAATTCAGTGTCGCCGTGAAGCCCTTCGGTTTATCGAGGCGATGAATTTGTGATATCGTGATGGTGACAATTAAGGTTATAGGGTGAGTTAAATTATTTAAGTTATATCAAAGTTCGGTGCGGAACGGTGCTATAATCGGTACTGCACCGAAAGCACCGCTTCTGCCATAGGGGGTTAGTCTTACCAATGACCTTGAGTTCTGATAGGCCAACGAGAATCACGTGACTAGGGTCACATTTTGGTTCTTGTTGGCCGCAGGGCAACTGCCAATTTAGATCACTATTCATTGATAATCGCGGAAGGCACCGATCACCGATATCACCGCACCGAGCACCGAAATCGCTTCCCCGATTAAGATTATCCCCGCACCGGATCGACAAAAAAGCTCCCCGATTGGCGAGGGGCCGAGCGCTAGTCTATCCTCTTATTTGAGGTGATTAGCAAGAGCTCAACTACCGTAGCTGTTTCTGAGTTTTATTATTATTACTTATTAGCTCTTGGATACGGCACGTTACTCTGTTATTTTTTTAACTTGAAACTTAAATTAGCAATTTTTAATTCGTATTTACACGAGCTTAGCAGGCAATGCAAAGAAACTGATCGTTTTTGAGATTGCAATTTACTAAGTTTTAATAAATAAGTTAGAACAAACACATAACAAAGATTTAACGACACTGTGCCATATAAAGAGTTGGTTGCCTTTTGCTCCGAAATGCAGCCCAACACGAATAATTTTGTATAGCTACTACTAAATATAGTGCATGGATTTTCATATTTTCCACGCACTCTACGGTGTTTCCGTCTTTCTGCGTTGAGTTTGATTTTCGGAGAATTCTGTAGCCAATTAATCTTGTTGTGAATAAGTCGGGTATTGAAGCACATGATTTTTCATCAAATGTTGGGGGTTAACCAATCTGCACCGCACCATTACAGCGAATTGTGGACTACCGGGTTGAAAATGTTAACCTAAAATTAAGTTAAAGATTCAATACCATTATTATACACATTATTAGATTGGTACATACCTCCGAGCAGGCGGTATATAAATCAGCACAATTTTCGTTCCGTCTGCCGTTATCGGCCGCTTCGAAATACTTGGCCAAAAAGTCAGCAGATTCTGGCTCTAGTGCACTCAGTGGCTTGTCATCCAACTGACTGCAATTCAAAATTTTATTCTTTAAACGTGATAAACACAGTCAAATTTTAAAGTAGTCGAGAGGGGGGGAGAGAACTACTGATTGCTTCACTAATGACAAATCAAGAAAGTTGCGCTCCTCCATTATCAACATTTGAAAGCGCATTGTACATCAAAGATTATAACGTCTAAAAACGGTAGAATCTAAACTCGTACCCAAAGATGTAGACGATACGTCGAACAAAGGGGCCGATGGTTTCCGTAGCACTGCGTCGTCGATGAGCTTCACAAACAGCGCGCTTCTGGCAGTCGAAGTTGTTTAAATGCATTTTTCGGAAAGTTTCGTCCAGCATAGCCAGTAGATCCATGAATGTGTGCGCTGCCTCGTCGTTTTCTATTTACAACAGATTAGTGATCAACCACTTGAGCCTCTTTTGCGTCCGGGATTAAGCTATATGATCACATTATCTTTTATCGCATTTTTTTTTTTTCAGTGTGCACAATACATGGAAAGCCAGACAGATGAAATATATGCTGAAGAACAACTAAGAAAAAAGCCCTAACACGCAGTATTAAGTTCTATGGAGTCAGATAACTTACCCGTTGAACGAGTTTTCCGATAATTGTTACTGCCGTAGCTGTTATAAACCTTTTCGGTTTTCGCCACTGATGCAACGGCGATCCACAACAGGGATCCTAGAAGAATTAACCCTACTATAGCACCTACCGATGCGATAAGTGTAGTTGAGTTGTAGATGTAGAGAAAGCGGCCAGTTTCAGCCAATGCTCCAATAGCATCACCGCGAGCAAACGAGTCTACGATTTCAATAACTTGTTCCATGGTGTTATACGAGTGTTCAACAAAAATTTAAAAGGGGAATTTTTAAATCAATGTGTTTTTTGTACTATTAACTAGGAATTCTGTAAGGTAGACGACGTCTGGAAAGGAACTAATTTATTCTTATGTCTTGCTTGTTTTATATGCATTTCCAAAGACAGACTTCCGTATACACATTGGGAAGTGAGAAAGATCCAAGAAAGCGGAAATCAGATGCCCATGATTCGGTGACTTCGTTTGCAAAGCACAATACTGACTCCGCCCCTTGCACTTGGTACAATGACTTGGACATAAACTTGTGTAGGCTACTTATTTTCAACATATTTTGAGTTCTAGGGTTTATACCCCCGGAAAGCCACCGTCTATACATATATGTACAACAATAACCACTTAATTGATTAGGCCACTGCCAATGACATTCTTCTTGCTATTCGGTCTCAAATGTTTCCTGTGCCGAATACCAATAAAAAATCCATTTATCTTACATCGTTGTGATCAACTGCGTGCTGTACGCTCACCCACGCTCGCCAACATTTTTAATGTTTCGTGATCAAATAATTCAGAATGCACGTTACAAATTAGCAGCCTACAATTGTTAACGGATTTCGTTTTTGCCGATGCAAACAAATAGAAAATAATTCTTCGTCGTATATGCACATGCCAACACCCAGTGATTCCCACCATTTTCCTTAAATTTCGGTATCACTTGCGACAAGAAGGCAATAAACACAAGACTTGCTGCATATTTTAACTTGATAGACAAGCTAGGAGGAAAACAAATATAAGGATGAAAAAGAAATTGGTTCGGCTCCAGTGATCGGGGGATGCACGCAATATCCCTGTTCAGAGTCGTTGTCATCAGTATAGGATACGGTTTCTCAAAATCAGTTATGTGGTCCATCATTTTGTCATGGGGGAAAAAGTTAGAGCTATAGATTGTATTTTTCCGTATATACTTCTTCCGTTTGGTTTCCCTTCTGGTTTCCGCCATTTAAAGTAATTGTTTCGTGTATCGCACCACAACAGTATAGGGTGAAAACTTGAAATAAAATATCACAATGGAACTTACCTTGCTAATGAAATTGCTTTCGAATTTTTCAGCAGATAAATAAAGGGTGGAATTAACATTGAAATGCCATCCTGAAAGTAACGCTGATTAACGGCAAATTGGGAAGATTCAGAACGACAGCTCATACTATAGGATAGGTTGTGCGTTTTGTTATTATAGGATTGAAAATGGTAAAATATCTTGAAAGTCATCGCTAATAGGGGGATTTAAATTATATAGAGAATGAGTGTATAGTAAATTGATACCACAATATATGTGGAGTCGTTAAGCATAAGCATAAGCAATGGTTTCACATTTCTTATGACAACGTGCGAGTAGTATCTTAATCGCTCTCATTAGAAGTTACTTTATTAGGCCTGTACCGAATGCATAGTTCATTCAGTTAAGAATGGCAAGTATGCTGTACCGAGAGACTGCAAGGAAAGCTAGGATTCACGAATCAGGGATTTCCAATATCTGTTCAAAATTTGAGCTTGCTAAAACCTTGTAAGGTAGAAAAATTGTTTTGCTTTTGTTTCTTCATATACAGGACGCTAAAAAAGTCTAGTAAATCAAATAAGTAATTGTTATTCACCGTTACGCCATATGTCGCATGTGTGTTTCATAATTATTCATGCCCACACGGACAAACGTCCAAATGAATGGTAGGGCAATTTTTTTTTCCTCTTCTACCGCAAGCAAGATCGGTTTGTTAAGAACAGGACAATGTAACTGAATAATTCATTAAGATGTATTATAATAATTTTTTATTTATTTGAAACCTTATTAACAATGCAAGGAAAATTTCCCTGAAATACTGTAGCCTAATTTCCGAGAAGCTTATTGCTTCGAAGTTTTAAGGGAATATGTTTCGGCTTAAGATCATGTCCAGGAGAATTATACAAGTAACATAAATAAAACTACGTCTTAAAACAGCAAATGAAAAATGGAAAACTTTGCCATTTGTTATAGACGCAACAGAGAACTTCGCCACAAAAGAGCAGCTTAGCAAAAACTACATTTCTTTGTGCCCTAGGTTGCCATCATTGTTTAATTTCTACGGATTATGGCCTAAAAAAATTCTTACTTCTTTTTTAAGCTATATGCCTTGTACAACTATTTTCATGTTGGGAAATGTAGCCACATCCTACCATTCAATATACAACAGTTATGGTGTTGCTTTTGTTCAGGCCTGTATAGTGCCTCTCCGTTAAATTTATGATTGCAGTTTCAAGGTCCTGAAAACAACTGATTAATCGGTAAAATCTGGCATCATTTGACGTTGCTTACAAACAATTCAAATTGTTCTCCAGAATTGTGATTTTTTTTGTTTTCTTTTGTTTTCTTATTTCGAAAACAATCCGTTTGTTAGACTTGTGAAATTTTTCTCTAATCTACTATAATTCTTATTTTATAATACAAGTCAATGGTAATATACATCCATAAAATCGGTGTTAAAATATTTTCAATTTGCTGCTGTTGATTATATAAATAGAATATAGCAGCTGATGGGAGAACACCAACTCTCAATACCCTTTATACTTTCTACATTGTAGCCCTCGGAAATCAAACCATCGTTTCACTTTGTATCAAAAATTTTTTTGGTTTGTCAAACCCAAAACAATTGACGGTCGGAACATTTGTGCAAGAAGGCACTAAAAAGTATATGCATAATACCGCCTAATACAGTGTATGGTAATATGCGTGAAAACGTCACATCCCGTTAGAAGCTCGGGACGCATCAGCACCGCAAATATAGACTGAACTCCTACGTGTTCAGCTCAGGTAGACGCAATTTCTTTGTTTGTCCGCACTTTAAACATTTCCGTAGGTTCGCTTATAGGCTTGAAAAACAGGCCTGTTGCCATTCATGGTACTATGCAGCGCGCCCTAACAGCTGTGGGTTGCGTATATACGGAGAACAGTTACCCACCGCAGAGTTATGTTCGTTAAGCAAAGACTTACGCTATTTATGCTATGCTGACAAGATTTTTATTACGTATACAGCATAGTAGACTAAAAAGACACAGATGGCCAACGGGTTTTATGGTTCCATTCCATAGTTGCACAAACTACTTAATTTTTACTTCCGTGCAAGAATTTCGTCAACGCATCAACTTGTTTGAAGGTTGCGGAAAAAGAATGACAATTGTAATAAGCCTAATTTTACACCACGTCCTAACCTCAGTGTCTTTCGTCTAGATGCTCCCCTTATTCGATTTGTATACTTCTGTTTGCATACTTATTACGGCAAACATCAATTTTCTTCATTTTATTTCGACCCGTGGCTAACCCCTTAAAGTGGTTTAAGCGATTGAACAAATTAACCCAAACTGCTGTTGTGCCTCTGATCGTTCATATTGTATTCCCCAACTTATAGTTGAAACTGACTAGGATAGCCTACATCTATCACGATTCAGTGTGCTAAATTGCATATAGTACGTAGGTATGCTGGATATTTCCTTAAAACTTTACAAATTAAATGGTTATTGGATATAGTTTAACGTATAGTAAACGGAAGGTTTCCTATTGGAGTCCGCAATTTTATATAGAAGAATCCAGCTTGACGCAATTATCTGTCGACAGTATATACAAATAAATTGTGGTATTGTAATTTTTTATTGTTTGCGACAATAAAAAGTCAGATGCCAGATCGAATTTTTCCTTTATAAGTATGTTCGTGATTGGCCGGATGTGTGCGTAACAAAGAAATACACGCAGCATACCTCCACCATAAGGACGCGCCAGCATGCTGATGTAACGAATACAGTCATCAGCTGGGATCGTTACATTCATCCTGCTTGGCTTACGGTATTTCCGACTTCTTGGTGAAGGGTACATAGGCTACTTGGAGAAACATAGATTCTCCAGTTCTCTCTGCATTGCGCTATTGTTAAGACATCTTCTACTCCGCATTCGAAATTGTGCTCATCGATTCAAAGGGATTTCCATCTATCGCTCTTATTTCATTTGAGGTAAAGTATCATCTATTCTTTTACATTCCGTGTGAAATAAAACACTATTAGCAACAGAAAAAAATGAAGTTTGTTGGCATTTTCAGTTTAGACAACTAAAAAAAAAAACGTAAAGCTTTTGCGAACAGAATGTAGTAATTTACATGCTACGCTCGAGTGCATTAACATGTCTCATGGGTAAAACAAAAACAGATTTTGAAGTTGTTGATCTCAGGTAATTTTCCGTACGCCTTAGCTTAGCTTTTCGAAGGCGCTAGTTAACAAAACTGACATAGCTATTACCCCACCCGTCCATTTGAATGCAAAACCAGAATCGTGCCCACCCCGTCCGAACTGAGAGATTTTACCAAAAATTAAAGCTTAAACTAGTCTGAATCGCCCGTGATAGATGTAGGCCTACTAATGCACTTGGTTGCATGAATATGTTTGTTAATTATTTTGATGTGAATATATCCTAAAGCTTTTTTTTCCTTTATACTTATGTAGGACGAAACAATAATTTGTTTTTTGGCGTTACACCCTTTCCTGAAAAACAACTGAATAAAAAAAAATGGTTCATAGTATGTTGACCTTGAAAGCGCTATTTTCCATCGTTGGAATGTCACTAACCGTTGACGCATTATCTTTCGAGAACTTCGTCGATCCGCTGTTAAGTATGTTAACTTCTTATTTTTCGAATTAGACATACGTAACTAGTAAGAAATTTTACAAGCAAGATTTAGATTTATTATGGTAAACTAGCCGTAGAAATGAGTTGCTCTATAGTAGCGTGACTATATACATTAGTCAATGATGGGTATAGTTGCATCAGTTTCTGAGTTTATGCTTACGGATCTATACCGGTATATGATCTCACACATAAAACCTTAGTTTTATCATGCTATAACTTAATTGAAAATTATTGTTAGCCTACAAGCAAAGATCTGCTTTGAGATTTGATTATTTAAAATGGTGGTATAACAGTTTGCTTTTCGTGTAGTAGGCCTATAGCATTTGTTTGCTGTGCCACTCTTCATTTATGGTGTGTGTCATAAATATTGATTAGCTGGATGAGAGGAATGATATCTGTTTGAAAGCATTTTTCCTCGTCGTTTACCTAGACATCCTCCCAAAATTGATTTATCGATAGAATATAGTGATACACTAATAAAATTATAGGAGACACTAAAAGGCCTCTCGTTAAATTCTAAACGTTGGCCCTGTGTAAAAAGCTTGTGTTATTGGGCATTATTGTTATTATCTCGGCCTGCATTGGGCCAGTGGGACAGTTTTAAGTTGACAGACTACGTGTACTTTTACTCCGACTTTTTTTCTGTTGTCAGCGTCACTCTGCATGCGGTTTATCGATAATTTTGCTGTACCAAGATTTTTTAAAAATTTCTATCCCTTTAAAAATCCCAATCCCAAAAGGGGGTGATTAATTTGATCACTGCAGAGAGAAAAGTCCAGAAAAAAACAAAACAAACAAATTCAAGTGACCCATAAACCTTCACAGAGCTTTCGTTTCTGGAAATTGTAGATGCAGAGACATTATCATGGAAAGCCAGATCAAATAAGAATTAAGTTTTATGTTTACCAGAGACTTGTGGACAATTTATTTTTTACTGATAATACCTGAAGACCATGACTTTAACAAAAACTCAAGCATGACTCTAGTGACGTCTGACGTGTGAATTTATTAAATGATACCATAACTATGTGTTCTACCAGCAGTCTATGGTTAAGCGATTGATGAGACGAACGACATTTATACTTCTACTCTGCAAAACTCTGTATGGTAAACAGGAAATGGGGAAGAATTGAAGCTGGAAGATCAGCTCTCTGAGCTAGGTCGGGTTCTTGATGTTGCAGCCCGTAATCTCTTCAATCTAACAGTCGGAACATCGGCAACGCTGAGCCACACAAACGCCTTCTTTGTTATTATCCTTCTTTCCGGTGTCATCTTCACTATATTCACTATCACCGCCATGGCAGCTTCCTCAATTTTCACAGGTTGCCTACCGATTTGGCTTTTGATGCTACCGTCCCGTACTGCTATTCTTAGATCTACTCGACAAACATGACTGACCGACTCTATTATCAAACTAAAACTGTAAATAGGTATTTGCACTGTTTTTGTGCGTGGGAAGACAGCGGATATCCCGACAATGTATGTATTTCACTCTTTTCACTTTCTTCAAATGTATAGGCTACAGCAGGCTATGCTCGGGGAAATGTTAGCGGTAACGGTTAACGGACTACCAATGTCAACCTTCTTTGACCCAATCTGCCCATGTTCCACAACTGTTCAATGTTTGAAATATGGTGTAGGCTACTATAATTGTAAATGTAGTTTCGATTCT
Organism: Daphnia magna; assembly: GCF_020631705.1. Lineage (NCBI taxonomy): Eukaryota > Metazoa > Arthropoda > Branchiopoda > Diplostraca > Daphniidae > Daphnia > Daphnia magna. Next base: position 4,098,955 of record NC_059188.1, read on the forward strand.
CTCTCCACTCTCCACTACATAGGGCAGGTCTACTATAAGTGCATTTAGCTGTATGAGGTGAAATTTGCGTATTTCAGCTTAGAATTACGCCCGTGTATATAGCTTAAAATAATGCGATGAATATGCTTGTAGCTATTTTAATAATGTTCCGCTGGGTTCTCAAGGTATGAACGAAGAAAATGAAAATCTTGCACTTGGGCAAATCTTATCGAGTGAAACGGCAAATAGTGCGGCTCGCCTATTTCTATCGTATATCAACTCGACGGCTACCGTATCGGCTTCATACGCACTTGTCATCATCCTAGGCATTTCGTTGGCTTTGCTTGCTCTTCTTGGAATTGCCTATATGACGGCATCGGCAATCTTCACAGGTACTGCGTTTAAAAAAGATTTGTTTTGAAATATATTTTGAATTCTATAACTTCGAGAAAAAGGAACAAGCTCTTTCCGTATATTTTTCTGAATTTCGTCAAAACTCAGTCAAAACACAACTTAAAACTAATGTCCCAAAAATAAATGGCGTGAATGTCTAAGAAACTGTTTAGCCACAAGGTAATGAATAATGCCGATGTAGCACTATTTCTTCACGTTACGTGTTATTCTCTCCTAACGAATAGACTCTCTTCCAGCAGGTCTTTCATTTTGAATTGCTTACAGTTACAGGCTCCAAAGTTTGGTGTATTAGCCTTATTTTTGCACATTTGCACATGCCCTTTTAGTCTAACCGAAGCTGATGGGAAATGTTGGCTGTGTGGATGGTTGCATATTCGTATTTTTTGTTTTTTTTGGCACTGTACATAAAACAGAGGAAAATAATGCAATCGGTCAGTCACATTAAAATCGATTTTCTAAAAGAAACTATAGATAACCCTTGCTTCGACCAAGAGCTCCACTCAAAGTTGGATGAAACATTGAAAACAAGACTCATTTTGATGCATTTATTTTTCCTTTCCCTGCATGGAGATTAATGTCTAATGAATTTACCGAGAAAGGTACCAGCGTTCAGTCTTACTATGGGAAGCGCTCACTGCCAGACGACGAAGGAAATGAACTGAATTTCCAATGGGCTCGTATTATACAAATCCTTCATGAAATGGACGAGCATTTTCATCGCCTAGGAGCTGAACAGAGTGAGGATGATTGTCGGAAACGCTTGGTGTGCAAGTTATTTGAGGAACATAATGACAGTAAAGACGCCAATCATAGGCAGCTCGCAAATCTCACCAACGAGCTCAGGTAATTATCAAGTCTTACTACGGAAGCGTAATTAAATTAATGCTTTTACGTAAATGATACAGTGACATATACGGAAACAATGAATTGGATACCGGACGGTCGGATGTACAGCCATTTTATGACAGTATGAAAGCTTATAACGAAGCCGTCAAACATGGAAGAAAATTCAAAAACTGCACGACTCTCTTTCCCAAATGCGATAGATACTGAAACCGCGTGACGTAAATACATTCTAAAGGATATCCCGGGGTTCATATGACAAGTTATACAATATATGTTTGACAAATCATATTTCTTGCTCTACATCACGTTCACTTGACAAGAACGAAACTTTTGGCTCGTTATGGCACGCATCGGAAAATACGATACTATTTATTGGCGTCAATTGGTTTCAGTCTTCATATGTGGTGAAATTTTGTTCTGTTTGAACACCTTTCTGACTTCTATTGTTACCCACTTCTTTAATGTAATGTTTGATACACTTGTATACCGCACCGCATACTGTTCTTAGATTATGGCATCATATGAGACATGATACCTTTCATGCAGTGATGCTACTAGAAGAAGTAAAAAGGTATTACGTTGAAAGCAAAGAGACAGCCAATACAAGGAAAACAAAAATTTTTAAACCATGAAATGAAAAAACTGGAAGACGTACGACAAGGAAGAGTCGTAGGTGATTCTTTGCATTTTCTTTTGAGCCTGGGAGTTTTCCCGCGTGGTGTAATAGTCAGACTGAGCACAGCTGTGGGTGGAAAGAATAGACATTTTTAAATGCGATTTTCTCCCATTCCTAAACTGAGGAAAATCCCATAAAATGAAATTTTCTTATCTCCGCCCCTTGACTGCTGTCATCAACGGTGCGTTCGTCAGATAGGCTGATGACGGTGATGTCAGCGAATTTGTTATCCTTGTTAAAGTTTGGAGAAGAGTAGCCTGGTGTAGGGTACGCTGGTTGGGTAGCTTGGTGCAGGATAGCTATTGTAATTTGATGTTACTATAATTTTATGTTGAGAATTGTTGACCAGTGGAAAACGGATGTCTTTGAACACCTTCGGACGGCTTTATATAGCCGACGAAATAGCGAGGATGCCATTTCCCTTTTCATTTCGTTGTTTAACCATATTTTGCTGTTTGGCTTACAGTTTTGAAAGTGGCGATCACCGACCTGTGGTGGTTGTTTGTTTGTTTTTTTCTTTGCGTTTTTTGTTTTGTTTTTTGTTTGGTGTGCATATTGCAGGTTATGGTTCTTGAAACCAGTGATAGTGTCGCGGGTGAAAAGGGAGATTGGTAATCTCTTCGCAGAGATGAGTCATCCGCTCCTTGGACAACGCTGCGATCGTGGTGAAGAATTATCGGGAGAAGTCCGCTCTAAGAAAGATACGCAGATACGCAGTCCGGAAGGGGAGTAATTCGCGCGACGGTGTAAAACGCTGCCCCGAATCCGTGTTAGATGAGTCTCCATCGGGTGAGTTCCCGGAGCTGGGCTCCGTAAGAGGAGTTCCCTGGTTTCTCTAGAGGTCTTCAGACGCTTCTCCAACTTTTGTTAATGGTTATCCCTTTTTGTTCAAGTTAAACCATTGTTTAGAATTTAAGTCATCACTTGTTGTATTCATTTGTTCTTGTTCAAATACAACTCGTGTGACAATAGTATTCGACGAGTGTATAGCAATCAAAGCAACAAGTTTGTGCTCAACTTTCCGGTATTTGCCACCACCACCTGATGATTTTAGGATTGAGCCATTAATCGTTCGTTTGCCTTATTTCAGAAAGGAAAAAAATGTAGTTGCGGCTGAAAAAGAACATTTGTGATAAGGAAATAAGTGCAATTATTCCTGGGCCAAGAATGATAAATTTTAATTCAATATTTATGGCTCAGAAGGAAAAATCCAGCCGTTATCAGACATAGAAAACATATACATAAACACACTGTGGCTAACGTGAAAAGCGAAAGTAAGGACATTTTATTCAACACCAAAGCGATTTAGCTCGAGCGAAATCTAGCTGACAAAACAACTAGGTCAACTGAATGTTCTTTATCATTCACTCGACTATAAAAGCCCACGATGGTAGGACTAAAACCATCAGTTGTATATCAAACTAACTTAGTAGAACATGAATCTCGTAAGGCATTTTTTTACTAACACCTAATGAGCTGAGAAAAAGTTGAAGTAAAAAATCTTTTTTTCCGACAGTTATTCGTTTCTGCTTTCTTGGCTGCTGCTGCTGCCGTTCCATCCAGCTACAAGCCGGAATACAAAGCTCCCAGCTACCCTGCCGCTAGCTACCCTGCACCGAAGTACCCTGCTCCTAGCTACCCTGCGCCGGGCTACTCTGCACCAGGCTCCGACAAGGATAACAAAAACGCCGACATCACCGTCACCAGCCAATCTGACAAGCGCAACGTCGATGGCAGCAGCCAGTTTAGGTAAGTCAATTCCATTCTTTATATCATTAAGATAGGGATGAAACGTATTCAGATTTTAAAAAATGGAGCTCTTTCATGTTTCAGCTACGCAAAATCTGACTTCAACACTCGCTAAGAGTCTCAAGTTCAGAAGAAGATGCAAGGAGGCACCTACGACTCTTACGGTAAAGAATCGTACGGTGAAGTACTAGGCAACACCAACAAAGAATCCTCTTACTGGGTCTCTCCTGAAGGCTAGAAATTCACTTTGACTTGGGCTGCTGATGAAACCGGTTTCCAGCCCAAAGGTGATCTCTTGCCCGTCGCTCCCGTCCACGAATACGAGCTCCCAGTCTCCCCTGTGCACATCCCTTTCAACGGCAAATGCTATAAGGTTTATTAAATTTTTTAAATTCTGACCGAACAAATTGTTTAAATCCATGTACTTAATGCACTGACGCCTCTTGTGTTATGGTTACAAAATACATGTTAATATGAAGCAGAGACTATCTAAAAACACGTGAGAAAAGAGTGGGTTTGTACGTGGTATCCGCATTAGATTTAATCCACGTTTTATAATCGATGTGGATAGACCTTACATACCTATAGTTTCCTCCATTTTGAGTTTTATGTTTGTTCCCAATGTAACCAGCCAACGTGGTCACAATCCAACGTTATTCAAACTACCCTTATCCTTACATCACTCTTTCATCCATCGTCGACCTGCAATTCGTATCAAATACTAAGTTACATCATTATTACTCAGACAGCATTTCGCAGTAATAACGGTGCTAGCGATCCAACACCGTTAGTACTCGTAAATTACTTCATCGAGTGTTTTATACCATTCTTCGGACTATCCAAAAAACTTTGTTTAACATAGCTATAGACTATATTACATATATATTTAAATTCTGTTTAAGTTAGTCATAGCAGCGGTTCGAACACGGGACTCTAGATCTATAGCGAACAGCATTACCACTCTTCTAAGTGCCCTTACATTCTAAAACCGTCAAAGTTTGAGGGATGAAAGAACCGATGATAGGTGGCACTAAAATCGAGTGCTTGGTTATAGAACAATTCAGTTATAGAACCGCGCACAGGCCGGTTCTATAACTGGACCGGCAGCGCACTGTACCTTCTTCGCCGTTGATGAACTACCCCGCACCAGCAACCATGGCTTACCCCACTCCTTTGGCACCTGCTCCTGCAACGTCTACGTATTCCGCCGCTATCACACCTGCCCCTGTGCCAATGAGTTATTCGAATTCTGGTATGCCAACAAGCTACTACGTTGCTGGTGCGATGAGCTATATACCACTCCGACACCACCTACTGCGGTCACAACCATCTATGCCAATCTGGCGGCTATGAATAATTTCTTTGGCTCAACTCCCTACCCCGGCACCTATGGCTTATTCTACACCTTCGCTAACCTTACCCCGCCCTAGCCAATACCTTCCTTACTTTCACCCGCTCCAATGGAATATCCTACACCCCGGCAGCGATATCTTCGCCAGTGCACCAATGGGCTATCTTGCAACTCCATCCACTATGCTCCCGATGGCGTTATAGTCCAAACCCACACCAGTACCGGTGAGCTATACTGCACCTTCTGCACCTACACCATCACTGATGGGCTATCCCTTACCACCGACAGCTATGCCAGCAGCAATAAGCATTCCTGCATCACTGGCCCCTGCAGCAAAGGGCTATCCTGCACTTCCAGCGATGCCAGTTTCTGCGTCATCGCCTCCTCCCTATTCAATGAGTTCCGCACTTCCTGTAACTACTATTCGTCCGTATCCGATCAATGTCTCTTCTATCTATTAATGAAACATCCTTTTTGGCCCGTAGGCCGAGGCGGAAGTTAGTTCCTCAAGTGATCAAGTCATTTAGTATCCTACTATTTTATTTATAAATTTTTTTAAATTTTATCTTTCTTTAACACTAGCATTGTCAGGACGTTTATTCGCTAGGATGCGGATCCAACGAGCGCGAAGTACGGTCACAGTATTGGAGGAATGACCGTGTGCTTGGTTCGTGGTTTGGAGTCGCAAGTGGTAGGTGCATGCTGACGTAATCTTATTGCGTCGGGGTACCCATTGAGCGGCGCGTGAAATGCGGTCTACTGACAACCCCAGTATTAACCACCGAAATAAGCGTGACGAAAATGTGGTTAACTCAGTGGCCAAAAGGGCCACGCTGCGATGTATTAAACACAAAACGAGGTACAAAAGACGAAAACGGGAACAACAGGTTGCGACTGCAGCCACAACGAAAATGAATAAGACTGACCTCGTTGCCGCATCTCCCTCCGTCTTCGACTACGACGGAAATGCAGAAAAAAGGGTAAAACAAAAGAAGGGCGCTAACGCGAACATTTAGTTTTAGGTGTAAATGGGGTGGTGGAAGTGTAAGGGAGTCAGACAAGTTCAGACTTGTCTGCCCCTCGGCAATGACACGAATACACACACACACACACACGCGTTCATACAGACATACAAAAACAACAATTAAATTTACATTTATCCCTGAGAGATTTTCCTTGGGAAAGATTGAAGGCTATCCCGTGGCTATGGGCCCCAAAATGTTTATTGTTTCCCCAGGGGTTACAGCCGGGTTTTGATTGGTTGTCAATTGGAGGGAATTATCGCGTGTAAACTGTGGAACTTTTCGTTTAAATTTATTTTTTATTCGATTCGCCGTATTAAACTACGTGTCTGGGCAAATTTTCAAGTCTGTTGGTGTTTTTCTTCATTTTATATATTTATTTATTCGGTCGAAATTCAAATTTTTTAGGTTTTCGCCGGTTTGTGATTGGCTGCAAAATTGGGGAGAATTATCGCGTGTAAACTGGTGAACTTTTCGTTTTCATTTATTTCTTAGTCGATTCGCCGTATTAAACTACGTGTCTGAGCAGAATTTCAAATCTGTTGGTGTTTGTGTTCATTTTATATATTTATTTATTCGGTCGAAATTCGAATTTTTGAGGTTCCAGCCGGTTTGTGATTGGCTGCAAAATTGGGGGGAATTATCGCGTGTAAACTGGGGAACTTTTCGTTTTCATTGATTTCTTAGTCGATTCGCCGTATAGACCAAGATCGGATGCTGAGTTGCCAAGGCTGAATTCCGACCTGCGGTATTTGTCCTCTCGGGCCCTATAGGAGGGAAATGAAAAATAATATATTTAATTAAGTTGTAGTTAGTTTTATTACAAAATATTTTGGAATCGTGTGCTATACCTCTGTGCTGATATAATACAAAAAATTTTATCTCCAAAAAAGCTGTTATTTTTTCAGGAAACTTTTTGAAAGGTTAGGAAGTTTTGAAGGTTAACTTTCTTAAAAGCCATTTTCGACGGTCAGTGAGTGTGGGGAGATATTCTTGAAGCCATCGGCGCCAAAAGTGTGTCGTCATGACTTGCATAGCTTCCCAATGTTTTCAAGAATACAGTTTCTCGTCCTCGATGACGTCGTCTTCGGTGTTAGGCGAGCTCTGGACTAACAAAAAATGATAAGGGGTAAGTGGTTCGGGATTTCGAGGGTCCACACTGACATAGGTCAGTGGACGTCCATTCAACAACGATTGGGCCTGAATCACGAAACCACGTAAAAGCTCTTCGGTAAGTGGACGTGATTCCACAATGGCTTCCAGAGCCACCTTTGCTGATTTTACGAGACTTTCCCAAACGCCTCCGAAATGTGGCGCTAATGGTGGTGAAAAATGCCATTCGATTTCTTGTTTCACCATTTGACCAACGATGTTTTGCTCCTTGAGACGCTCGATGCCTAGTTGGATTGCCTTGTCCCCAGCAACAATTTGAGTTCCATTGTCGCTATACACGACTGACGGACAACCTCTTCGGGCGGTAAAGGAAGAAAAGGCGATCAAAAAGACGACAAGTCGAGTGAGGCTGCAACTTCCAAGTGTACCGCTCTAGTGTTGAGAAAGGTTATCAGCAAAACATATCGTTTTACTTTGCGACGATAAATGGTGATGTTGCACGGGCTGAAATAGTCCAAACCCACATGAGTGAATGGACGTTGGAACGGAATAAGACGATGACGCGGAAGCGGGGCCATTAAAGGAATGCAGGGAGTAGCTCTGTGGCGTTTGCAAGTAAAGCACTTGTGCAGATACCTTTTGATAGCCACTCGTCCTTTAATGATCCAATATTGAGACCTTATTGAGCTGAGCAGTCTTTCTGGAGATGGATGAAACAGGAGATCATGCTCTCTCATGACGATTAAACGCGTGAGTGGATGATCGTGAGCCAGGATTTTGGGATGCTTGATGTCGAACGAAAGGGAGGCGTAATTCAAGCGACCTCCTACTCGCAGTATTCCTTTTTCATCCAGAAATGGTGATAAAGTAATCAGCATCGAACTCAATTTTAAAGGCCTTTTATTCTTTAAAGCCTCTATTTCTTCGGAATATTTCTCCAATTGCGCAGATTTGATGCAATGATTAGCAGCGTGCTGAATGCATTTGACACCAATGCGTGATTTGTCATGATCAAGCAATTTCAATTTCAAGTTGGAAATGAAACAAAGGATCCATGCAACAATTCACATAACCACGTCATAGTTGGAATTTCGTTCCAAAAGTGAGCGGAGCCTATTTTCTTCAGCGGGGCCGTGAACAAGCCCAATCCAGTTGGTGGCTGATACCTCTGGATCTTCGACAGAAGGTTCGGGAAGTTTAATGGTTATCGACCAGGCGTTTTCTTCTTGCTGCAAGAAGTCTGGGCCATTAACCCAACGGTAATTCTCCATCATCTCATCAGGGAAAAGTCCTCTGCTGCACTCATCAGCTGGGTTTTCGATACCTGAGACATGTCTCCATTCAGTTGGTTGAGAATGCTCTAAGATTTCGGATATTCGATTTGCGACGAATGTCTGAAAGCGACATGTCTATGAGGCTATCCACTGAAGGACAGTTTTAGAGTCAGACCAATAGATGATTTGATTGATGGGAATACGAAGGGTCGATTGGACGAACTTCACAAGGCGTAGTGCCACAACTGCTCCTTGGAGTTCTAATTTCGGAACGGTCAGCGGACGAAGGGGTGCCATGCGGGACTTTGACGTAACGTAATTTACGGCGACGATATTGTTGCGATAGGTTACTCGTAGATATACCACAGAGCCAAACCCAACGGCGGATGCATCGCAAAAGGTATGCAGCTGAATGTCTTGGATGTCACTAGACGAAGTTAGAGCTCGCGGGATCTTGAACGCTTCGAGCTGGCTAAGATTAGTAGTCCACATGTTCCACTGGTGTTGAATTACTTCGGGAACTTGGTCATCCCAGTCAACACCGACAAGCCACAATTCTTGTAGAATTCTTTTGGCGCTAAGGATCACTGGTGATAAAAACCCCAGTGGGTCATACAAGGTAGACACAGCACTCAAGATCCGACGCTTAGTACTCGCTTCGAAGTCGGTTTTAACATCAAAGATTAAGCTGTCACTTTCGCTGTCATATAAAACACCTAAAGTTCTCTCCGTGGGCAAATCTTCTAGACCAAAGTTCAGGCGAGGCTGATTACGATCACCTTCTGGTACACGTGACAAAACCCGTCGAGATGAAGAGAGGCATTGGTTAAGATGGAATCCTCCCTTTTTTTGCAATGCTGTAGAATCTTTGACCGCTCGACTAGCATCCTCTTCGGTGTAAAAAGAATCCAGAAGGTTATCTACATAGAAGTTCTTGTAGACTACGTGTTACGACGTTCAGCAGCTTCAGGAAATTCTTCACGATGTAGGTCAGCAATATGTCGGAGCACTTGAGAGCAGATGAAAGGGGATGAGACCGATCCAAAGATTTGTCGCTGCATCTCATATACGGTGGGTCTTTTTCGAGAACCAGGTGAACGCCATATAAATCGTAGGGCGGAACGGTCTTCTTTCTTCACGCCAACTTGAAGAAACATTTGTTGAATATCCCCAGATAGGGACACCAACTTTTCTCTGAAGAGTAGAAGGGTAGCACCTATGTCATTGATGAGATTGGGACCCTTTAAGAGCACTTCGTTTAGCGCAACTCCTTGAAAGTTTGCCGAAGCGTCGAAGACCACCCTAACCTTTTCGGGTTTTCGAGGATTTACGACTCCATGATGGGGAAGGTACCAATTTTTCCCAAAGGTGCCCTTCAATTCACTTTCTTTGAGAGGCCGAGCGAACCCCTTTGCCGCATAGTCATCGATTACGGCTTTGTATCTCTCAGCAAAATCAGAATTGTGAACGAATTTGTTTTCGATTGAGAAAAGTCTACGCAATGCACTATTGTAATTGTCGGGTAATGCGATATCTTCTGAAACCCATGGTAGACCTACTTCATACCTGGTTCCGTCAAATTGAATAGTTGCATCGAATTTCTTTTTCGCTAGTTTATCCTCGGTTGATTCTAGCGGTTGAGCTGGAGTTACAATGGGAAAGCTTTCCGTTTCCCACAATTTCTCAACTTGGCGCAAAAGTAATGCTTCCGTCGGTGATTCTTGTACATGGTAGCAGAGTTTTTGCACCGCCAGCAAAGGTTTGTTCGAACGACAAACCGTTGAATCATGTTGCTGTGTCCCTAATGTTAGATCGCCAACACAAGTCCAACCAAATGGCGTCAATAAACCAAAGGGAGCGTCGGTTCCAACAGGAGGTAGTCTTTCATCGACACGTAAGTGCAGCCATTGGTTTCCCGCTCCAATAAGGATGGTTGGTTCTCCAACATAAACCAGTTTTACGTCTTTGAGATGAGGGTACCCACATAACACAAGGCAGTCCGTCGGATGTCCGACAGATGTCGGGGTCGGATGTTGAGTACATCTTTTTGATATCCTCCGGACAGCCCGATATCCGATTTGGATGTCCTACGGATGTATTTTTTTTTGGTTTTGACCGCCCTAAACAGCGCCGTCAGACATTCTAAGGATATCCGAGCGGGCTTTCATTTGGCTATAAATATGACATGTATTGGACATCTATTCATGAAAAAACATTAGGCTATACCAGGATTCGAACTCGGGTCTCCCGCATCACAGTCGAATCTTATTCCACTGTGCTAATCTACAGATATATTATGTATCATTTTCGAACAATACAATCGAATTGTTGTAAAACACTTGAGCTTTTTCGATAACAAATCACATACAGGATTTTTAAAAAGTCAAGATGATGTCGAACTTAGGTTAAACCAGAGGTGTATAAATTGAAATTAAACAATTTATGCTAAATATTTTTTGAATTTTAAACTTCAGCATGATTTACTAAGTTTAAAGTAGTTTTTTATTATTTGAAATTATAATCCTATCATAAGTATACTTGCTTTTAATATTATTAGATGCCGAATAATATTTATTTTCTGCGAGTTAATTTTCAATGGCTTGGTTCCCATAAGCTAAACGGAAAGCTTGTGCAAACAAACTCACGACTTTCATATATTTTATTCATTTTTTGTAATAAATTTTAAAATAAACCATCCGGCAAATAGATCATTACTCCTTTATTTTTTAAATTTTTCATTTTAAATGCTGGACTTCAAATAAAAATACGTTCAAGGGAAAAATTTGAACACGGTTAAGTTTTCCCCCTCTCAAGAAATTTTGACAATTAATAATGAAACTTAATGATCGGCCCCAAATTAGTTCTAATCGAGTTAACCGCCCCGCACCGATAAAGTGCATTCGGGGTTGAAATGAGGTGCCATTTTTTCAACCGGGGCGGTGCGGGAAAAAATTTGAGGTTAACCCGTTGCCCCGAAGCAATAAAAAAAAAATGCCGTTCTTTCGGTTTCAGAGTAAAAATCGGGGCAAGCGGGTAGAACGAGCTATTATCGGGGTTGATATCGGATAGATCGGGTCGATCGATAATGTTTTTTGCATTGATGAATCGATTGATTGCAATCCAATTGATTGCAAACCCCAATTGAATTCGGGGAGAAGAATTTTCCACCCTGAGCCACGCCTCCTTGGCCCGAAATGAGAAACCCGATTTGCAAAAAAGCGCCCCGATTGGCTCGAGGCCGATCCTTAAATGAAACAATTGAAAATCTTTTTGGCTGTTGGAAGGAGGTCCGTAGAATATAATTTTCGCACATCCATTGCACTTCCAAGGTGACTAGCCGACGGACATCCCTGGAACTACCCATTGAGTACATAGATATCTAACGGATGTTCGGCCATGATTCGGACATCCGACGGCTGAAATGTGCTATATGGGTAACGACTTCGGATCTCCATTAGCTCTTTCGGTGGGCATGGTAACTTTAGGTACTGAGTCGGCACATTAGAGACCTGCTTTAAATCCGATTCGAAAGATCTATCACGAGCCTTCACAGTCAGACTAACCGTAGTTGATTGAAACTGTTGGTCTTGGCCGTGAAACGAGCCAAAGGATACATTCCTTGCATTCCCTTTGCATTTGAGCTGTTTAGCTACATCCTCTCGAATTAAGTTAACGGTCGCTCCTGGATCTAGAAAAGCGAAAGTTTCTATTTCCACCCCGTTAGCTTGAAGTAACACAGGAACGATAGCTAGGGAAGTGTTGATAGCCGTATCCCTGTTTTTAATGGTCATTGCGCGACCATCAGACGATTTTGCTGATGGCTGACCTGCATTTTTAGTCGTTGAAGCATTCGCGGGATAAACTTGAGGCGCTCCGTGCAATAGAGGGTGGTGCCGTTGACCACAGTTCCCAATGTTGCAGACGATTTCGGTGGGACACTCAGTTCCCCGATGTGTTCCAATCAGACACCTAAAACATAATCGTTTCTCTTTTACCCACTCCACTCTAGCTGTAACATCTAGATCTTTGAATGTGGAACAGTTTTTTTTCGAATGGGCGTTATCACAATAAATGCACTTCTTAATAACGCCTTTCTTCAGCGATGACGAATTACTCTCAGAGGGAGGACTTTGCTGCGGTTTCTTGACTGGTGGAGTTGTGGAGGTGTGAAAAACAACAGGTCCTTTACCAAAGAGAGGAGTTGGTTTGGTGGAAGGCTTAGCACTTCCCGCTTTCTTTTCCTTCTGTGGAGCTGGTGATCTATGAGTAGACGGCCTGGTCATCAATTCACCCATCACCATCTCGTCTATCCATTTTGCTAGACCTGTTGCGGATTGTCAAAGTCCACAGGAAGAGAGAGTTTCTGAACATGGAAGGCCCGTCAGACGGCCTATTATTTTTGACTTATAATGTATGTTGTAATTGCAAACTTTGTGTAGGCCGCCAGGGGCGCTGCCAAGCAGAGCCTTCTTGGTGGCTGATATCGGCAATAGCCGTTGTTAGAATTTTATCCCCTTGTAGAGGCAGACGCCATTATTTGTGTCAAAAGCTAGTTTCAATAAAATCAGTTGTAGAACCTGCCTAAGTTAAACTCACAAAGGTATTTAATCGCAGGTATTAGCGTTATTATTTAGATTTAATACTTTTCATGGTCCTTCGAACTTTTTTGAGACTGACGATATCGTCCAAGTAATTGGCGTAATTTAAAGTGTAGACTTTGAGTGTGAGATTCAACACGTGTTGTAAGGAATCACGTGTTGGGGAAATTTTCAGCCCACTATTAATTTATAGTGTAAGTGTTTTGACCTTTCTGTTACCTAACTGACAAGAAGGTCGTCAAGGTGGCCATTGAAGACCGTACTGAAGGCCAAGTGGTCACGGTGAAGAAAGAGGAAGAGGAAGAATTCGTTCTTCTGGTATTGGAGTCCTAATTCTAAGCAAGTGTGGCAAGAAGAAATCCTCAAGAAGTTGAATTTTAATTTCAAGTCATTAACAAGGAGTGCGATTTCGCAAAAAATACAGTCTTTTGTTCTTAAATTCGTTTTTGTGTTGCTTTCTCAGACACAATATTGCCTTGGAATATCCTACTATAATTGTTATTTAGACAACTTTTTCAGATCATCAGTAGAACTCCACAACAAAAAATGGCTGCCAAGAGATTGAATCAAGCAACGTTGTCGGTGACCATCGAAGTTTTGGAAAAAGAACTTTGAAACCGCAGCTTCTGAAAACAGATTACAGTAAGATGAAACTGCGTTTGAGCTGGCCGATGACAGGATGAAAAGACTAATCAGAAATTACGAAACAATCATCCCTATGTTGGAACATGCCCCCGAAGTTCAACAGAAGTACCTGGTGCAGCATGAAGAGATCGTCGTCCGTTTCCACAAAATAAGCATCGACTGGAAGAAAAAGAAACCAGTAGAAACAACAAGTATGGCAAGACCAATACTTCAAGTTGCAGCTCCAAGTGGAAGCAATACACCTCCAAGCACTACCGTTACTCCACCGATGAATGCGATGCAACTGCAAGTACCTTCAACCCCGTGGAACATCGCACATCTGTTACCACGCCGAAACTCTGAAATACCACTATTTACACTGCCCCAAGCTATATAATCGCTACAGTTGCCTACTACACCACAACAGAAGCAACCAAGTAATAGGGCCGAATTAAAATCTTTAAAAGGAAATCAAACTGACTTTGTATTTTTTGTACTGGCTTGTATTTTTATCGCACACCTGATGTACCCTACGGTGCTGCCCTCACGGGCAGGATTGTAGGTGGCAAGGGCCCTTTAAATTTATGTTAATTTTAAGAAGCCCTTGCCCCCTTTTTGAGTCAGTGTAAATTCAAGTATCGAAGTAGCAAAGTACCCCCAGTCTCTCTCTCTCTCTGTCCCACGTTAGTGAAAATTGTAGCCCCCTTCATTTCTTCAACACAGAATAAAAGCCGTTCGTTTTTCCCCCAAGTAATTTTCATCCTCATTACATCATCCTCCTCATCTCATCTCTGCTCCAACGTCTCCATTGCACGTGAGCGTTAGGAACACCTGAAATAACACCAATGCCTTAACACATTGGTGTAAACATTGATTACAAGGCGATCATCTGGAGGATTCTTGCATATCATTAATGGTCTTCCTTTCGTTTTCTCACAACAAGGAAGCCACACCCCATTTCGTGAGTGCTAGTTACTAATTCTAAATTTTAGTTTATCATCTACGAGAATTGATTCTCTCGTTACAAAGTGTACAGGAAACCTTCACCTCAATGGCTGTCTTCAACTACCTTTACGGGGAAGTTTATCAGGAAATCCTTAAATGATTCTGCCGGCTCTGGAGGTGCAAATCTGTGGAGAAAGCAGGGCAAGATTTGAAACATTCTCTTGCTAAACAATTTTTTTCACGGTTAAAGTTCATTTAAAAAATACCTGTAATTTGTTCTTTTTTTTTTATATTATTCTGTTCCGTCTTACTACACCACTGTGGCTCCGTCTTACTACACGGAACCCAGCCACTACACAACAAGTTATGCCACCCCAGCAGCTTCTTATCCAGGAGCTTCGAAATACTACTCGGCTCCAAGCTACTACGCCGATTCTCCACAATACTACACTACCGCTTCTTATTATACCACTAAGGTCCCGGAGTACTACGCTATGGAAAAGGCTGAGTACTACACCACCACATATGCTGAACCAGCTTACTACACTGAAGCTCCGCAGTACTACACGACTAAGGCGCCCGAATACTATGCCCCCGGGATGCTACCCATACTTATTACACCACGACGTATTCTGCTCCCAAGTACTACACCACCAAGGCCCCTGGCTACTACACTGAGCCTCCTGAGTAGTCCATTTTGGACTGTCGAAGTCCATAGTTTAGTATCACCCGTCCGTACCCTTTAATGGCAACAGCTGGTCGTAAGTTTTATAAATAAAAAAAGAAAAGCGCCAGTTTCGGCTGCTGGATCAATAGTTTAAATACCTATGGCTGCTCTAATGACAGGAATTCGTTTAACACATTTCTAAATTCTAAAATTCAGTAAATCAGTAATCTAATATCCCCAAACACCCTAGTACAATAACCTAGCGTAGTAGCAAGTTTTCAAAATCAAGCATTTCCATAAGGAATTCGGTGGAGCTTAAGGTAAAAATGTAAAAATAAAGAAGTACACGTCAGCACTCGGCAGTCATAGATTTGATGGTTTAACCTGAGGTCAGGTAGAGAGCGTACAGGTATACTGTTATAATGAGGTGGTGTTAGTTCTCTAGTAGTACAGTGCAACATGTTTCTCTCAAGTTAATTCAGTTTGCATACCAAGAAAATTCTAAAAAGCATATCCTCACAAGCCCAAACATGTAAAGAATCTAAAAATTTACTTAAAACGAAACTTAAAGCTGAAAATATTTTTGGCATGTATCAAGATTTGAACCGTCGCCATAGGAGATCGCCTAGACAGATGTCATGCATTATCATCTACCAGTGCGTGTTATTAGTTGAAATTATTGACATTGTTATGTTACGTTGCTTAATTTTATGCACTGCCTTTGTGTTATTTATTTCTTAAATTTCGTTACTTTGGCAAAAGTTGATCATCGACCGTAGACTTGCGCCCCAAGTTCAGGTTCCACGTTCCATGTTTCCATGAACATTGCTTCAATCCCTCTAAGCCTAATCTAGGGTCATTGATGATCAACAGACGCCATAACCACTAGCCCACATAGCACCCGACGTCGTATGGACGTCCCTGCTAGGGCCCAATGTCCCGAACCGGAATGGGATGTTGTAGCGACGTCGTAAAGAGGTCGTGGTAGGCCATTCTGTTTTAGTTTTTTTTCTAAGTCCCCCAAAAGCCATTTTGGCCCCTATTATGTACGCCACTAGATGGCATGCACTATATTAAACTGCTTTTAATAAATCTTGATCGATGTGTTTTCTTAAGTTGTTTTATTGAAAATAAATTTTTTAAACAAATTTATAACAGTTTATTTCAGTTTACTGCATTATTAAAATAAAAAACAAAATTAATTTTTTGTAACAGCAATGCCTCAATAAATGTTATCTGGCAATGCTTTTTCGTCTTTGTTCTGTTCTTCAACGACGCCAATCTGTCTTTGCTTCGCCGCCATTCTTTTTCAATTGTGTCAGCAGTTATTCAAAGAAATTCATGAGGTAAGAAGATTTATAAAGGAAATGTATATGCTATTGAATGATTGAAATGTGTTTTGGTAGTTGATGCAGCGAAATTTTTGTAAGTAAAAACTGAAATTAACTTACTCTTTCATCTTGGATCTCACCCCGATCACTTATCAGGTATGCCCTATTCACAAGTTATAAAAAATTCTTGCTAATTATTTCTGAATTTTCCACAGGTTAGCCATTCTTGCTAATTGTTTTCTCTTTTGTGGACTTACCTTCATCATCTTGGTTTGGTCTCATCCCATCACAGTTCATAGGTCACAGTTCATCGGTCACAGTCATCAGTCAATCCGATCACTTATCAGGTATGCCCTATTCACAAGTTATAAAAAATTCTTGCTAATTATTTCTGAATTTTCAGAGAAGCTTACAACACTCGAGGAATTGTAAAACTTAATCATGGAGTAAAGGATAACAAGATGTTATGTAAGAAAATTTTTGATAAAATCGACGAACTTGAGAAAAAGCTGAAAACATCCCAAACCACAACAAACGAAAGCGATGAGGAGGACGATGACTTCCCAATTTGAAACATGGATGATTTCGATTCAGTTAACTTGAAACTTCAAAACAAAACAACTCGTAAACAACTGGTAGGATCTAAAATTATTGTATTCTTATTACCAGAAACTTATTTTAACTATTTCAAATTCAACTTTTATCATTCCAGAGGATCCGCCTTGACTCTATTGGAGGAAAAAACATCGGCGATATCGTCCGAAAAATTTGTGTTTTCTGCTTGAATAAAAAGTTTGCTCGAAACTTCAGTTGGGAAGGAAACAGAGGAAATATGTGTCTTAAAGACACAATGCTTGGCAAAGTCATGCTAGGTAACATTTAAAATAGTTTTATAGTACAAGCAGTCACGATAGACACAACTTCTAATTCTAATCTTTATTAAATTAATAGGTGTAATCCTTAAATATGAAAAACCTAAAATAAAAAGTCATGAGGCGATATTGGCTATTCAAAATTGGCTGAAACATGCAAAGGATGGTATGAAAGCAGAGTTGGCGGCGGCAGCGGCAGCAAAAAAAAAGGAGGAGAATAAAAACAATGAAAAAGAGGATGATTCCGAAAAAGACAGAAGGCCACTACCATCTTCGTCCTCTGATGATGAAGATTAAAATTTTTTCGTTATTCGATTAATATGTACCATGATTGTTGAAAATAAAATTCATGGAGTAACAAAAACCAATTGTAACATTTCTTTTTTTAAATTTTTTTTTGTTAATTATGAAAACCAATTAAAGCCCAATTTTAGTGGGGAAAAGGTTCAATTCTTGTCCTTATTCGAAATCCGAAAGACGTCTAAAGGATGTCAAATTGGGACTTCCATGGGATGCATCCTGGGTAGGACATTTGACCTGAATGGGACGTGACCTGGCCTGAAATTTAACGTCCTATGGATGTCCCAATAGCCCATGAGAAACCTCCATAGGATGTCCCTCGGACGTCTCTGTGCTATGTGGGAGGCTTTGGGCGCCCAACTTAAGTTGATTTTGTAAAATGTGTTATGTTACTTCCGCAGTGCTCATCATGGATGTTTTCTTGGGCACAAGAAGAGTAAGAGAGATGATAATATTAGTTTCCTTGAATGCTTATTTTTATTAAAAACGAAGAACAAAAACAAAAACAAACAAATTCATTTTTCCTTGTTTGTTTTTTTTTTTTTTTATTAATTTAAATTTTATTGCTTACTGCTTGCTTTAACAAACATCGACTAATCACTCACTCTACCAAAGAACCTTGTAACCTGAGAAAAAATTACAGTTCAAGATGGCACGTACCTGTGGCCCTCGAAATATCCAAATATTTCTAACTAATCCAAACCCCAAGATCCAAATCACGTAAACATGAACAACATCAGCATGCAGCACCAATAAGTTTCTTTAAAAAATTTCAAAGGAAAAAATGAGCAAACAACATACTGAATATGGCATCAAACAAAACAAAGATAATCTGTAGCTTACACAGTAAGTATCAGTTAAAGCCAGAAAGGCAACTATCACTATACCATTCGGTCTTTTCACCTTAACTAGGAAAAGTTTCCTGTTATCAGAATGCATTCCAATTTCTGTACTGTCAAAGTTTGCTTTCAATAAAGTTGTGTTACAAGGCACTCCTTTTATTGTGTCTTGAGTGTGGTCCTACATTGCACAACTTCTCCATTTTTAAATAGTAAAAGTTCACAGTTTATTATGCTATGGATATCACCAGTTCTGTTTCTGATCAAAGGCAGGTCCTTCTCTGGTATTAAGTTCAAGTGAATCTGTAGAAATAATAATTCAGGAGTGGCATGCTGTCCCACAACCAAATTTTTACCTCAAAGAACTCAAGACAATGATTTTGGTTTTGTCTTCATAAGTTTCCCTGCATTATTTCAATAGTCACAGTCTCAAACAAAAAGTTATTTTTCCCCCCTGAAATAGAAATTTGGCAATTTTTGGAAATAAAAACACATACTTTCTAGAAATAAGTTAAATTTTAGGTGTGCACACTTATCCTGCCAGAACTGCATTGCACAACTCTTACCGATGCCGAAGAAATGGTGCAAATATAAACTAGAATATGAGCTAGTTTCAGTAGACTTCACAACTTGACCGTATTAACGCCATTCTAAAAGAAAAAGCTTATTTTTTACTTCACGGGCATCACAGTTCACACTTCATAGCGTCTCCTCTCCCCTTACACTAGCCTATGGCGTCGAGAGATACACATAGAACCCCTCCGAGGGGCGGGGTAAATTTTGGTACCACTGCAATTTTTGTTAATGGTTATTGTTGTCAATTCGTCAACGCATCAACTGCCTATGGTGTTGACCTTGTATTTAGCTAATGATCAAACAAAAAGTCTAAGTGGGGGGCGTATACCCTTACAATCCTCAGATCCTTTTTAGCTTTCAAGCAAAGATGTCGTCCGACGGCTCATCCGACAGTTCGAAAAGCTCTGACTCGCCTAGCTCTAGATTGGACTCTAGTTAAGGTTCTAATTCAAGTGAAAGCTCTTTTTCCAGCTATTCTACATGGAAGTTTGAGATCTCGAAGGCGAAGTCCACCAGTTTATCAAAATGGATCGTTAGTGGGATTGATGACGACAAGATAAAAAAATGTAGGGAAATGTACAAGCCTACACTGAAAAGGAAAGCCAACATCCTGATTAACCCTAGTTTGGACGAGTCCGTTATGCTGCGTCTTAAGACTTCTAAGGGTTCCCACGTGACAAAGGCCAACATTGACCCGACGAAAAAGACTCTGAGGAAGTTCTCCTTTAAGATTCTGGATTTGGCTAAACCTTTACTTTTTCTAGCAGGTCGCAAAAAGTTGAAGAGGAAGTCTTAAAGTGGCTCCATAGCCATTAAGATCGCCTTACAGCTATGGGCCACTCTCTTACGTGACGTCATTAAGACCCGGCGCCACAACATTCTCTCTCAGGTGTACCCGGAATTCATTGGGCTTTTGGAGAGGACTGATATTTGGTTGGGCGGCGAGGACCTTTTCGATCGAAAGATTCTGAAACATCTTGTTGGCGAGGCCAGATCGCAGGCTACCCTGGAAGTTATTTCGAAGAAAAGCAAGAAAGCAGGGTCAGAGAACGGCCAGCAAGCACCCTCTACCAGCCGAGAAAAAAATGCGGATTCCTACTTCAATTCCAGGTCACGCAATGGGTACGTTTCAGTTTCTCCTCTTTCCTTCGGTGGTCGAATTTCACGTTATTTCGATGACTGGCATAATATTACGCGGGATTCTTTCATTTTGGAACCGGTGAAACACGGCCTCCATCTAAACTTTCTTTATCCTCCTACTCAGAAGAAAATTCCATAATGCCCTTTATTAACTAAAAAGCAGACAAGGGTTTTGGAGGAGGAGGTCGAGTCTCTACTTAAAAAAGCGGCGATTACGCACTTACACTCTGGCGAGTTTTTTTAGCAGTGTTTTTCTGGTTCCAAAATCGTCGGGAGGTTGGCACCCAATTATCAACCTTAAGACTTTGAATCTTTTCATCCCCCACCAACACTTCAAAATGGAGGGCGTGGAGACGGTGCGGCACACGGTGAGACAAGGGGACTGGTTAGCTAAGATTGATTTGGAAGACGCCTACCTTTCCGTGGCCTTAAACCCGCAGCAAAGACACTTTTTCTGCTTCAAATGGGGGGATAAGATATTCCAGTATGTTTCCATGCCTTTTGGCCTCGGACCTGGACCCAGAGTATTTAACAAGATCCTAAAGCCCATTATTGCCTTTCTTCGTCAGCGTGGACTACGGTTAGTCGTCTATATCGACGATATTTTAATCGTTAGTCATTCGAGGGAGACGGCTAGGGAAGTGGTTAAGCAGGTGGTGGGCTTGTTCGAATCGTTGGATTTCGTTATCCAAGAGAAGAAATCTATCAGGGAACCGTCGCAGTCTTTGGAATATATCGGACTCGTCATCAACACCAACACGATATCGTTTTGTCTTCCGACGATTAAAAAGGAGAAGCTGTTGGGACAATGTCACAAGGCCTATTCATCAGATTCTTTGCCTCTCAGATATTTGGCTTCTCTCTTCGGCATCCTAAATTGGGCGTCACAATCGGTTGTCTTTGCCCCAGCTCACTACAGAAATTTGCAAGCCCTTTTCTTACGTCATTTGGGAAGGGTAGACGGCGATCTCTCCGCGCGAGTGACTTTTTCCACAGAAGTAAAGCAAGATTTAAATTGGTGGATGAGAGAAGCTAAGTTTTCGGATGGTCGAAAGATTTTAACGTCACCTCCTTCCATGTATATCTGTACCGATGCGTCTCTTTCCGGCTGGGGGGCCGTAAGTAACGAGGGTGCAACAGGTGGCCCTTGGACTTTCATCGATTGCAAGCGCCATATTAACGAGCTTGAGTTGTTGGTGGCATTCAATGGGCTTAAGTGTTGTGCATCTTCGGTAAGACAGACGGTTGTGGAGATTAGTATCGACAATATTACGACCGTCTCTTACATCAACAAGGTAGGGGGAACCAGGTCAAGCACTCTCTACTTGATTGCCTTGCAGATCCACTCCTGGTGTGAAGAAAGACAGATTATTCTTCACGCGGTATACTTGCCCAGTAAATTAAATTTTGTCGCAGACGCAGAGTCACGCAAACCGCTCGCAGCAGGAGACTGGAAGCTGTCAACTTCGGCCTTCATGAAAATTCAGCTATTGTGGAATACGAAGGTGGACCTTTTCGCAAGCGCATGGAATGCGCAACTTCCGACATTCGTCAGCTGGTTCCCGCAGCCAGGGGCGTGGAGGACGGACGCATTCACGCTGAACTGGAAGTATGTTCAGGGTTTTGCTTTCCCGCCTTTCAACCTCATAGCCAAGTGCCTGACGAAGCTGATTCAGGACCAAGCAACAGCTGTGCTGATCACGCTCCTGTGGGCCGCACAGGCATGGTTTCCGACTATACTGGATTTGGTGATGGATGTTCCCCGCATGCTCCTCCCGGAGAGGGATTTGTTGACATACCCGTTGGGGGAATGTCATCAACTGACAACCAATCATTCGATTCAGTTAATCGCCTGGCGACTATCGGGAGTTGTCTCAGTAGCCAGGGCTTTCCGCCACAAGTTGTCGAGCTGCTCTTATCAGCAACCAGGGAGAATACGAATGCCGCATACCAGTCAGCGTGGAGCAATTGGCGTAATTGGTGTCATACACTGAACTTCAATCCCATATCTGGTGGTGTGAGGGAGGTGTTGTATTACCTGGCCGGAATTTTCAACAGTGGTATGAGTTATAGCACCGTTAATGTTTCCAGGTCTATGCTCTCTTCTACGCTCAATTTGTTGAACGCGGACGTTAAGGACGCAGGGAAACACCCACTGGTCACTCAGTTGATGAGAGGCATATACCACAGAAAACCCCCTACCCCTAAGTACAGCGGTACGTGGGATCCATCAATGGTCCTGTCGCACTTTGACGTGACGGCTGGAAGTTCCCTTTCACTCTTACAGTGGTCCCGTAAGACGGTCACCTTGCTGGCCCTTACAACATTACTTCGGTGCTCAGAAATTAGCTCAATTCAGGCCGAGGCGATTGTTTTTTTAGGACCTAGAGTGTCTTTCAATCTTGGAATTCTCCGTAAAGCTCAACGGTCCGTCCCCCGTATGAATGTTTCGTTACACGAGTGGGTACAGAATGCGGCAATTTGTCCTTTCTCCTGTCTGCGTTTATATTGTAACGTTATGTACTCGTCTTCGCCTTGTAACGTTATCTACCCGTCTTCGCCCTTTGGCCGACTTTCCCTCTTCGTCGACGTGACGACTTCTTGTTCCCTACGTTCTACCTCATCTTCTCTCCTCTAATTGGGGCAGTCTCCTTTTTGGTGTGAAGTCGGCCAGATTTAGTGAAAACTCCTTCAATTTGATTGCCTGCTATCACCTACTAAATCAAGTATCGTCTAAATTACCATACCTTCTCCCTATTAAGTTGTGTTGTGTGATTGATACTGGTTTGTTCAATTGACGGCGCTGGAATGCCAAAAAGCATGGCCAGATCTAAACGCTCATGTTAAGTGTGTGTTACTGTCTTGTTTAATTGATGGTGCTGGAATGCAAAAAAGCATGGCCAGGTCCGGGCGGTCGTGGTAATACGACCGTTCATGGTGCGCTGCGGCAATGCAGGCACCGGTGTGTTCGTGGTGCGCTGCGGTAATGCAGGCACAGGTCGGTACGCGGTAATGCGTGAACCCGGATGCGTATTTGTATGTGCCTGCTAAAAGCCAGGAAATAGACCGAGCCCATCCAATATGTTGATAGGACAAGTGGTTTAAGAGCTTCGCACAACAGACAACAGCTTTTTATCGGTACTACAAAGCCTCATAAACCCGTAACAAGCTCTACAGTGGGGCGATGGATAAAGGACCAACTGAAGGCAGCAGGCGTCGACACATCGATTTTTTCCGCCCACTACGAGAGGCTGGATCCTCCAAAGCTGCTTCTTCGGGAGTTTCCATCCACGCAATCTTAGCTCAGGGCCACTGGGCTAGTGAGTCTACTTTTTCAAGATTCTACCGTCGGGAGACGACGGCAGATGAGAACCCTATCGAGACGGCGATCTTGGAGATATGAATCCAGCGTTTGACTGGTTTATTTGTTATAAGCCTTTAGAACTACGGTTCAGTACGTCTATGCTTCGAAGACACCATAGGCAGTTGATGCGTTGACGAATTTACAACAATTGTAAATTGTTCGAGCAAGTTCCCTTCAGGCTGGAAACCGGCTTCATCAGCGGTCCAGGTCAAAGTGAATTTCTGGCCTTCAGGAGAGATCCAGTAAGAGGATCCTTTGTTGGTGTTGCCGAGGACTTCACCGTACGATTCTTTACCGTAAGAGTCGAAGGTGACTCCTTGCATCTTCTTCTGAACCTGAGACTCCTCACGGGTTGTGTAGTTAGACTGCGCATAGCTGTCAATCTGCTTCTAGCTAGTACCCTCATCCAGCCCCGAAATACTATTAGAGGATACTATTAGGTAATTTATTCGAAAATCTTCAGCTTCCCAGGCAGACACCTATTCACAAAGCCATGGGAGATAGTACCAGGAGTCGGATAAATCATTGGCACATAGGCATTTATTTATTTTTTATTTTTTTTAATTTTTTTATTTTTCTATTAATGAAACATCCTTTTTGGCCCGTAGGCAGAGGAGGAAGTTAGTTCCTCAAGTGATCAAGTCATATAGTATCCTACTATTTTATTTATAATTTTTTTTTATTTCTTTAACACTTGCATTGTCAGGACGTTGATTCGCAAGGATGCGAATCCAACGAGCGCGAAGTAGGGTCACAGTATTGGAGCAATGACAGTGTGCTTGGTTCGTGGTTTGGAGTCACAAGTGGTAGGTGCATGCTGACGTAATCTTATTACGTCAAGGTACCCATTGAGCGGCGCGTACAATCCGGTCTACCGACAACCCCAGTGCTACTGAATTTTTTTTGTAACACCACATGCACATGCTACACCTCGAACCACTGCACCAACCCAACAATGAGTTCCTACTCCTAATACTTACCTAGCATTCGTCCACTCTACTGTCCTCGCAATGAAGCAGTGTTCGTAAGGTGTTCCAGTGGCTATGGTGGGAGGGGGTTTACGGGATTTTTTTTTTAAGACGTAGGCCCCGTTAACTGATCATGCATATTATGCGTACTGCCGTGCGGTTGGGGACTTACCACAGAAAGCTCGGGACCAAGCAACGCATATGCTACGTCAGACATCTTACCTTACCTTACTTGGGAAAAAGAAATGCAAATTATTACTTTTTAAAGCTGTGTCCCGCTCGCCTGCTTCTTTTTCTGCTTTACAGCAGTTCTTCTGTAGGAGGAGTATCACTCCTACATTAAGGAAAATGACGTCTTGAAGTTACAATAATGATCTGTCAGTTATCATTTTTGCCACCAGGGGCCGTTTACCACGGCCGGGCGTTTGCTGTGTTTTTGGTGTGCTATTGCATTCTGCTACATTTTGCTATTGAGGAAATCTAGTTTTTTAATGTTTATATTGTTTTATCCCCTTAGTTAAAACAAATCGCCTTTTTCTTTGGACCTAAAGACAAAGTTTAATATCGTATACGTGTTATCAAACAAACTCTTACCCTAGTAAAGTTATTTAACATAATGCGATGAAGGTTAAAGAGTCTAACGTTGTTTCTGCCGTTACTTCTAAGAGATTTAAAGAAGTACGGTCGAAAAAGCAACCTCTAGCATCCTACTACACTACTATGTGTGCTGCCCTGACCTACTTTACTGAAGCCCCGAAGCACTACTCAGCTCAGTACTACACAACAAATAACGCTACACCAAGCTACTATATTGAAGCTCTGAAGTACCACTATTTACACTGCCCCAAGCTATATCATCGCTACAGTTGCCTACTACACCACAACAGAAGCAACCAGGTAATAGGGCCCAATTTTAATCTTTAAATCTTTAAAAGGAAATCAAACTGACAACTTGTATTTTTATCGCACACCTGAAATAACACAAATGCCTTAATACATTGGTGTCAACATTGATTATAAGGCGATCTGGAGGATCCTTGCATATCATTAATGGTCTTCCCTTCGTTTTCCCACAGCAAGGAAGCCACACCCCAATTCGTGAGTGCTAGTTACTAATTCTAAATTTTAGTTTATCATCTACGAGAATTGATTCTCTCGTTGCAAAGTTTACAGGTAACCTTCACCTCGATGGCTGTCTTCAACTACCTTTACGGGGAAGTTTATCAGGAAATCCTTAAATGATTCTGCCGGCTCTGGAGGTGCGCATCTGTGGAGAAAGCAGGCCAAGATTTGAAACATTCTTTTGCTAAAAAAATTTTTTCACGGTAAAAATTCATTCAAAAAATACCTGTAATTTGTTCTTTTTTTCTTATATTATTCTGTTTCGTCTTTCTACACCACTGTGGCTCCGTCTTACTACCACATATGCTGCACCAGCTTACTACACTGAAGCTCCGCAGTACTACACGACTTATTATTATTAAGGCGCCCGAATACTATGCCCCCACTTATGCTACCCATACTTACTACACCACGACGTATACCGCTCCCGAGTACTACACCACCAAGGCCCCTGGCTACTACACTGAGCCTCCTAAATATTATCCAGCTCCCAGCTACAAAACTGAAGCCCCAAAGTACTATCGATAGCCCTCTGATTTTAATCAGCTTGCTAACAAAAACCATGTTCCACTTTTATATGAGTCGGACTTTCAGAGTCGATAAGTCGGAACTGGAACGAATAAAGCTGTGACTTACTCAACACGAGACTACAACGTTCTCAGACCCATTTTACCTCAATTTTGTAGAAGACGTAAATAATATCGCAAAAATGCAAATAGGATGGTGTCATTGTAGGGACGACGATTGGGAACAGTTGAGGTACTTCTTGGAACACTCTTCCGCGCCGTTTCTGTTCACACAAAACGCGTTCGTAGGTTTTGGATTTGTTGTGGGTAGGAAAATCAACGCTCTTCAGGACAGCAAAAGTTTTAAAATAAACTAAAATAATAATCACAAAAATAATAACAAAATTAAAATAAAAACTACCTCAATGAGAAAAACCGTTGCACCAAGCAGTGTTGTCATGCTTTGGTTGTCAACATCTTTACGCAAGAGAATGGTTTCACCTGCGACATAGCCTAAGGTACGGTCTAGATACAGTGTTACCGTTATAAGTCCAGATCGGCAGCAAAACCAACGAAAAACGGGCTTGGTTTTTATTGATTGTGTTGGTAGCTATCAATAAAATTTAAAAGATGGTGATTTTGAAAAATATGTTAACATATTGTCGCGGGTGAAAAGGGGGATTGGTTATCTCTTCGCAGAGATGAGTCATCCGCTCCTTGGACAAAGCTGCGATCGTGGTGAAGAAATTATCGGGAGAAGTCCACTCCAAGAAAGATACGCAGATATGCAGTCCGGAAGGGGAGTAATTCGCGCGACGGTATAAAACGCTGCCCTGATTCTGCGTTAGATGAGTCTCCATCGGGTGAGCTCCCGGAGCTAGGCTCCGTAGGAGTAGTTCCCTGGAGTCTTCAGACGCTCTCCGAGTTTGGTATGGTCATCCCTTATTGTTATTAGTTAAAAGTGAATAATTGTCTAGATTTAAGGTCATCACTTGTTGTATTTGTTTGTTCATGTGTTCCAATACAAAGCCAGTGCGACAATTGGTGGAGATACAGTCCGTTACCCGTGAGTAACAAATTTGTGCTGCTTTGTGGCAATTGTTGAAGACGCAGCTCGTTACCAGTAAGTAAACGAAGTCGTGCTGCAGTCATTGTTAGCCGATGCCGAAGAGGACAAACCAACTGCTACCTAGTTGCCTAGGAGACCCCAGCCGACGATTACATCCGCTTCGAGAACTGTCAAGCGTTCCGGTAGAAACTTCACCTATCCCAGCCTCATCGTTGGAGAGTGGAACTTCCTTTGTTGGTGAAGCCCTAAATTTTGAAGGTCCTATTCCAAAGGACCATTTGACCAAAGAAGCTGACAGTCAGGGTGAATCAGTCGAGACTTCAAGAGGCTTATACTAGGATCCAGAAACCGAGGTCGATTTGAGAGCGGCGATGAGTCCAGTTTTTCCGGTCGGGGGACAACAATTTGTAGTGCCATCAAGGCATATTGAGCAGCCGCAAAGACAAGCTATGGAAGGTGTCAGAAAATTTATTAGCTCACTGATATTCCGAAAAAGTTCGGAAGAAGTTGCGCACCAATTGATGGAGCGCTTTGAAGAATATTCTACCCACAACAGATGGGGTGATATTGGAAAAAAAAATAATTTTGAAAAGTATTTTGATGACGCCGCCAGGAGCTGGTTCAATTGTGCAAGGCTCCCGAACGAGTAAATGGTAAATCTCAAACGGCCGGAAGATATGCGATTGCAGCGCCTCTTCCATGGCCGAAGGCATTCGGTTAAAATTTAAAAAAAAAAAAAAAAAAAAAAGGGAAAATCCTTAAGACTATCCGGGAAATACAAGAAACATTTAAACAAGTAAGCGCAACCGGAAAGAAGAAAAACGAAGGAGTAAAAGTCCCTTATTTGCCAAGAGGACGCAAGCTGATTTTTAGTCTCATCAACCTTCGTGGATCGCAGAAGATTAGTACAGTCGGGTCGCCTGTCTTGAAGAAGGGGGACCTGTCGCGGGTGAAAAGGGGGATTGGTTATCTCTTCGCAGAGATGAGTCATCCGCTCCTTGGACAAAGCTGCGATCGTGGTGAAGAAATTATCGGGAGAAGTCCGCTCCAAGAAAGATACGCAGATATGCAGTCCGGAAGGGGAGTAATTCGCGCGACGGTATAAAACGCTGCCCTGATTCTGCGTTAGATGAGTCTCCATCGGGTGAGCTCCCGGAGCTAGGCTCCGTAGGAGTAGTTCCCTGGAGTCTTCAGACGCTCTCCGAGTTTGGTATGGTCATCCCTTATTGTTATTAGTTAAAAGTGAATAATTGTCTAGATTTAAGGTCATCACTTGTTGTATTTGTTTGTTCATGTGTTCCAATACAAAGCCAGTGCGACAATATCATGTAGGAATAATTTTACTGCTGCTTTTGGGATCGTATTTAAGTCAACAATGGTTTTAACTGTAAAATCGAGCACATATTCGTAATTTGGTTTCCATGACGGCTTCAAAACTCCCTAAAGAAAAAAGTTATTTTTTATGGTATTTTTGAGACATTCCAAAATAATTTTTGAAAAGTAAACTAACAGTGAATGGAATGTAGCAGGTTTCTCCATTTACTTGACGTGAAGATCTCTTCAAAACTACTTTGATTGAGTATTTGACATGGCCATAGCCAAATTTTTCCAACATCTCAGTTTGAAATGAAGAGGGGATTTTTTTGGAAGTACAAACACAAATGGAAATTGGTGAACTCCACTGACAAGTTCAAATGTTTCTCTGCCTGCAAGTAAAACAATTAATGTATATAAGATAGTAAAAATATTGAACATTGCTTGCCACTAAATATATAAATTGATACCTTCATTGGTAATTAGAGGAATTTTCAGGTCTAGATAAGTGTCTTCAGCTGAATAGTAAGTCTCACTACTCAATTCATTGAAACAAAATTTTGCATAGCCTTGACATTCCAGGTATACTCCTACCAAAGTTAAAAGTGTAACAACGAGTGAAATTTTAAAAGACATCAATTAAAATCTTTCAGTATTTTACTGCTGACATTTGAGATGTGAACTACTCCAGACACTTCCTCTCCAGGAAAATAAATTCCAACAGGATTGTCTAATTCTATAGTGAGACTTTCTATCCCCATAATGCAGCTTTGGAACCATAACTCAACTTCATTGCAAGCCAGTTTTTCACAAAGATTTCTTTAAACAAACAACATATTTGTGAAAACTTCTATAACAACTACCAGTCAGCGTCCGTACCCTTTAATGGCAACAGCTGGTCGTAAGTTTTATAAATAAAAATAGAAAAGCGCCAGTTTCGGCTGCTGGATCAATAGTTTAAATACCTATGGCTGCTCCAAGGACAGGAATTCATTTAACACATTTCTAAATTCTAAAATTCAGTAAATCAGTAATCTAATATCCCCGAAAACGCTAGTACAATGACATAACGTAGTAGCAAGTTTTCAAAATCAAGCAGTTCCATAAGGAATTCGGTGGAGCTTAAGGTAAAAATGTAAAAATAAAGAAGTACACGTCAGCACTCGGCAGTCATAGATTTGATGGTTTAACCTGAGGTCAGGTAGAGAGCGTACAGGTATACTGTTATAATGAGGTGGTGTAGTTCTCTAGTAGTACAGTGCAACATGTTTATCTCAAGTTAATTCAGTTTGCATACCAAGAAAATTCTAAAAAGCATATCCTCACAATCCCAAACATGCAAAGAATCTAAAAATTAACTTAAAACCAAACTTAAAGCTGAAAATATTTTTGGCATGTATCAAGATTTGAACCGTCGCCATAGGAGATCGCCTAGACAGATGTCATGTATTATCATCTACCAGTGCGTGTTATTAGTTGAAATTATTGACATTTTTATGTTACGTTGCTTAATTTTATGCACTGCCTTTGTGTTATTTATTTCTTAAATTTCGTTAATTTGGCAAAAGTTGATCATCGACCGTAGACTCGCGCCCCAAGTTCAGGTTCCATGTTCCATGTTTCCATGAACATTGCTTCAATCCCTCTAAGCCTCATCTAGGGTCATTGATGATCAACAGACGCCATAACCACTAGGCTATGGGCGCCCAACTTAAGTTGATTTTGTAAAATGTGTTATGTTACTTCCTCAGTGCTCATCATGCATGTTTTCTACTTGGGCACAAGAAGAGAAAGAGAGATGATAATATTAGTTTCCTTGAATGCTTATTTTTATTAAAAACGAAGAACAAAAACAAAAACAAACAAATCCCATATAGCACATTTCAGCCGTCGGATGTCCGAATCATGGCCGAACATCCGTTAGATATCTATGTACTCAATGGGTAGTTCCAGGGATGTCCGTCGGCTAGTCACCTTGGAAGTGCAATGGATGTGCGAAAATTATATTCTACGGACCTCCTTCCAACAGCCAAAAAGATTTTCAATTGTTTCATTTAAGGATCGACCTCGAGCCAATCGGGGCGCTTTTTTGCAAATCGGGTTTCTCATTTCGGGCCAAGGAGGCGTGGCTCAGGGTGGAAAATTCTTCTCCCCGAATTCAATTGGGGTTTGCAATCAATTGGATTGCAATCAATCGATTCATCAATGCAAAAAACATTATCGATTGACCCGATCTATCCGATAACAACCCCGATAATAGCTCGTTCTACCCGCTTGCCCCGATTTTTACTCTGAAACCGAAAGAACGGCATTTTTTTTATTGCTTCGGGGCAACGGGTTAACCTCAAATTTTTTCCCGCACCGCCCCGGTTGAAAAAATGGCACCTCATTTCAACCCCGAATGCACTTTATCGGTGCGGGGCGGTTAACTCGATTAGAACTAATTTGGGGCCGATCACTAAGTTTCATTATTAATTGTCAAAATTTCTTGAGAGGGGGAAAACTTAACCGTGTTCAAATTTTTCCCTTGAACGTATTTTTATTTGAAGTCCAGCATTTAAAATGAAAAATTTAAAAAATAAAGGAGTAATGATCTATTTGCCGGATGGTTTATTTTAAAATTTATTACAAAAAATGAATAAAATATATGAAAGTCGTGAGTTTGTTTGCACAAGCTTTCCGTTTAGCTTATGGGAACCAAGCCATTGAAAATTAACTCACAGAAAATAAATATTATTCGGCATCTAATAATATTAAAAGCAAGTATACTTATGATAGGATTATAATTTCAAATAATAAAAAACTACTTTAAACTTAATAAATCATGCTGAAGTTTAAAATTCAAAAATATTTAGCATAAATTGTTTAATTTCAATTTATACACCTCTGGTTTAACCTAAGTTCGACATCATCTTGACTTTTTAAAAATCCTGTATGTGATTTGTTATCGAAAAAGCTCAAGTGTTTTACAACAATTCGATTGTATTGTTCGAAAATGATACATAATATATCTGTAGATTGGCACAGTGGAATAAGATTCGACTGTGATGCGGGAGACCCGAGTTCGAATCCTGGTATAGCCTAATGTTTTTTCATGAATAGATGTCCAATACATGTCATATTTATAGCCAAATGAAAGCCCGTTCGGATATCCTTAGAATGTCTGACGGCGCTGTTTAGGGCGGTCAAAACCAAAAAAAAATACATCCGTAGGACATCCAAATCGGATATCGGGCTGTCCGGAGGATATCAAAAAGATGTACTCAACATCCGACCCCGACATCTGTCGGACATCCGACGGACTGCCTTGTGTTATGTGGGAATACATTTTTTCTTATTGGTTTTTTGTTTTTTAAATTAATTTAAAT
Organism: Daphnia magna; assembly: GCF_020631705.1. Classification (NCBI taxonomy): domain Eukaryota; kingdom Metazoa; phylum Arthropoda; class Branchiopoda; order Diplostraca; family Daphniidae; genus Daphnia; species Daphnia magna. Next base: position 4,130,982 of record NC_059188.1, read on the forward strand.
TTTATTGCTTACTGCTTGCTTTAACAAACATCGACTAATCGCTCACTCTACCAAAGAACCTTGCAGCCTGAGAAAAAATTACAGTTCAAGATGGCACGTACCTGTGGCCCTCGAAATATCCAAATATTTCTAACTAATCCGAACCCCAAGATCCAAATCGCGTAAACATAAACAACATCAGCATGCAGCACCAATAAGTTTCCTAAAATAACTTCAAAGGCAAAAATGAGCAAACAACATACTGAATGTGGCATCAAACAAAACAAAGATAATCTGCAGTTTACACAGTAAAAAAAAGTATCAGTTAAAGCCAGAAAGGCAACTATCACTATACCATTCGGTCTTTTCACCTTAACTAGGAAAAGTTTCCTGTTATCAGAATGCATACCAATTTCTGTACTGTCAAAGTTTGCTTTCAATAAAGTTGTGTTACAAGGCACTCCTTTTATTGTGTCTTGAGTGTGGTCCTACATTGCACAATTTCTCCACTTTTAAATAGTAAAAGTTCACAGTTTATTATGCTATGGATATCACCAGTTCTGTTTCTGATCAAAGGCAGGTCCTTCTCTGGTGTTAAGTTCAAGTGAATCTGTAGAAATAATAATTCAGGAATGGCATGCTGTCCCACAGCCAAATTTTTACCTCAAAGAACTCAAGACAATGATTTTGGTTTTGTCTTCATAAGTTTCCCTGCATTATTTCAATAGCCACAGTTTCAAACAAAAAGTTATATTTTCCCCCTGAAAGAGAAATTTGGCAATTTTTGGAAATGAAAACACATACTTTCTGGAAATGAGTTAAATTTTAGGTGTGCACACTTATCCTGCCAGAACGGCATTGCACAACTCTTATCGATGCCGAAGAAATGGTGCAAATATAAACTAGAATATGAGCTAGTTTCAGTAGACTTCACAACTTGACCTTATTAACGCCATTCTAAAAGAAAAAGCTTATTTTTTACTTCACGGGCATCACAGTTCACACTTCATAGCGTCTCCTCTCCCCTTACACTAGCCTATGGCGTCGAGAGATACACATAGAACCCCTCCGAGGGGCGGGGTAAATTTTGGTACCACTGCAATTTTTGTGTATGGTTATTACTGAAGTGCAATGGCATGAAGAAAATCAGTCTTCTTTTAAGCAGGCGAGAAAGAAGGGGGTGGGGCTGTTGGGTGGAAAACTAACCTGTACTAAAATAGAAGCGACACAAAAGTTTTCCTGCCATATGGAGTTGTCTGATTCTGATGCCAATGGAGGAGGATCAGTGGATGTACCGACTGCGACTGTATGTTGTCATTGACAATTCTTGAAACTAGACTACCACTAGTGCTCAACTGCCACAAAATAATGCAAGCGTAAGCAAGACAGAGATATGGCCTAATACATGTTTAATTATTCATGAATATAGCCGATGAATAAGTAAATTTAGTAAAGTGCATTAGAGACTTGTACTCAACACGGCGAACGGTTCAACTAGTGGGAAGAATCTACGCTAAAATTTTTCTTCGAATCTACTATGCAAATGCCAACCAGTGGTTGGCCGAAGAGAATCGTCCAGCCCTTGATAGACGAGATTTGTAAACGTTCTATTATTTCCGACTTACGGTTAAACTTACACGTTTCATTATTCAAATGTATTACATCTGTGTAATTATTTCCTCGATTAGAAAACTATTCAGATAACTAAAAAACTGAATAAACAAAGAAAAAGTTCATTTATTCTTTTCATCATTGTGTTCAGCTTTGTCATCGAAATCAAACATTTCCGCTCCGTTGACGACAAAAAACTAAAGCTTTGTAAACGGTGTTTGGATAGTCCGAAGAATGGTATAAAACACTCGATGAAGTAATTTACGATTTGTAGCGGTGTTGGATCGCTAGCACCGTTACTGCGAAATGCTGTATGAGTGATGTAACTTAATACCGGTATCTGATACTAATTGCTGGTCGACGATGGATGAAAGAGTGACGTAAGGATCAGGACAGTTTGAATAACGTTGGATTGTGACTACGTTGGCTGGTTACATTGGGAACAAACAAAAAACTGTAAATGGAGAAACTATAGGTGTCCACATCGATTATGAAACGCGGATTAAATCTAATACCGATACGACGTACAAACCCACTCTTTTCTCACATCTTTTTACTTTTGGGATAGTCTGTGCTTCATATTAACATGTATTTCGTACCGATAACACAAGGGCGTCAGTTCATTAGGTACATGGATTTAAATAATATGTTTAGTCAGGATTTAAAAAATTTAATAAATCTTATAGCCTTTGCCGTTGAAAGGGATGTGCACAGGGGCGACTGGGAGTTCGTAGACGTGGACGGGAGTGACGGGCAAGTGATCACCTTTAGGCTGGAAACCGGCTTCATCAGCGGTCCAGGTCAAAGTGAATTTCTGGCCTTCAGGAGAGACCCAGTAAGAGGATCCTTTGTTGGTGTTGCCTAGGACTTCACCGTACGATTCTTTACCGTAAGAGTCGTAGGTGACTCCTTGCATCTTCTTCTGAACCTGAGACTCCTCACGGGTTGTGTAGTCAGACTGAGCATAGCTGTCAATTGAAATAATTGCATTTTTTTTATGTTCTTAAACCTTTAAATAAATGAATATTAAGCAAGAAATCGATTTACCTCCACTGGCTACTGCCATCAAGGTTGCGCTCGTCTGATTGACTGGTGATGGTGATATCAGCGTATTTGTTATCCTTGTTGTAGCTGGGAGTAGGGTAAGCTGGTGCAGGGTAGCTAGGAGTAGGGTACTTTAGTGCAGGGTAGCTTGGGGTAGTATAGCTGGGGGCTTTGTATTCCGGCTTGTAGCTGGAAGGCCCAGCGGCAGCAACAGCCAAGAAAGTGGCGATGACAAACTACGAAAAGAAATCGAAACTTGTCAATGAGCAATGAAAATGTAAACCAATAAAATCATAAGAAATTCAATTTACTAGTTTCATGTTGCGTACTGTTGATGAACTGAACAACTGATGGCTTGAATCACCTTCAAACGGGTTTATGTAGCCGGCAAAAAAGGGTGTGTCGCTTGTATTTCACTTATTGACCTACTTTTAAAAGCGATGATCACCGTTCTTTGGTGGTTAACTATGCATTCCAGGCCGTGGCTCTTGCAATGCAGTGATTGCATGCGGCAAATAGGAATCAATATCTACATGCTTTTGCTGATTCTTCAACTGTTGTTAATTGAGCAATTAACATCCATTCTTGTCGATTCTAATGATTTCCGCAAAGACGTTCACATTGAAGGAGTAGGAGGAAATCAACATACCCAGTTCTAACAAATTCAATACTTTAATGCAGTGCATAGACAATTTTTAGCAGCTTTGGCTGAATGTGAGCTATTGAAATGTGAAAATGTTGACAGTCTGGCAGAAGGGTCTATCGCAAAGCAAGAAAACAAATTTGTAAAAAGCTAGTATGAAAAGTGAGAGTGCAGAATATTTTGCACAACGCCTATACACATACTGCTTGAACGAAAGCTACCGGCCAAAATAACTAGGTCAACTCAACTGAATGCCCGATTGCATGTTACTTACCATTCACCTGACTATATAAGCCCAGGAATGGAGAACCAAAATCATCAATTGTTTACCAAACTAACCTAGTACAACATGAAGCTGGTAAGGCATTTACCCCTAATTCCTTCTAACTTGGAGAAAAAACTTTGGACTTTAAACTAATGTCGGTATTTTCCGATAGTTCTTCGTCGCCGCATTCTTGGCTGTTGCTGCCGCCGTACCATCCAGCTACAAGCCGGAATACAAAGCTCCCAGCTATCCTGCCCCAAGCTACCCGTCACCAGCCTACCTCGCACCAGCCTACCCCGCACCAGCCTACCCCGCACCAGCCTACAACAAGGATAACAAATACGATGACATTACCATCACCAGCCAATCTGATGAGCGCAACCTCGATGGCAGCAGCCAATGGAGGTAATTTCATTTCATTCTTTATACTACTTAAGATGAGTATAAAAGGTTATCATAACCGAAAAAAATAAAATCTTTTAATTCACAGCTATGCCCAGTCTGACTACACCACCCGTGAAGAGTCCCAGGTTCAGAAGAAGATGCAAGGAGTCACTTACGATTCTTACGGCAAAGAATCATACGGTGAAGTCCTAGGCAACACCAACAAGGGATCCTCTTACTGGGTTTCCCCTGAAGGCCAGAAATTCACTTTGACCTGGGCCGCTGATGAAGCTGGATTCCAGCCCAAAGGTGATCACTTGCCCGTCGCACCCGTCCACGAATACGAACTCCCAGTGGCCCCCGTCCACATCCCTTTCAACGGCAAAGGCTACAAGATATACTAATTTAATGAAATCTCAATTGAACAAATAATTTAAAACTGTGTATTTTATGCCTTACGCCTTTGGCTCTTGGTGTAAAAATGTGTGAATATAAAGCGGAGACTATCTAGCAAACTTGTTTCGCTGGAGCACATATTCAATGGGGTTCTTGGTGAAATTGAGCTCTTTCGTCGACTTTGGGTGTTGGGCGTTGATTAGTTGTTGAGAGTATTGTGAAGCGATAAAGATGAATCCGGAATAATGTGAAGATGCAACATGATGCGAATCCATGCTGGACATTGGATGGGAACAGAGAGATGTGCACTTTAGAAAGTGCCCGATCCAGTGACTAGTCAAAATTGTTGGTCATGTTCAATCGCTTGGAATCGCAATAAAAAGTGTAGCATCCTAGCCTGTTCTGTTAGAAAGCCTTCATTTGAAATAGCAAATTTGCTGGAATTAAAAGATAGTGAAGAGAAGAACAGCTCTTGCGTAATTTAATATCTCAAATAGTGATTAAATACTCCATCTTCCATTTTTTGTCTCTCTCAACGGGCATTTTAAAATAAACTGAATAGTTTCGAGAAACTGTACAATTTTTCAAGTTATCGATTCGTTAGCAACCAAAGCTGTGGGAAGGGTCACAAAAAATCCATGATGGCCGCTGCCTTATGATTCTCTCTTTTCATTTGTTTCTATCATATTTTCTGACTTTTCAGTCTCTAGCTCTAAAAGTTACCACCGAGACTGAGCTACGTTACATTTTTACGAGATTTGAACAGTTCGTTTTTTTTATCTCTGTGGGTAAGATGCATTTGTCAGTAGAATTTTAAGGGTTGTGCTTTCGAAATGGTTCGTGGTGTACCTGGCATATATTTTTCTCTTCTCACCATCAGGTAAACTCATTTCAATAGTTTTTTATTGTGATGGTAACATTTGATTATTATTATGGGTTTTATCAAACAGTAGGGATTTTGTTTTAAGCTTAGTATCTACACAAAGACAGGTTCAGTCGTTTGCCTTAGCAAAAAAATGTGCATTTATCTCAAAGAGTAAGAGTTGTGGTTTGTTCCCAATATCCTTTTTATTCAAATCACTGCATTGATCCCCTGCACAAATGATACAAGGGGATTTTGTTTGATCTCCAGTTTTGGCCAAAACTGACAATAAATGTAGGTTTTGTGAAATTCTACATAACGTGTGATTAGATGAAGTAAGCCACCCTACTTTACCCGATCGACTGCACCTGTTAGGGTTACTTAACAGCAAATGCTGATGCCTTGCCCAGCAACTCCTTCCCCTGACACCTATTCGCCCTTCTTTGTCGATTCTATCCTCACCAGAAAACTGGTTTAGACAAGAGTTTACGACACTTAGCTGGTTGATGAAGACATCTACAGTGGGTACCGAAAGTATCCGTACGGCTGAGAGGATCAGTAGGGAAAACGCGTTTTTCAAAACGCTCCCATAAATAGAATTCTCGGTGGAATTCAATAAAAAAATTTCGTAAGGTTAATATTAGGGTGGGGTTTCATGTGATTTTTTTTTGGAATTTTTCAACAACGCGATATGTGGTTTGTATCGCGTTCCAAAAGTATCCGTACGGCCGAGAGGCCTAGTAGGGAATGGGCTTACTTTGGAAGCCTGTTATTCGGAAACTACCTAATATTATAGGGTGGGAAAGTTCTTAAAAAAAAGAGCTGCATTAGCTCTATATGTGATTATCAGAACATATTTTTTGAGTTTCATTTATAGTAATGAAATTCAATATGAAAACACGGATTATAATTTTTCCGTTTTTTCTCCCTCGATTCCCCTTCACCAGTGTTGCCATATCCCAAAATCATTACCCTTTCTCTTTTTTTCTTCCGACGGAAAAAAGATTGCCGTCCCCCCATGAATGCTCGCTAGGGGACGGCAATCTTTTTTCCGTGAAAACGGAAAAAAGAGAAAGGGTAATGATTTTGGGATATGGCAACACTGGTGAAGGGGAATCGAGGGAGAAAAAACGGAAAAATTATAATCCGTGTTTTCATATTGAATTTCATTACTATAAATGAAACTCAAAAAATATGTTCTGATAATCACATATAGAGCTAATGCAGCTCTTTTTTTTAAGAACTTTCCCACCCTATAATATTAGGTAGTTACCGAATAACAGGCTTCCAAAGTAAGCCCATTCCCTACTAGGCCTCTCGGCCGTACGGATACTTTTGGAACGCGATACAAACCACATATCGCGTTGTTGAAAAATTCTTAAAAAAAATCACATGAAACCCCACCCTAATATTAACCTTACGAAATTTTTTTATTGAATTCCACCGAGAATTCTATTTATGGGAGCGTTTTGAAAAACGCGTTTTCCCTACTGATCCTCTCAGCCGTACGGATACTTTCGGTACCCACTGTATTATTCTAAATGATCCAACACGTTTGTTTCCAGTCGACTGGACACCTGTCTTGGAAAACCTTAGGGTCAGGATTTTTCGCATCGGTTGGCAACAAACCAAAACCGAAGTCAACTGCGTACTTGTTGGCAGTCTCATTCTATAGTTGACTGGCCTGACCTTGTCTAGCAAACTATCTGTCGTGGACATAGTCTAGTCTTGCCCGGCAGGCCAAACTTCTCCCACGAACTTCATTTTGGAGGCGTTTCCTACTGTTGAACAGATACTCGCAATGTCTAATGATCTTGTATAGTTCTTTAAGGATACGATAAGTTCAATGAAACTTGATGTTGAAAAATCATTGATTACCTGTTTACGATGCTCCAGCAAGCCCACAGGTTAATAGTAAGTTAATGGATAGTGGTTGACAGACCATCAGCCAGTTGTAATTTTTTTTTTATAGCTTTGATATTGTTTCTTGTGTCATGTAACTTTTGGTATGGTTGATGACTTGGGTCCAAAACTGACATTCGTGTTAGTTGGTAAGATAAGAGTGATGGGGTACCATTTGTGTTTATTGCACTATGTTATGCAGCAGTGAAAAACGTGTTTGGGTCACTGTAACTTTATACCTTAACAAAGCTGTTCAGCTTTTACCTGATCTCCCGTTTAGACCGAAGCTCCAAATCTATTCGCCGACATGAAGCAAATAGACACTTGCACCGCGCCCGAGCAGTTCAACTTTTCTATCTCTGTGATTTCGGTAGTTCCAGAGTGCACAGTCGAATATTGTGTGTTGTGCTTCTCGTTTTCAACAACAAGAATTGTGGATTTTTTCTGACTCGAGCTAAATTAAATGTGTGTCAATGATTGGCAACATGTAACTCTTGAATTTGTGAGAATGTCCTTCTTTTTGAACCACCATTTAATCAGTACTACCTGTTTCACCTGAAATTTACAGGATGCCATCGGATCCAGCTCATAATTATGAGGCAGATAGCCTTTCAAAAATCTCATGAATCGTTAGATCGTCGTAGTGTTTTATATGACTATAAATTTACGTGCTATAATTTTAGGTGTACCACACGTACCCTGCCAATAATTGCATTGCACAACTCGTATCGATGTCGAAAAAATGGTGCAAATAACAACTAGAATATGAGCTTATTTCGACAGACTTTGCAAATTAACCGTATCTACGTCACACTAACAGAGAATGCTTACTTTTTACTTTACGGGCATCACAGTTCATGAATTCAACATGTGTCCTCTGCCCCTTACAGCGTACACTGACCAATGTTCTCGAACCTTCGATGAGCTTAGAGCCCCTCCGAATGGCGGGTAAATTTTGTACCGCCGCAGTTTTTGTTTATAGTTACTGCATTGGCATGGAAAAAAAAATTCGTTTTCTTTTTAGCAAGTGAGAAGGAAGGGGATAGAAACTAACGTTTACTAAAATGGAAGCGGCACAAACCTTTTCTAATTCTTAGACTACCACTAGTGCTCGACTGCCACATAAAAGTTCAAGACTTCAAGCGTAAACAAAACAGAAAAAAAGCCTAATACATCTTTTATTAATAATGAGTAATGTCGATGAATAAGTAAATAAAGTACAATGTATAACAGTTAGACGCAACACGACGAATGCTTCAACAAGAGAGAAAAACTCTACATACAAATTTTTCTTTAAATCTATTGCACAAATGCCACCTAGCGGTGAGCTGAAGACAATCGATAGGCAAATAGCGGTCGGGATGTGCATACGTTATTTCCGACTCACGATTACACTTACACGTCTCACTATTCAAACGTATTATAAATGTGTAATCATTTTCTCAGTTAGAAAACTAATCAGATAAACAGATAAATTAAAAAATATAGAATGAAGTTCATTTTTTCTTTATATCATTGTGTTTAATTTTGTTATCGAAATCGTACATTTCCGTTCCATTAACGACAAAAACCTAAAGCTTTGTAAAGGGTGTTTGGATAGTAAGAAGAATGGTATAAAAGACTTGATGATGCAATTTACGGGTAGTAACGGTGTTGGATCGCTAGCACCATTACTGCGGAATACTGTATACGTAGTAATGAATAACTTATCTGATGCTAATTGCATGTCGACGATGGATGAAAAAGTGACGCAAGGATTGGACAGTTTGAATAGCGTTGGATTAAGACAACGTTGGCTGGTCACATTGGGAACAAACACTAAACTCTAAATAGAGGAAACTATAGGTGTCCACATCGCTTATGAAGCGTGGATTAAATCTAATGCATATACGACGTACACACCCACTCTTTTGTCGCGTGTGTTTAGATAGTCTCTGCTTCATATTAACATGTATTTATTCAGTCAGGGTTTTAACAATTTTTTTAATTTTATAGCCTTTGCAGTTGAAAGGAATGTGGACAGGGGCAACTGGAGCTCGTATTCGTGGACGGGAGCGACGGGCAAGTGATCACCTTTAAGCTGGAAACCGGCTTCATCAGCGGCCCATGTCAAAGTGAATATCTGACCTTCAGGGGAAACCCAGTAAGAGGATCCTTTGTTGGTGTTGCCTAGGACTTCACCGTACGATTCTTTACCGTAAGAGTCGTACGGCGATAAAAATACAAGCTGTCAGTTTGATTTCCTTTTAAAGACTTAAAGATTAAAATTTGGCCCTATTACTTGGTTGCTTCTGTTGTGGTGTAGTAGGCAACTGTAGCGATGATATAGCTTGGGGCAGTGTAAATAGTAGTACTTCAGAGCTTCAATATAGTAGCTTGGTTTTGCGTAGCATAATCTGTTGTGTAGTACTCTGGTGCCTTTGTTGTGTAATATTTGGGGGGCCTCCTTGTGGTAGCTTGAAGTAGTGTAAGTTGTGGTGCAATAAAGTGTTGCATCCGTGTGGTAACTTGGAGCTGAGTAAGTACTTCAGGGCTTCAATAAAGTAGGTCAGAGCAGCATACATAGTAGTGTGGTAGGATGATAGCGTAGTACTTAAGTGGCTTTTTGGTCCGTACTTCTTTAAATCTCTTAGAAGTAACGAAACAACATTAGATAGAAGAAGTGGTAGGGAATTTTTTAATTTGTTTAAACCTCTTTAACCTTCATCACCTTATATTACATTTCTTTACTAGGGCAAGAGTTTGTTTGATAACACGTATACGATATTGAACTTTGTCTTTAGAACCAAACAAAAAGGCGATTTGTTTTAACTAAGAGAATAAAACAATATAAACATTTAAAGAACTAGATTATTTCCTCAAGAGCAAAATGTAGCAGAATGCACTAGCACACCAAAAACACAGCAGACGCCCGGCCGTGGTAAACGGCACCTGGTGGCAACAATGACAACTGACAGATCATTATTGTAACTTCAAGACGTCATTTCCCTTAATGTAGGAGTGATACTCCTCCTACAGAAGAACTGCTGTAAACCAGAAAAGGAAGCAGGCGAGCGGGACACAGCTTTAAAAGGTAATAATTTGCATTTCTTTTTCCCAAGTAAGGTAAGGTAAGATGTCTGACGTAGCATATGCGTTGCTTGGTCCCGAGCTGCCTGTGGTAAGTCCCCAACCGCACGGCAGTACGCATAATATGCGGGATCAGGTAACGTGGCCTACGTCTTAAAAAAAAAAATCCCGTTAACCCCTCCGACCATAGCCACTGGATCGCCTTACGAAAACTGCTTCATTGCGAGGAGAGTAGAGTGGACGAATGCTAGGTAATTATTAGGAGTAGGAACTCATTGTCGGGTTGGTGCAGTGGTTCGAGTGGTAGCATGTGCATGTGGTGTTACAAAAAAATTCAGTACCACTGGGGTTGTCAGTAGACCGCATTTCACGCGCCGCTCAATGGGTACCCCGACGTAATAAGATTACGTCAGCGTGCACCTACCACTTGTGACTCCAAACCACGAACCAAGCACACGGTCATTCCTCCAATACTGTGACCGTACTTCGCGCTCGTTGGATTCGCATCCTAGCGAATCAACGTCCTGACAATGCTAGTGTTAAAGAAAGATAAAATTTAAAAAATTTAAAAAATTTAAAAAAATAATAATTAAAAAAATAAAATAATAGTAGGATACTAAGTGACTTGATCACTTGAGGAACTAACTTCCGCCTCGGCCTACGGGCCAAAAAGGAGCACGGGCATGGCCTCGGGGGCAGTTCCCGAAGGCGCTCAACCGTGAATAATAGTAAACTTATTCTAGTTCAAACATAGGAAATTTTCTCCTCCAAAATTGTTGCTATACTATCTTCGTTCACACGCGTAAAGCAGTAGATCCTTTAATAACTAAATCTTTGCTCATTTTGAATAACCGTTTGAGTATTTTCTTTTATGTTGTACTGTTTATTTGGCATACCTCTCAACATTAAGGAAGGCCATGTTTCATTAATAGATTGAAGAGAAATTGATCGGATACGGACGAGGAGTAGTTGGGTCAATCCGCGCGGATTTGACAAATCCGATGCGCGACCAAAACTCGGATTTCGTTGAAATTTGGTAAGTGAATCAATAAATATGTTTGAAATTTATTGGCCAAAGGATTTTTTTTTGCGCAATTAGGGGAAAAGTTACAGCAAAATGAAAATCAGATTTTTTCATTTTGCCGTAACTTAGGATTTTTTCCGCGTTTTCATTTTTATTTATTTAAGACTAGTTTTTATTTCTCTATTGATTTTTGAATAAGTACATCTTATTCAGTTTTTCACGCTCTTTTTAATGGTATTTTTTTGTTTCAAAATTTTTAAATTTAATTACGTTATTTAACTTTTAAATGTTCAGAGTGTGTCTTACAAAAGTAGACCTGAACAGATTCGCTTCTGAGATTTATTTGTAATTTTTGCACTAAAAAAAGAAGACATATCATAGTATATGCTCTATTTTTTTCGCTAGGGTTAAATTCTCCATAGTGCCGATTTAATTGTTTGAAATCTCCCTATTTTGATGTAAAATATTGGCTTCGGCGGCCATTTTCACTCATCCCTTTTCCCTGTCTCCCCTTTTTGACCTTGACTACCCCAGGCGGTCTTGGCGGATTGGTCAAAAAGGGGAGACAGGGAAATCGCGGATTGACCCAGTTACAGGAAGTGCGGCACTGATTGAATGGGGAGGATTCGTAAGAGGCGATGACGCAGAAATTGGCATCGCTGGAAGTGCAGGATAGTTCACTGGTGCAGGTGTAGGTGCTGCAGATGCGGGATAGCCCATTGCTCCTTGCAATCCACAAATGTCGAACAAGAAGTTATGCAACATTTTTCGCCCTGTAATTTTACACCAGCCATTAAGATCAATGTTTCACACTCAATGGAAAGGAAACCAACATACCGTTTTCAGTCAAATCATGGAACTAGACTCCGTAAAGACGGCGTTCAGTATCAGCAATAGCGGAAATAATATGACGCGAAGATTTTGCGACGCAACGCAACCCTTCTGCAACCTTGTCTACGCTGTCACCATGGGTCAGTAATACTGTTTGTCGAGTCTCTAAGCCTTTAAACAATGGACACTCCGTTTCTACTTGGATCTCGAATTGCCCATCTTCGCAAACATCTTTTCTCTCCACCGTTCCACCTTAACAGAACGAAAGAAAAAACAAACAAAATAAAATAAAATAAAATAAACGTTCTATTTATTTTATGACATAATTGTTATTTCTGACATGTTAAATACTGCTATGAAATAATTTGAATAATAAAAATTTAATAAAACAGAATTGGTTACCTAATTCCTTGTTGAGTAATTGCATGCATAACAAATCCCCGGCACTGGAAGATCGCAAGTAAAGATTGTTGGGTCGTATAGTGGGGCATCCGCTGCGTAAACTGAGTTGAGACCTGTTCAAAAGTAATGTAAAATTCATTTTTGGCTCAACCATTTCATTAACTTGACCCTGAACATATGTATACACTACCATGTTTTCAAAAGTTAAGTGAAACAATAGCATTAAGCAATAAGCCAATTTAAAAATGTCTGATTTGTTTTTGGTTTCAATGTTTACCTCCTGAAATTATAATTGCTTTATACCCTTGTTGAAGCAGAAGGGCAGCTGGGGTTTCGAGGGCTAGAACATTGGCAGATTCCAAACATTGGTCTCTGACTCTGCAATCAATAACCTAAAATAAGAATTTTTTTATTAATAAATTTTTTATATCATCTATCTCCCATGGCTTTGTGAATAGGTGTCTGCCTGGGAAGCTGAAGATTTTCGAATAAATCTCCTAATAGTATCCTCTAATAGTATTTCGGGGCTGGATGAGGGTACTAATAGCTAGAAGCAGAATAATAATTCGGAGCGTCAGTATAGCAGGTTGATTCAGCATAAATAGGGTGTAGCTTCGGCTTTGGGTGGGTAGTACTCCGGAGTCTTTGTGGTCTATAATGTTAAGGAGCCTAGGTGTAGTAGCTGGGACTGGCGTACGTTGCATAGAGTAGTAAATTGGAGCCTCGCTATAATACCTTTGAGTAGCATAGTATTTAATGGCTTGAGTGTAGTATGTTGGAGCGGAGTATATGGTCGTGTAGTATTTGGGCGTTCTGGTCGTGTAGTAAGTAGTTGGGAGACTAGGTGTAGTAGCTGGGAGCTGCATATGTGGTAGAATATTCGAGAGAACCTTGGTGCTGTAAGAGGGAGCAGCATACGAGGTGGTGTAGTAGGGCGTAGGGGTTGTGTAGTCTAGTGTCCAGATGAGGACAAACCCATCGGTACCCACCGATGTAGCCATCAAAATGGCAAAAGCAAACAGCAGCATGACATCGTAGTCCCCTCCAAATTCAAAAATTAAACAGTTCAGTAATCGATCCATACAATGAACTAGTGAGGGAAACATTGTAGTTAGTAGGGCTGCTGGAAAATGCAAAAATGAATGAACGACTTTGTCTTACGCATGTTTGACAGCCGAATATGCAATATGTTGCCGATGCAATATGTTGCCGATGCAATATGTTGCCGACGATGGAGTCAGTTTGAAGGCACCAACGTAACTGGTTTACTTCCACTTCACACGTTCAATTTTATAATACCTACCGCCACCCTGATTCATCGCTTTAGCCCAAAGGCATCTTGAAGTTGAACATTTTCGAATTTTCAGTTTCTTACCCCGGCTCTATTGCACTGTGTGGTGTAGCGAAGATTCTTTCATGTTGTATTTCCATCGCTATCGTGGGTTTTCCTAGTTTTCCATTGAAAATGTCAAGTAGAAAGCCAATGCTCAAAATTGGGTACTAACAGCTAGAGTTCATTGTTTGCGCAATTTCACTTAATTGTGAAAAAAAAAGAAAAAAGAAAAAAATGGTTGCGCTAAGCTCTTGAATGACATGCTAGTATCCTCCAGACCTGTCACGATGGACCGAATCGTTTAGTACAGCTATTGAACCGATCTATCATGACATCAGCTGATAGCTCTTACCTCTCTATTCAGCCTTGCATTGGAATGGTGGGCCAATCCCATACCAACGCTTGACGTTTCGAGTTGTATTTGCTTACAGACTCTTGGTTACTAGCAATCCCAACATTGGGAGGGTGCCATACCCAGTCATTTCAAGTGCCGCTACACATGGAAATGCACTCAACTCTTATATACCGTGAATTGAGGCACCAAACCACGTTGATAACACAATCGGGCAATTTCCGACATAAACTAACTCCCATTTAAATTCTGAGAAACTATGACGTAATGTCTTAAATGAACATTATCGGAAAAACAGTGATGAATATCATTCGACTTGATTATAAAACAAAAACCTTAATTAAATATTTAAAATTGCGAATTATTATCTAGCACTCACGATTTAGGGTGTGGCATCACGCATCAACACCGTTAATGACATGCAAGAATCCTCCATATCGGCTTGCGGCCGATGTTAGCACTAATGGGTTGATGCATCGGCTAAGAGTTATACGAAACGAGAGCGCAAATATTAATCGCCGAGTTCAATTTACAATTAGATTTCAATATTTAGATTTGTATTTACCCGTATAAGCATTAAGTAATGTCCCTTGTCATTCTATCAGTTTCCTGTTGAAAACGCAACGACAACCTTATGTAGGATTTTTATTGTTTATTTATGACCATTATTGTCAATCCTACGATTCCAGTTAGAGTTTGACATTGCAATGGCATTAAGGGACACATCCTTCTTTTTTTTTACCATCATAACGTTTTGAATGAAAATTTAAGACAAGAAAATACGTGGCCTTAAATCGCAATTGCCAACGGCCAAAAAGAGAAGGAAATGGGGAAGAGGATGTCATAAGGTAGGCGAAAATATCAATAAAGGAGGGCTAAGCATCATATAGCACTTGTAATTTTCAATGCCATGGGCTAGGGGCGTGCACATCAGGCTGACAAAAATTCTTATAAAATGAGGACAAAATTCAGTTTGAATCAGTCGAGTGGACTCATCGATAAGCAACGGTAGTAAAGAGAGTCGTGTTATCCAGCTGTTCGTTACCAAGTCAAATTTCACTTATTATCATGGGTAAATATCTTACGTTAATCTCACTTTTGTTTAGAATGATTTCAATTTTTCTCGTAGAAGCCGGTCATTTATATCAAACATGTTTTGAACCGGAATTTCAAGCTAGATTTTCAAAGTGATGATCGCATTGTTTAGTTTTATGTACTCAGGATTTACATCTTGTAATTATGGGAAAACCAGGCTCAATTATTGAATCTAGGATATTGTTAAAAACTGATGCATTATGTTTTATAAGGCTATTTGTTTAGATCATAACTTAAACCGCATTCTTTTTCAATATGCAGCTAACTACGCCACATTGCTGCTATTGGCTGTTGTTTCTTTGATGGCTGGAGAGGCCATGGGTGGACCGATGGGATCGTCTTCATCCGGGTACTACACCACTCCGGCGTCCTACTACACCAGCAAGGCTCCTGAGTACTACACAACGAAGAAGGCTGAGTATTACACGACAAAATATGCTGCCCCGAGCTACTACACCGAACCTCCCAAGTACTACACGACCAAAGCGCCGGAATACTACACAACTACGTATGGTGCTCCGACGTACTACACCGAAGCCCCCAAGTACTATTCGGCTCCAAGTTACTACGCAGAGGCACCCAAATACTACACAACGAAGGCACCGGAGTATTACACAACGACTTACGCTACATCAAGCTACTACACTGAGGCTCCAAAGTATAACTCTGCTCCCAGTTACTACACCACTGCTGCTCCTTCGTATTACGTTGAACCTAGCTACTACACTACAACGTATGCTGCTCCATCTTACTACACTGAGGCTCCCCAATATTACACCACAAAGGCTGCTGAATACTACACAACTAAAGCCCCGGAGTACTATACCAAGAAAGCTGAATACTACACCACCACTTACGCTGCCCCTGTTTACTACACTGAGGCTCCCAAGTACTATCCGGCTCCGACCTACTACCAAAGTGAAGAGCCACAGTACTACACCACCAAGGCACCTGAATACTACACCACCACTTATGCGGCTCCCAGCTATTACACTGAGGCTCCAAAGTACTACTCTGCCCCAAGCCACTACCCTGAAGCAGCTCCTAAATACTATTAGAGGCAAAGTTTTTTTAAAGAGCTGAACATTTCATCTCCCATATTTATTCGTTCATCCCAGTCTTTGTGAAGTATAACATTAATGTTAAATGAGATGTTTCATACAAAAATGTCCTCGTTAACCCTTCGCATTCAATTTCTTTCTCTTTTCTTGCACTTGTGTGCAAAACAAGGGTGGCATGGTGAATCGAGTTTGTTTCACGATAGGCCTATATGAAGGACCTTTACACCTTGACGTACAGTATACCCTATGGTAATTCTTAATGGCAGACTAATGAGGAATAAAGAATTCCGTTATTACCTTATTTCTTAATTATACGTGAACAATAGTAAAATCTTTTAATTATAATGACATTTGAGTTTTTAAAGTGAAATTACGTAAGAAATAATGTCCATCAACATAGTCCTACATGTGATAGTAAACGTAGTCGTATACGTACCGTACGTACGTTCTAGTTAACTAAATATTTGTTCATGACTGCAATCTGCTCAGTTATCACGACGTATGCCCCATAAAGGATTTTTGATCATGGGTTTACTTCTTGGATACACAGGTGTAATATTGGCACTTGAATGCAAACATGAATTTTAACATTTTAGCAACTTTCAACGATTCATATTTGACAATGAATAAAGGACTTTTTTCTTGCAATTACCGACTAGGAAAAGAAAAAGATTGCATCATTTGTTACAGCACAAATCACATCTTTTTGTGTTTTCTTTGTCTCGATGTCGTCAGCCAAATCATTGGAATTAATCAGTTAGCGGATACATCGGGGTTAATTAATAGATAGTTTAACTAGTTTTACTATTATAATAAGAGTTTTACAATTAACATTCTCTTGTGCATATTGTTTTAAAGAGAAATTGATATTCACGTTAAGGATTGTTGTTTGACATTCAGCAATGTTCGCCCTTTCAAACGTGATCCTACACAACAAAAGCGCCAAGCCAAAAGGGTGGGGTAAGAATATTGGCTGTTACGTCACTACCCGTAAGGTGCACGTGTCGTAAGCGCAATGCCAATGAATTGAAACAGGGTGACTTTGCACTTTTGCAGTCATATAAAATGAGAGGACAGAGGTGTTTCAATTCAGTGTAGTAAGCAACTTGGACAGCAGCACGACATCTACCATTAGTTGTACTTCACATCGTGTTTTCTAACTCTAAAATGACGAGTAATTTATCGTTTTATTTAATTATTTAATCGTAGGAATTGAAATTGCGATTCATTTTGATTTCAATCAATCGAAATGAACTTGTGTGCATCTTATTATTACATCCAGGTGGATTCAGGACATAACGTTTTATGTATTGTCTTGTTTCAGCTAACTACGGCGCGATGCTGCTGTTGGCTGTCGTTACCTTGCTGGCTGGAGAAGCCATGGGTGGACCGATGGGATCGTCTTCTGGGTACAGCACTACTCCGGTGCCTTACTACACAACGACGTATGCAGCCCCCAGCTACTACACCACCAAGGCTCCCGAGTACTACACAACGAAGAAGGCCGAGTATTATATAACAACATATGCTGCACCTAGCTACTACACCGAGTCACCAAAATACTACACGACCAAAGCGCCTGAATACTACACCACAGCATCCTACTACACCACTACATATGCTGCTCCGACCTACTACACTGAAGCTCCCAAGTCCTACTCAGCTCCAAGCTACTACACTGAGGCTCCGAAATACTACACCACTAAGGCACCGGAGTACTACACAACGTTTTACGCTGCACCAAGTTACTACACCGAAGCCCCCAAGTACTATGCTGTCCCCAGCTATACTACTACTACCGCTGCTTACTACACCGAAGCAGAAGCAACCAAGTACTACGTAGCTCCGATTTACTACACTGAGACCCCTCAGTATTACTCCACCCCGTCTTACTACACCGAGCCTAGCTACTACACAACAACAACCTATTCCACCCCAGCTTATTACCCTGAAGCTCCAAAATACTACTCGGCACCAAGTTACTACACTGAAGCCCCGGTTTACTCTGCTACATATGCCAAGCCAAGTTACTACACCGATGCACCACAATACTACACTGCCACTTCTTATTATACCACTAAGGTCCCCGAGTACTACGCTATGGAAAAGGCCGAATACTACCCTACCACTTATGCTGCTCCCGTTTACTTCACTGAGGCTCCTAAATATTCGGCTTCAACCTACTACCAGAACGAGGCTCCGAAGTACTACACCACTAAGGCGCCTGAATACTACGCGCCTACTTATGCTACCCCAAGCTACTACACCGAATCCCCCGTCTATTACACTACAACTTACTCCGCTCCCGAGTACTACACCACCAAGGCTCCCGAGTACTACTCAGCTCCAAGTTACTACCAAACTGAAGCCCCCAAATACTACACCACAAAAGCGCCAGAGTACTACACCACCACTTACGCTGCTCCCAGTTACTACACCGACGCTCCAGCCTACTACCCAACATATGCAACCCCATCTTACTACACTGAGCCACCAAAGTACTATTAATTGTTAAGATTGTGTTGTCCATCTAGCTCGATGAAGTGTCAATTAGATTTTGTTTTATCATTGGCAGTCCTCGTTCCAAATTAAGTATTTCCTTGATATATATTTATGCATTCACTAGTCGTTCCATACCATTGTGGTTACTCAATGAAATGATGAATAAAAATGTATATTGTTACCTAATCCATTATTGTTTCTATTCTTTATCAAATAAGGTGGGTGAAGGCAATTTCAATTTTACTCTGAACAGCTTTGTAATTCTGAAAATTAATTTACAGTTTAATATTTTAGAGTTATATTATAAACATTTGTGAATCTGTTTATGACATTATATCTTCAGATACGTAGTACAGAATATTGACTTCGTTCATTACGTTAGCCCATTGGCATAGAGAATTTATTGGGCATCTTTAAATCTCTTGTGCCTGTTAACCAACCAACGTTAACCTGAAATTTCTAATTTAGGGAAATGCTTAAATATTCGGACTAGATGTTAGAAGTTTTTGTTTGCCAGTTTGAATTTTAGTTATTGAAAAAAAAAAAAAAAAGGGTTGCGCTAAGCACTTGATTGACTTGCTATTTTAGTAACCTCCAGACCTGCCCGGACGGAGATCATATTGCTGTACTATATGATCCACATCGTGACATCAGCTGAGGGCTCTTACCTCTCTATTCAGTCTTGCATTGCAATGGGGGGCCAATCCCATTCCAACGCTTCACCTTTCGAGTTGTAATTGCTTACAGACTCTTGGTTACTAGCAATCCCAACATTGGGAGGGTACCCAGTCATTTCAAGTGCCGCTACACATAGAAATGCACTCAACTCTTATATACCGTGAATTTAGGCACCAAACCACGTTGATAACAAAATCGGGCAATTTTCGACATAAAATAACTAACTCCCATTTAAATTTTGAGAAACTATGACGTAATGTCTTAAATGAACATTATTGGGAAAACAATGATGAATATCATTTGACTTGACTATAAAACAAATAACTTAATTAAATGTTTAAAATTTCATATTACTTTCAAGCACTCACGATTTAGGGTGTGGCATCACGCATGAACACCGTTAATGACATGCAAGAATCCTCCATATCACCTTGCGGCTGATATTGGCACTAATTGGCTCACGCATTGTTTAGGTGTTATTCCAGTTGTCGGAAATAAAACAATCTAGGATCGTCACTACTAAATTCTTGCAGTTATAGTTATTCCTGCAATTCCAATCTTGACATCACGTTAATTCATTAACTCATTAAAGTACATATTCACTTTTTTCCTTCAAACTGGTGAAAATTAAAAGCAAAGAAGCGAATGTGCGATCAGTTGAGAATAGTCTGTTTTTCTCTGGTTACGTGGCTTTAAATCGCAATTGCCAAAGGAAAAGTAATTGCTAAGTCTAAAAAAGTCTATTGCTACAGTGTTCGTTCAAATAATTGGCACTCTGTGCACCACATTTATTCGTGCACTATAGCTCTTCCATGAAGAGTAACTCGGCTTTAAAAACGCGACATTTTCATTCGTATGTGAGCCGTTGGTTAACGTAGATGTTGCATCTCCGCCGCCCAATTGAATAACGCCGACGGACATCGGTGCAAAGGGGAAGGTAAACTAGAAAAGAAGAGAAAAGGAATGGGCGTTTTCGAAGAAAAATCCGTGCAAACAAGTGCAGCTTAGTGTCACTTGATGTAATGTCGTCTCGGGTTGATGTTCGATTGTGCTTGATTTAATCTCTTGTGTTTCGTTTCGCCAAGGAGGAAACTCTCAAAAACTACTTGGGTAAAGGAGAGTAGGAAATTCAACAGCTGTGCCGAGTGCAATTAATAGTGTGTTTTACTTCATTATCTACTAAGTAATGTCGGAGAAAAAGAGTGTGCTTCTGGAGGCAAGTACGAAAATGGCCAGTTTGTCAGATTCAGATGTTTCTTCTTCGATATCGGTGAATGTTCCATCAGACGTTCAGGTAACAGCGCTATCTGACGGATTGTATCATATCAAATGGGTATTCGACATCAGCTCAATTGAAAACGCAAGAGGAAGCCAAGAGACGACGTTTAGACTCGACCAATATTCCTCAGCTTTCTACAAGCTCACCTTGAAGTACTACAAGCAAGATCCTGAGCCTGATCAATGTGAGTGCTCACCCGATACTCAGTTCATGATGAATCTCAAGCTGAAGCGTGAAGCATGCCCAACATCACAGGGGTTAATTTCGATGGATGGTAGGGACCAATCAGCTGCTGTATGGGCTCGGGTCGGTAGATGTCAGAAAATCATTTTGGACCAGTTACCTTACATTGTATGGAAGTCCGAAACGTTCCCCGTCATTCCAGATTGGGATGCAACTGAAATTCCTTGCCAATTTTGGATCAAGTTTTATCAAAGTGTTGGAGAGATTAACGCTCATAGGCAATTCACGAACTTGTACGTCAATCAATTAAACTGTGACGTTACGTTCAGTTTCGATGAGATCAATGAAGACGAGCCGATCGGTGGTCATGTCTTCCTTTTGTCGGCCAGGAGCTCCATCTTCGCTGCCATGTTCCACGGCGAAATGCAAGAAACGAGTACAAGAAAAGTTTGCATCAAAGACATCAAACCGGATATTTTCAAACAATTGCTCCATTACATTTACTCTGGTCGAACATCGACAAAGTTGTCAGAGGAAAACGCCCAGCCTTTGTTTGTTGCGGCCGATATGTACGACATTGAGGACCTGAAAGACGAGTGTGTTCAGTTCTTGTTAACTTGCATCAAATTGGAGAACGCTATTAATCTAATGGCGTGGGCGCACGTCCATGCAGTCGATTCCCTTAAAGAAGCAGCACTCGCTTTCGTGGCATCACATGGAAAAGAAATATGCAAACAAGATGATTGGGAGAGGCTGATCAAGAATTATCCAGATCTTTGTTTGTTAGCCACTCGAAGCATGTGGAAATAACACTCTCTGTCGGGCAGAGTATCTATATGTTGACAATTAAATCAATTTCTAAATTGGGATGTTATGTCATCAAGATGGAGAAAAAACTGAAATCTGTTTAATAAAAAATCTGATTTGGTGCTGCAACTTGTCGAGTTTCATTTGCCAGTTTGATAAATTGCGTGAATTTTTTCATGCTTGTTCCATAATTTAAAGCAAATTGAATATTAAATGAGAAATTTTACCTGAGAAATCTGGGATGTATTACGTTCACTGCAAATAGATCGAACCAATTCTAGGAGCCCTTTAACGCTCTTTCCAGGAAACAAAAACGTAAAAAAGGGTAAGACTATTGGCTGTTACGTCATTACCTGTAAGGTGTGCGTGTCGTCATTTCAGTTTGCATTTTTAACAATTAAAATGTGGAATCAAATTGTCTTTAAGTAGACAGATTGTCTTGCAGGTTGGTTTTCAGATGATGTAGGAGCCTACTTTTATTTTCAGTTTGCTGATATCATGCTGTTTACAACAAATCTCAAAGCAAAGGTAAATAGACGACTTTAAACTAATGAAATTCCATTGTCAATATCACTTATGTCTAATTGAAGCAGAAATTAAATGATTATTTGCAATTTACGTATCTTCAGGGTCGCAGCCGAGTTGTCGTCATAACTATTTCGCTGATAATTTGGAGTTAAGTTGTTATCGCACGTGTGAATAACTATTAAACTCAAGCGACCATGGAAAACATCAGTATCTTATCTCTTATCTCTCACATTTTAGTTTCTTTGACTAGCAAAAAGATTTCAGTAAAGAGGAAAGAATTGAAGTTCGTGTATGTTCCATTAGAAAGTTGAACGGGATTCTCTAAATCGATTACTCTATTTGTTCTTTCACGATTTTTTTAGGCATTGTGCGTCAAACGCGATAATCTCTATCGGCCATCGCTTAAGAAGAAAAGATAAACAAGAAAACTAGAAAAAATGAACTGGCGTGTAAGGGAACAGGTAACCTACGTGGCAGTTAGTAATTTCGTCTAAAGTATTACATGTTTCGTTTCTCTAAACATTTTTCCCTTTGTTTGTTTGTTTTTTCTTTTTTCTTTTGTCAAGGAAAAACTTAATCCGGGGAAAAAGGTAAGAGGAAATTTAACGTCTGTGCATATGCGTCTATATTCTATCGATCATGTTATTAGATATTACTGAAGAAGAAGAAAAGCAGATTAGCTTGAACGCAATACCCATTAATGCAATCACCCATCCCAACCAACAATCTGCCTGGGATTTCCTGGCACGGGAACACCTTCACCTGGTAGAGCAGCGCCTGGAACGGGAGCGCCTGTCGAATATAGGTGCTTTACTGAAAAAGCACGCATCACCTGTACCTGATTTTCAAGTAACAGAACTGGATGATAATTGATTTAAAATTCAAGGGACATTCAACACCACCGAGTATGAAACGTCACGCCAAGAGGTGAAATTTAAGCTCAACCACATTTGTCCGGGGCTCTTTTCCTTTCATCTTTCCCGGACGTCCTACCAACCGAACCAACTCGGTGCTGATTGCGAAACTTCCAGATCCAGCTTTGAATTTATGGTTGAACTCTCCTTAACACGATGACGTGTTCTCCAAGGAGCTCACCTCTCGTTTGCTGTGAGTATAGTCACCGTAAGCTAACTGCTGTTTGGGCCAGCATCAACGCAAGTCCGACATTCTTTTTGAAGCCGATCTCTCCAGGTCAATGGAAGTCCGCAAAAAGGCCTTTTGGATCTCAACGTTTTGAGTTGAAGCAAACAAAGATCCCTTGCGTGCTGTGGATTAACTTTTCAAGAACTTATGGCGAGATGAACGCACAGATGCAATTCGTGAGTTTGTACGTCAATCAGTTGAACTGCGATGTTACATTCCATTTCGACGCAGCCGAAACAGACGAGTCAATCGGTGGTCATGTCGCTATTTTGTCGGTCATGTAATCCACCTGCATTGGCATGAAAAAAAAATCCGTTTTCTTTTTAGCAAGTGAGAAGGAAGGGGATAGAAACTAACGTTTACTAAAATGGAAGCGGCACAAACCTTTTCTAATTCTTAGACTACCACTAGTGCTCGACTGCCACATAAAAGTTCAAGACTTCAAGCGTAAACAAAACAGAAAAAAAGCCTAATACATCTTTTATTAATAATGAGTAATGTCGATGAATAAGTAAATAAAGTACAATGTATAACAGTTAGACGCAACACGACGAATGCTTCAACAAGAGAGAAAAACTCTACATACAAATTTTTCTTTAAATCTATTGCACAAATGCCACCTAGCGGTGAGCTGAAGACAATCGATAGGCAAATAGCGGTCGGGATGTGCATACGTTATTTCCGACTCACGATTACACTTACACGTCTCACTATTCAAACGTATTATAAATGTGTAATCATTTTCTCAGTTAGAAAACTAATCAGATAAACAGATAAATTAAAAAATATAGAATGAAGTTCATTTTTTCTTTATATCATTGTGTTTAATTTTGTTATCGAAATCGTACATTTCCGTTCCATTAACGACAAAAACCTAAAGCTTTGTAAAGGGTGTTTGGATAGTAAGAAGAATGGTATAAAAGACTTGATGATGCAATTTACGGGTAGTAACGGTGTTGGATCGCTAGCACCATTACTGCGGAATACTGTATACGTAGTAATGAATAACTTATCTGATGCTAATTGCATGTCGACGATGGATGAAAAAGTGACGCAAGGATTGGACAGTTTGAATAGCGTTGGATTAAGACAACGTTGGCTGGTCACATTGGGAACAAACACTAAACTCTAAATAGAGGAAACTATAGGTGTCCACATCGCTTATGAAGCGTGGATTAAATCTAATGCATATACGACGTACACACCCACTCTTTTGTCGCGTGTGTTTAGATAGTCTCTGCTTCATATTAACATGTATTTATTCAGTCAGGGTTTTAACAATTTTTTTAATTTTATAGCCTTTGCAGTTGAAAGGAATGTGGACAGGGGCAACTGGAGCTCGTATTCGTGGACGGGAGCGACGGGCAAGTGATCACCTTTAAGCTGGAAACCGGCTTCATCAGCGGCCCATGTCAAAGTGAATATCTGACCTTCAGGGGAAACCCAGTAAGAGGATCCTTTGTTGGTGTTGCCTAGGACTTCACCGTACGATTCTTTACCGTAAGAGTCGTACGGCGATAAAAATACAAGCTGTCAGTTTGATTTCCTTTTAAAGACTTAAAGATTAAAATTTGGCCCTATTACTTGGTTGCTTCTGTTGTGGTGTAGTAGGCAACTGTAGCGATGATATAGCTTGGGGCAGTGTAAATAGTAGTACTTCAGAGCTTCAATATAGTAGCTTGGTTTTGCGTAGCATAATCTGTTGTGTAGTACTCTGGTGCCTTTGTTGTGTAATATTTGGGGGGCCTCCTTGTGGTAGCTTGAAGTAGTGTAAGTTGTGGTGCAATAAAGTGTTGCATCCGTGTGGTAACTTGGAGCTGAGTAAGTACTTCAGGGCTTCAATAAAGTAGGTCAGAGCAGCATACATAGTAGTGTGGTAGGATGATAGCGTAGTACTTAAGTGGCTTTTTGGTCCGTACTTCTTTAAATCTCTTAGAAGTAACGAAACAACATTAGATAGAAGAAGTGGTAGGGAATTTTTTAATTTGTTTAAACCTCTTTAACCTTCATCACCTTATATTACATTTCTTTACTAGGGCAAGAGTTTGTTTGATAACACGTATACGATATTGAACTTTGTCTTTAGAACCAAACAAAAAGGCGATTTGTTTTAACTAAGAGAATAAAACAATATAAACATTTAAAGAACTAGATTATTTCCTCAAGAGCAAAATGTAGCAGAATGCACTAGCACACCAAAAACACAGCAGACGCCCGGCCGTGGTAAACGGCACCTGGTGGCAACAATGACAACTGACAGATCATTATTGTAACTTCAAGACGTCATTTCCCTTAATGTAGGAGTGATACTCCTCCTACAGAAGAACTGCTGTAAACCAGAAAAGGAAGCAGGCGAGCGGGACACAGCTTTAAAAGGTAATAATTTGCATTTCTTTTTCCCAAGTAAGGTAAGGTAAGATGTCTGACGTAGCATATGCGTTGCTTGGTCCCGAGCTGCCTGTGGTAAGTCCCCAACCGCACGGCAGTACGCATAATATGCGGGATCAGGTAACGTGGCCTACGTCTTAAAAAAAAAAAATCCCGTTAACCCCCTCCGACCATAGCCACTGGATCGCCTTACGAAAACTGCTTCATTGCGAGGAGAGTAGAGTGGACGAATGCTAGGTAATTATTAGGAGTAGGAACTCATTGTCGGGTTGGTGCAGTGGTTCGAGTGGTAGCATGTGCATGTGGTGTTACAAAAAAAATTCAGTACCACTGGGGTTGTCAGTAGACCGCATTTCACGCGCCGCTCAATGGGTACCCCGACGTAATAAGATTACGTCAGCGTGCACCTACCACTTGTGACTCCAAACCACGAACCAAGCACACGGTCATTCCTCCAATACTGTGACCGTACTTCGCGCTCGTTGGATTCGCATCCTAGCGAATCAACGTCCTGACAATGCTAGTGTTAAAGAAAGATAAAATTTAAAAAATTTAAAAAATTTAAAAAAATAATAATTAAAAAAATAAAATAATAGTAGGATACTAAGTGACTTGATCACTTGAGCAACTAACTTCCGCCTCGGCCTACGGGCCAAAAAGGAGCACGGGCATGGCCTCGGGGGCAGTTCCCGAAGGCGCTCAACCGTGAATAATAGTAAACTTATTCTAGTTCAAACATAGGAAATTTTCTCCTCCAAAATTGTTGCTATACTATCTTCGTTCACACGCGT
This sequence comes from Daphnia magna, assembly GCF_020631705.1. NCBI lineage: Eukaryota > Metazoa > Arthropoda > Branchiopoda > Diplostraca > Daphniidae > Daphnia > Daphnia magna. The sequence continues at coordinate 4,157,534 of NC_059188.1, forward strand.
AAAGCAGTAGATCCTTTAATAACTAAATCTTTGCTCATTTTGAATAACCGTTTGAGTATTTTCTTTTATGTTGTACTGTTTATTTGGCATACCTCTCAACATTAAGGAAGGCCATGTTTCATTAATAGATTGAAGAGAAATTGATCGGATACGGACGAGGAGTAGTTGGGTCAATCCGCGCGGATTTGACAAATCCGATGCGCGACCAAAACTCGGATTTCGTTGAAATTTGGTAAGTGAATCAATAAATATGTTTGAAATTTATTGGCCAAAGGATTTTTTTTGCGCAATTAGGGGAAAAGTTACAGCAAAATGAAAATCAGATTTTTTCATTTTGCCGTAACTTAGGATTTTTTCCGCGTTTTCATTTTTATTTATTTAAGACTAGTTTTTATTTCTCTATTGATTTTTGAATAAGTACATCTTATTCAGTTTTTCACGCTCTTTTTAATGGTATTTTTTTGTTTCAAAATTTTTAAATTTAATTACGTTATTTAACTTTTAAATGTTCAGAGTGTGTCTTACAAAAGTAGACCTGAACAGATTCGCTTCTGAGATTTATTTGTAATTTTTGCACTAAAAAAAGAAGACATATCATAGTATATGCTCTATTTTTTTCGCTAGGGTTAAATTCTCCATAGTGCCGATTTAATTGTTTGAAATCTCCCTATTTTGATGTAAAATATTGGCTTCGGCGGCCATTTTCACTCATCCCTTTTCCCTGTCTCCCCTTTTTGACCTTGACTACCCCAGGCGGTCTTGGCGGATTGGTCAAAAAGGGGAGACAGGGAAATCGCGGATTGACCCAGTTACAGGAAGTGCGGCACTGATTGAATGGGGAGGATTCGTAAGAGGCGATGACGCAGAAATTGGCATCGCTGGAAGTGCAGGATAGTTCACTGGTGCAGGTGTAGGTGCTGCAGATGCGGGATAGCCCATTGCTCCTTGCAATCCACAAATGTCGAACAAGAAGTTATGCAACATTTTTCGCCCTGTAATTTTACACCAGCCATTAAGATCAATGTTTCACACTCAATGGAAAGGAAACCAACATACCGTTTTCAGTCAAATCATGGAACTAGACTCCGTAAAGACGGCGTTCAGTATCAGCAATAGCGGAAATAATATGACGCGAAGATTTTGCGACGCAACGCAACCCTTCTGCAACCTTGTCTACGCTGTCACCATGGGTCAGTAATACTGTTTGTCGAGTCTCTAAGCCTTTAAACAATGGACACTCCGTTTCTACTTGGATCTCGAATTGCCCATCTTCGCAAACATCTTTTCTCTCCACCGTTCCACCTTAACAGAACGAAAGAAAAAACAAACAAAATAAAATAAAATAAAATAAACGTTCTATTTATTTTATGACATAATTGTTATTTCTGACATGTTAAATACTGCTATGAAATAATTTGAATAATAAAAATTTAATAAAACAGAATTGGTTACCTAATTCCTTGTTGAGTAATTGCATGCATAACAAATCCCCGGCACTGGAAGATCGCAAGTAAAGATTGTTGGGTCGTATAGTGGGGCATCCGCTGCGTAAACTGAGTTGAGACCTGTTCAAAAGTAATGTAAAATTCATTTTTGGCTCAACCATTTCATTAACTTGACCCTGAACATATGTATACACTACCATGTTTTCAAAAGTTAAGTGAAACAATAGCATTAAGCAATAAGCCAATTTAAAAATGTCTGATTTGTTTTTGGTTTCAATGTTTACCTCCTGAAATTATAATTGCTTTATACCCTTGTTGAAGCAGAAGGGCAGCTGGGGTTTCGAGGGCTAGAACATTGGCAGATTCCAAACATTGGTCTCTGACTCTGCAATCAATAACCTAAAATAAGAATTTTTTTATTAATAAATTTTTTATATCATCTATCTCCCATGGCTTTGTGAATAGGTGTCTGCCTGGGAAGCTGAAGATTTTCGAATAAATCTCCTAATAGTATCCTCTAATAGTATTTCGGGGCTGGATGAGGGTACTAATAGCTAGAAGCAGAATAATAATTCGGAGCGTCAGTATAGCAGGTTGATTCAGCATAAATAGGGTGTAGCTTCGGCTTTGGGTGGGTAGTACTCCGGAGTCTTTGTGGTCTATAATGTTAAGGAGCCTAGGTGTAGTAGCTGGGACTGGCGTACGTTGCATAGAGTAGTAAATTGGAGCCTCGCTATAATACCTTTGAGTAGCATAGTATTTAATGGCTTGAGTGTAGTATGTTGGAGCGGAGTATATGGTCGTGTAGTATTTGGGCGTTCTGGTCGTGTAGTAAGTAGTTGGGAGACTAGGTGTAGTAGCTGGGAGCTGCATATGTGGTAGAATATTCGAGAGAACCTTGGTGCTGTAAGAGGGAGCAGCATACGAGGTGGTGTAGTAGGGCGTAGGGGTTGTGTAGTCTAGTGTCCAGATGAGGACAAACCCATCGGTACCCACCGATGTAGCCATCAAAATGGCAAAAGCAAACAGCAGCATGACATCGTAGTCCCCTCCAAATTCAAAAATTAAACAGTTCAGTAATCGATCCATACAATGAACTAGTGAGGGAAACATTGTAGTTAGTAGGGCTGCTGGAAAATGCAAAAATGAATGAACGACTTTGTCTTACGCATGTTTGACAGCCGAATATGCAATATGTTGCCGATGCAATATGTTGCCGATGCAATATGTTGCCGACGATGGAGTCAGTTTGAAGGCACCAACGTAACTGGTTTACTTCCACTTCACACGTTCAATTTTATAATACCTACCGCCACCCTGATTCATCGCTTTAGCCCAAAGGCATCTTGAAGTTGAACATTTTCGAATTTTCAGTTTCTTACCCCGGCTCTATTGCACTGTGTGGTGTAGCGAAGATTCTTTCATGTTGTATTTCCATCGCTATCGTGGGTTTTCCTAGTTTTCCATTGAAAATGTCAAGTAGAAAGCCAATGCTCAAAATTGGGTACTAACAGCTAGAGTTCATTGTTTGCGCAATTTCACTTAATTGTGAAAAAAAAAAGAAAAAAAGAAAAAAATGGTTGCGCTAAGCTCTTGAATGACATGCTAGTATCCTCCAGACCTGTCACGATGGACCGAATCGTTTAGTACAGCTATTGAACCGATCTATCATGACATCAGCTGATAGCTCTTACCTCTCTATTCAGCCTTGCATTGGAATGGTGGGCCAATCCCATACCAACGCTTGACGTTTCGAGTTGTATTTGCTTACAGACTCTTGGTTACTAGCAATCCCAACATTGGGAGGGTGCCATACCCAGTCATTTCAAGTGCCGCTACACATGGAAATGCACTCAACTCTTATATACCGTGAATTGAGGCACCAAACCACGTTGATAACACAATCGGGCAATTTCCGACATAAACTAACTCCCATTTAAATTCTGAGAAACTATGACGTAATGTCTTAAATGAACATTATCGGAAAAACAGTGATGAATATCATTCGACTTGATTATAAAACAAAAACCTTAATTAAATATTTAAAATTGCGAATTATTATCTAGCACTCACGATTTAGGGTGTGGCATCACGCATCAACACCGTTAATGACATGCAAGAATCCTCCATATCGGCTTGCGGCCGATGTTAGCACTAATGGGTTGATGCATCGGCTAAGAGTTATACGAAACGAGAGCGCAAATATTAATCGCCGAGTTCAATTTACAATTAGATTTCAATATTTAGATTTGTATTTACCCGTATAAGCATTAAGTAATGTCCCTTGTCATTCTATCAGTTTCCTGTTGAAAACGCAACGACAACCTTATGTAGGATTTTTATTGTTTATTTATGACCATTATTGTCAATCCTACGATTCCAGTTAGAGTTTGACATTGCAATGGCATTAAGGGACACATCCTTCTTTTTTTTTACCATCATAACGTTTTGAATGAAAATTTAAGACAAGAAAATACGTGGCCTTAAATCGCAATTGCCAACGGCCAAAAAGAGAAGGAAATGGGGAAGAGGATGTCATAAGGTAGGCGAAAATATCAATAAAGGAGGGCTAAGCATCATATAGCACTTGTAATTTTCAATGCCATGGGCTAGGGGCGTGCACATCAGGCTGACAAAAATTCTTATAAAATGAGGACAAAATTCAGTTTGAATCAGTCGAGTGGACTCATCGATAAGCAACGGTAGTAAAGAGAGTCGTGTTATCCAGCTGTTCGTTACCAAGTCAAATTTCACTTATTATCATGGGTAAATATCTTACGTTAATCTCACTTTTGTTTAGAATGATTTCAATTTTTCTCGTAGAAGCCGGTCATTTATATCAAACATGTTTTGAACCGGAATTTCAAGCTAGATTTTCAAAGTGATGATCGCATTGTTTAGTTTTATGTACTCAGGATTTACATCTTGTAATTATGGGAAAACCAGGCTCAATTATTGAATCTAGGATATTGTTAAAAACTGATGCATTATGTTTTATAAGGCTATTTGTTTAGATCATAACTTAAACCGCATTCTTTTTCAATATGCAGCTAACTACGCCACATTGCTGCTATTGGCTGTTGTTTCTTTGATGGCTGGAGAGGCCATGGGTGGACCGATGGGATCGTCTTCATCCGGGTACTACACCACTCCGGCGTCCTACTACACCAGCAAGGCTCCTGAGTACTACACAACGAAGAAGGCTGAGTATTACACGACAAAATATGCTGCCCCGAGCTACTACACCGAACCTCCCAAGTACTACACGACCAAAGCGCCGGAATACTACACAACTACGTATGGTGCTCCGACGTACTACACCGAAGCCCCCAAGTACTATTCGGCTCCAAGTTACTACGCAGAGGCACCCAAATACTACACAACGAAGGCACCGGAGTATTACACAACGACTTACGCTACATCAAGCTACTACACTGAGGCTCCAAAGTATAACTCTGCTCCCAGTTACTACACCACTGCTGCTCCTTCGTATTACGTTGAACCTAGCTACTACACTACAACGTATGCTGCTCCATCTTACTACACTGAGGCTCCCCAATATTACACCACAAAGGCTGCTGAATACTACACAACTAAAGCCCCGGAGTACTATACCAAGAAAGCTGAATACTACACCACCACTTACGCTGCCCCTGTTTACTACACTGAGGCTCCCAAGTACTATCCGGCTCCGACCTACTACCAAAGTGAAGAGCCACAGTACTACACCACCAAGGCACCTGAATACTACACCACCACTTATGCGGCTCCCAGCTATTACACTGAGGCTCCAAAGTACTACTCTGCCCCAAGCCACTACCCTGAAGCAGCTCCTAAATACTATTAGAGGCAAAGTTTTTTTAAAGAGCTGAACATTTCATCTCCCATATTTATTCGTTCATCCCAGTCTTTGTGAAGTATAACATTAATGTTAAATGAGATGTTTCATACAAAAATGTCCTCGTTAACCCTTCGCATTCAATTTCTTTCTCTTTTCTTGCACTTGTGTGCAAAACAAGGGTGGCATGGTGAATCGAGTTTGTTTCACGATAGGCCTATATGAAGGACCTTTACACCTTGACGTACAGTATACCCTATGGTAATTCTTAATGGCAGACTAATGAGGAATAAAGAATTCCGTTATTACCTTATTTCTTAATTATACGTGAACAATAGTAAAATCTTTTAATTATAATGACATTTGAGTTTTTAAAGTGAAATTACGTAAGAAATAATGTCCATCAACATAGTCCTACATGTGATAGTAAACGTAGTCGTATACGTACCGTACGTACGTTCTAGTTAACTAAATATTTGTTCATGACTGCAATCTGCTCAGTTATCACGACGTATGCCCCATAAAGGATTTTTGATCATGGGTTTACTTCTTGGATACACAGGTGTAATATTGGCACTTGAATGCAAACATGAATTTTAACATTTTAGCAACTTTCAACGATTCATATTTGACAATGAATAAAGGACTTTTTTCTTGCAATTACCGACTAGGAAAAGAAAAAGATTGCATCATTTGTTACAGCACAAATCACATCTTTTTGTGTTTTCTTTGTCTCGATGTCGTCAGCCAAATCATTGGAATTAATCAGTTAGCGGATACATCGGGGTTAATTAATAGATAGTTTAACTAGTTTTACTATTATAATAAGAGTTTTACAATTAACATTCTCTTGTGCATATTGTTTTAAAGAGAAATTGATATTCACGTTAAGGATTGTTGTTTGACATTCAGCAATGTTCGCCCTTTCAAACGTGATCCTACACAACAAAAGCGCCAAGCCAAAAGGGTGGGGTAAGAATATTGGCTGTTACGTCACTACCCGTAAGGTGCACGTGTCGTAAGCGCAATGCCAATGAATTGAAACAGGGTGACTTTGCACTTTTGCAGTCATATAAAATGAGAGGACAGAGGTGTTTCAATTCAGTGTAGTAAGCAACTTGGACAGCAGCACGACATCTACCATTAGTTGTACTTCACATCGTGTTTTCTAACTCTAAAATGACGAGTAATTTATCGTTTTATTTAATTATTTAATCGTAGGAATTGAAATTGCGATTCATTTTGATTTCAATCAATCGAAATGAACTTGTGTGCATCTTATTATTACATCCAGGTGGATTCAGGACATAACGTTTTATGTATTGTCTTGTTTCAGCTAACTACGGCGCGATGCTGCTGTTGGCTGTCGTTACCTTGCTGGCTGGAGAAGCCATGGGTGGACCGATGGGATCGTCTTCTGGGTACAGCACTACTCCGGTGCCTTACTACACAACGACGTATGCAGCCCCCAGCTACTACACCACCAAGGCTCCCGAGTACTACACAACGAAGAAGGCCGAGTATTATATAACAACATATGCTGCACCTAGCTACTACACCGAGTCACCAAAATACTACACGACCAAAGCGCCTGAATACTACACCACAGCATCCTACTACACCACTACATATGCTGCTCCGACCTACTACACTGAAGCTCCCAAGTCCTACTCAGCTCCAAGCTACTACACTGAGGCTCCGAAATACTACACCACTAAGGCACCGGAGTACTACACAACGTTTTACGCTGCACCAAGTTACTACACCGAAGCCCCCAAGTACTATGCTGTCCCCAGCTATACTACTACTACCGCTGCTTACTACACCGAAGCAGAAGCAACCAAGTACTACGTAGCTCCGATTTACTACACTGAGACCCCTCAGTATTACTCCACCCCGTCTTACTACACCGAGCCTAGCTACTACACAACAACAACCTATTCCACCCCAGCTTATTACCCTGAAGCTCCAAAATACTACTCGGCACCAAGTTACTACACTGAAGCCCCGGTTTACTCTGCTACATATGCCAAGCCAAGTTACTACACCGATGCACCACAATACTACACTGCCACTTCTTATTATACCACTAAGGTCCCCGAGTACTACGCTATGGAAAAGGCCGAATACTACCCTACCACTTATGCTGCTCCCGTTTACTTCACTGAGGCTCCTAAATATTCGGCTTCAACCTACTACCAGAACGAGGCTCCGAAGTACTACACCACTAAGGCGCCTGAATACTACGCGCCTACTTATGCTACCCCAAGCTACTACACCGAATCCCCCGTCTATTACACTACAACTTACTCCGCTCCCGAGTACTACACCACCAAGGCTCCCGAGTACTACTCAGCTCCAAGTTACTACCAAACTGAAGCCCCCAAATACTACACCACAAAAGCGCCAGAGTACTACACCACCACTTACGCTGCTCCCAGTTACTACACCGACGCTCCAGCCTACTACCCAACATATGCAACCCCATCTTACTACACTGAGCCACCAAAGTACTATTAATTGTTAAGATTGTGTTGTCCATCTAGCTCGATGAAGTGTCAATTAGATTTTGTTTTATCATTGGCAGTCCTCGTTCCAAATTAAGTATTTCCTTGATATATATTTATGCATTCACTAGTCGTTCCATACCATTGTGGTTACTCAATGAAATGATGAATAAAAATGTATATTGTTACCTAATCCATTATTGTTTCTATTCTTTATCAAATAAGGTGGGTGAAGGCAATTTCAATTTTACTCTGAACAGCTTTGTAATTCTGAAAATTAATTTACAGTTTAATATTTTAGAGTTATATTATAAACATTTGTGAATCTGTTTATGACATTATATCTTCAGATACGTAGTACAGAATATTGACTTCGTTCATTACGTTAGCCCATTGGCATAGAGAATTTATTGGGCATCTTTAAATCTCTTGTGCCTGTTAACCAACCAACGTTAACCTGAAATTTCTAATTTAGGGAAATGCTTAAATATTCGGACTAGATGTTAGAAGTTTTTGTTTGCCAGTTTGAATTTTAGTTATTGAAAAAAAAAAAAAAAGGGTTGCGCTAAGCACTTGATTGACTTGCTATTTTAGTAACCTCCAGACCTGCCCGGACGGAGATCATATTGCTGTACTATATGATCCACATCGTGACATCAGCTGAGGGCTCTTACCTCTCTATTCAGTCTTGCATTGCAATGGGGGGCCAATCCCATTCCAACGCTTCACCTTTCGAGTTGTAATTGCTTACAGACTCTTGGTTACTAGCAATCCCAACATTGGGAGGGTACCCAGTCATTTCAAGTGCCGCTACACATAGAAATGCACTCAACTCTTATATACCGTGAATTTAGGCACCAAACCACGTTGATAACAAAATCGGGCAATTTTCGACATAAAATAACTAACTCCCATTTAAATTTTGAGAAACTATGACGTAATGTCTTAAATGAACATTATTGGGAAAACAATGATGAATATCATTTGACTTGACTATAAAACAAATAACTTAATTAAATGTTTAAAATTTCATATTACTTTCAAGCACTCACGATTTAGGGTGTGGCATCACGCATGAACACCGTTAATGACATGCAAGAATCCTCCATATCACCTTGCGGCTGATATTGGCACTAATTGGCTCACGCATTGTTTAGGTGTTATTCCAGTTGTCGGAAATAAAACAATCTAGGATCGTCACTACTAAATTCTTGCAGTTATAGTTATTCCTGCAATTCCAATCTTGACATCACGTTAATTCATTAACTCATTAAAGTACATATTCACTTTTTTCCTTCAAACTGGTGAAAATTAAAAGCAAAGAAGCGAATGTGCGATCAGTTGAGAATAGTCTGTTTTTCTCTGGTTACGTGGCTTTAAATCGCAATTGCCAAAGGAAAAGTAATTGCTAAGTCTAAAAAAGTCTATTGCTACAGTGTTCGTTCAAATAATTGGCACTCTGTGCACCACATTTATTCGTGCACTATAGCTCTTCCATGAAGAGTAACTCGGCTTTAAAAACGCGACATTTTCATTCGTATGTGAGCCGTTGGTTAACGTAGATGTTGCATCTCCGCCGCCCAATTGAATAACGCCGACGGACATCGGTGCAAAGGGGAAGGTAAACTAGAAAAGAAGAGAAAAGGAATGGGCGTTTTCGAAGAAAAATCCGTGCAAACAAGTGCAGCTTAGTGTCACTTGATGTAATGTCGTCTCGGGTTGATGTTCGATTGTGCTTGATTTAATCTCTTGTGTTTCGTTTCGCCAAGGAGGAAACTCTCAAAAACTACTTGGGTAAAGGAGAGTAGGAAATTCAACAGCTGTGCCGAGTGCAATTAATAGTGTGTTTTACTTCATTATCTACTAAGTAATGTCGGAGAAAAAGAGTGTGCTTCTGGAGGCAAGTACGAAAATGGCCAGTTTGTCAGATTCAGATGTTTCTTCTTCGATATCGGTGAATGTTCCATCAGACGTTCAGGTAACAGCGCTATCTGACGGATTGTATCATATCAAATGGGTATTCGACATCAGCTCAATTGAAAACGCAAGAGGAAGCCAAGAGACGACGTTTAGACTCGACCAATATTCCTCAGCTTTCTACAAGCTCACCTTGAAGTACTACAAGCAAGATCCTGAGCCTGATCAATGTGAGTGCTCACCCGATACTCAGTTCATGATGAATCTCAAGCTGAAGCGTGAAGCATGCCCAACATCACAGGGGTTAATTTCGATGGATGGTAGGGACCAATCAGCTGCTGTATGGGCTCGGGTCGGTAGATGTCAGAAAATCATTTTGGACCAGTTACCTTACATTGTATGGAAGTCCGAAACGTTCCCCGTCATTCCAGATTGGGATGCAACTGAAATTCCTTGCCAATTTTGGATCAAGTTTTATCAAAGTGTTGGAGAGATTAACGCTCATAGGCAATTCACGAACTTGTACGTCAATCAATTAAACTGTGACGTTACGTTCAGTTTCGATGAGATCAATGAAGACGAGCCGATCGGTGGTCATGTCTTCCTTTTGTCGGCCAGGAGCTCCATCTTCGCTGCCATGTTCCACGGCGAAATGCAAGAAACGAGTACAAGAAAAGTTTGCATCAAAGACATCAAACCGGATATTTTCAAACAATTGCTCCATTACATTTACTCTGGTCGAACATCGACAAAGTTGTCAGAGGAAAACGCCCAGCCTTTGTTTGTTGCGGCCGATATGTACGACATTGAGGACCTGAAAGACGAGTGTGTTCAGTTCTTGTTAACTTGCATCAAATTGGAGAACGCTATTAATCTAATTAAATTTTGGATCAAGTTTTATCAAAGTGTTGGAGAGATTAACGCTCATAGGCAATTCACGAACTTGTACGTCAATCAATTAAACTGTGACGTTACGTTCAGTTTCGATGAGATCAATGAAGACGAGCCGATCGGTGGTCATGTCTTCCTTTTGTCGGCCAGGAGCTCCATCTTCGCTGCCATGTTCCACGGCGAAATGCAAGAAACGAGTACAAGAAAAGTTTGCATCAAAGACATCAAACCGGATATTTTCAAACAATTGCTCCATTACATTTACTCTGGTCGAACATCGACAAAGTTGTCAGAGGAAAACGCCCAGCCTTTGTTTGTTGCGGCCGATATGTACGACATTGAGGACCTGAAAGACGAGTGTGTTCAGTTCTTGTTAACTTGCATCAAATTGGAGAACGCTATTAATCTAATGGCGTGGGCGCACGTCCATGCAGTCGATTCCCTTAAAGAAGCAGCACTCGCTTTCGTGGCATCACATGGAAAAGAAATATGCAAACAAGATGATTGGGAGAGGCTGATCAAGAATTATCCAGATCTTTGTTTGTTAGCCACTCGAAGCATGTGGAAATAACACTCTCTGTCGGGCAGAGTATCTATATGTTGACAATTAAATCAATTTCTAAATTGGGATGTTATGTCATCAAGATGGAGAAAAAACTGAAATCTGTTTAATAAAAAATCTGATTTGGTGCTGCAACTTGTCGAGTTTCATTTGCCAGTTTGATAAATTGCGTGAATTTTTTCATGCTTGTTCCATAATTTAAAGCAAATTGAATATTAAATGAGAAATTTTACCTGAGAAATCTGGGATGTATTACGTTCACTGCAAATAGATCGAACCAATTCTAGGAGCCCTTTAACGCTCTTTCCAGGAAACAAAAACGTAAAAAAGGGTAAGACTATTGGCTGTTACGTCATTACCTGTAAGGTGTGCGTGTCGTCATTTCAGTTTGCATTTTTAACAATTAAAATGTGGAATCAAATTGTCTTTAAGTAGACAGATTGTCTTGCAGGTTGGTTTTCAGATGATGTAGGAGCCTACTTTTATTTTCAGTTTGCTGATATCATGCTGTTTACAACAAATCTCAAAGCAAAGGTAAATAGACGACTTTAAACTAATGAAATTCCATTGTCAATATCACTTATGTCTAATTGAAGCAGAAATTAAATGATTATTTGCAATTTACGTATCTTCAGGGTCGCAGCCGAGTTGTCGTCATAACTATTTCGCTGATAATTTGGAGTTAAGTTGTTATCGCACGTGTGAATAACTATTAAACTCAAGCGACCATGGAAAACATCAGTATCTTATCTCTTATCTCTCACATTTTAGTTTCTTTGACTAGCAAAAAGATTTCAGTAAAGAGGAAAGAATTGAAGTTCGTGTATGTTCCATTAGAAAGTTGAACGGGATTCTCTAAATCGATTACTCTATTTGTTCTTTCACGATTTTTTTAGGCATTGTGCGTCAAACGCGATAATCTCTATCGGCCATCGCTTAAGAAGAAAAGATAAACAAGAAAACTAGAAAAAATGAACTGGCGTGTAAGGGAACAGGTAACCTACGTGGCAGTTAGTAATTTCGTCTAAAGTATTACATGTTTCGTTTCTCTAAACATTTTTCCCTTTGTTTGTTTGTTTTTTCTTTTTTCTTTTGTCAAGGAAAAACTTAATCCGGGGAAAAAGGTAAGAGGAAATTTAACGTCTGTGCATATGCGTCTATATTCTATCGATCATGTTATTAGATATTACTGAAGAAGAAGAAAAGCAGATTAGCTTGAACGCAATACCCATTAATGCAATCACCCATCCCAACCAACAATCTGCCTGGGATTTCCTGGCACGGGAACACCTTCACCTGGTAGAGCAGCGCCTGGAACGGGAGCGCCTGTCGAATATAGGTGCTTTACTGAAAAAGCACGCATCACCTGTACCTGATTTTCAAGTAACAGAACTGGATGATAATTGATTTAAAATTCAAGGGACATTCAACACCACCGAGTATGAAACGTCACGCCAAGAGGTGAAATTTAAGCTCAACCACATTTGTCCGGGGCTCTTTTCCTTTCATCTTTCCCGGACGTCCTACCAACCGAACCAACTCGGTGCTGATTGCGAAACTTCCAGATCCAGCTTTGAATTTATGGTTGAACTCTCCTTAACACGATGACGTGTTCTCCAAGGAGCTCACCTCTCGTTTGCTGTGAGTATAGTCACCGTAAGCTAACTGCTGTTTGGGCCAGCATCAACGCAAGTCCGACATTCTTTTTGAAGCCGATCTCTCCAGGTCAATGGAAGTCCGCAAAAAGGCCTTTTGGATCTCAACGTTTTGAGTTGAAGCAAACAAAGATCCCTTGCGTGCTGTGGATTAACTTTTCAAGAACTTATGGCGAGATGAACGCACAGATGCAATTCGTGAGTTTGTACGTCAATCAGTTGAACTGCGATGTTACATTCCATTTCGACGCAGCCGAAACAGACGAGTCAATCGGTGGTCATGTCGCTATTTTGTCGGTCATGTAATCCACCTGCATTGGCATGAAAAAAAAATCCGTTTTCTTTTTAGCAAGTGAGAAGGAAGGGGATAGAAACTAACGTTTACTAAAATGGAAGCGGCACAAACCTTTTCTAATTCTTAGACTACCACTAGTGCTCGACTGCCACATAAAAGTTCAAGACTTCAAGCGTAAACAAAACAGAAAAAAGCCTAATACATCTTTTATTAATAATGAGTAATGTCGATGAATAAGTAAATAAAGTACAATGTATAACAGTTAGACGCAACACGACGAATGCTTCAACAAGAGAGAAAAACTCTACATACAAATTTTTCTTTAAATCTATTGCACAAATGCCACCTAGCGGTGAGCTGAAGACAATCGATAGGCAAATAGCGGTCGGGATGTGCATACGTTATTTCCGACTCACGATTACACTTACACGTCTCACTATTCAAACGTATTATAAATGTGTAATCATTTTCTCAGTTAGAAAACTAATCAGATAAACAGATAAATTAAAAAATATAGAATGAAGTTCATTTTTTCTTTATATCATTGTGTTTAATTTTGTTATCGAAATCGTACATTTCCGTTCCATTAACGACAAAAACCTAAAGCTTTGTAAAGGGTGTTTGGATAGTAAGAAGAATGGTATAAAAGACTTGATGATGCAATTTACGGGTAGTAACGGTGTTGGATCGCTAGCACCATTACTGCGGAATACTGTATACGTAGTAATGAATAACTTATCTGATGCTAATTGCATGTCGACGATGGATGAAAAAGTGACGCAAGGATTGGACAGTTTGAATAGCGTTGGATTAAGACAACGTTGGCTGGTCACATTGGGAACAAACACTAAACTCTAAATAGAGGAAACTATAGGTGTCCACATCGCTTATGAAGCGTGGATTAAATCTAATGCATATACGACGTACACACCCACTCTTTTGTCGCGTGTGTTTAGATAGTCTCTGCTTCATATTAACATGTATTTATTCAGTCAGGGTTTTAACAATTTTTTTAATTTTATAGCCTTTGCAGTTGAAAGGAATGTGGACAGGGGCAACTGGAGCTCGTATTCGTGGACGGGAGCGACGGGCAAGTGATCACCTTTAAGCTGGAAACCGGCTTCATCAGCGGCCCATGTCAAAGTGAATATCTGACCTTCAGGGGAAACCCAGTAAGAGGATCCTTTGTTGGTGTTGCCTAGGACTTCACCGTACGATTCTTTACCGTAAGAGTCGTACGGCGATAAAAATACAAGCTGTCAGTTTGATTTCCTTTTAAAGACTTAAAGATTAAAATTTGGCCCTATTACTTGGTTGCTTCTGTTGTGGTGTAGTAGGCAACTGTAGCGATGATATAGCTTGGGGCAGTGTAAATAGTAGTACTTCAGAGCTTCAATATAGTAGCTTGGTTTTGCGTAGCATAATCTGTTGTGTAGTACTCTGGTGCCTTTGTTGTGTAATATTTGGGGGGCCTCCTTGTGGTAGCTTGAAGTAGTGTAAGTTGTGGTGCAATAAAGTGTTGCATCCGTGTGGTAACTTGGAGCTGAGTAAGTACTTCAGGGCTTCAATAAAGTAGGTCAGAGCAGCATACATAGTAGTGTGGTAGGATGATAGCGTAGTACTTAAGTGGCTTTTTGGTCCGTACTTCTTTAAATCTCTTAGAAGTAACGAAACAACATTAGATAGAAGAAGTGGTAGGGAATTTTTTAATTTGTTTAAACCTCTTTAACCTTCATCACCTTATATTACATTTCTTTACTAGGGCAAGAGTTTGTTTGATAACACGTATACGATATTGAACTTTGTCTTTAGAACCAAACAAAAAGGCGATTTGTTTTAACTAAGAGAATAAAACAATATAAACATTTAAAGAACTAGATTATTTCCTCAAGAGCAAAATGTAGCAGAATGCACTAGCACACCAAAAACACAGCAGACGCCCGGCCGTGGTAAACGGCACCTGGTGGCAACAATGACAACTGACAGATCATTATTGTAACTTCAAGACGTCATTTCCCTTAATGTAGGAGTGATACTCCTCCTACAGAAGAACTGCTGTAAACCAGAAAAGGAAGCAGGCGAGCGGGACACAGCTTTAAAAGGTAATAATTTGCATTTCTTTTTCCCAAGTAAGGTAAGGTAAGATGTCTGACGTAGCATATGCGTTGCTTGGTCCCGAGCTGCCTGTGGTAAGTCCCCAACCGCACGGCAGTACGCATAATATGCGGGATCAGGTAACGTGGCCTACGTCTTAAAAAAAAAAATCCCGTTAACCCCCTCCGACCATAGCCACTGGATCGCCTTACGAAAACTGCTTCATTGCGAGGAGAGTAGAGTGGACGAATGCTAGGTAATTATTAGGAGTAGGAACTCATTGTCGGGTTGGTGCAGTGGTTCGAGTGGTAGCATGTGCATGTGGTGTTACAAAAAAAATTCAGTACCACTGGGGTTGTCAGTAGACCGCATTTCACGCGCCGCTCAATGGGTACCCCGACGTAATAAGATTACGTCAGCGTGCACCTACCACTTGTGACTCCAAACCACGAACCAAGCACACGGTCATTCCTCCAATACTGTGACCGTACTTCGCGCTCGTTGGATTCGCATCCTAGCGAATCAACGTCCTGACAATGCTAGTGTTAAAGAAAGATAAAATAAAAAAAATTCTAAAAATTCAAAAAAATAATAATTAAAAAAATTAAATAATAGTAGGATACTAAGTGACTTGATCACTTGAGGAACTAACTTCCGCCTCGGCCTACGGGCCAAAAAGGAGCACGGGCATGGCCTCGGGGGCAGTTCCCGAAGGCGCTCAACCGTGAATAATAGTAAACTTATTCTAGTTCAAACATAGGAAATTTTCTCCTCCAAAATTGTTGCTATACTATCTTCGTTCACACGCGTAAAGCAGTAGATCCTTTAATAACTAAATCTTTGCTCATTTTGAATAACCGTTCGAGTATTTTCTTTTATGCTGTACTGTTTATTTGGCATACCTCTCAACATTAAGGAAGGCCATGTTTCATTAATAGATTGAAGAGAAATTGATCGGATACGGACGAGGAGTAGTTACAGGAAGTGCGGCACTGATTGAATAGGGAGGACTCGGAAGAGGCGATGACGCAGAAATTGGCATCGCTGGAAGTGCAGGATAGTTCACTGGTGCAGGTGTAGGTGCTGCAGATGCGGGATAGCCCATTGCTCCTTGCAATCCACAAATGTCGAACAAGAAGTTATGCAACATTTTTCGCCCTGTAATTTTACACCAGCCATTAAGATCAATGTTTCACACTCAATGGAAAGGAAACCAACATACCGTTTTCAGTCAAATCATGGAACTAGACTCCGTAAAGACGGCGTTCAGTATCAGCAATAGCGGAAATAATATGACGCGAAGATTTTGCGACGCAACGCAACCCTTCTGCAACCTTGTCTACGCTGTCACCATGGGTCAGTAATACTGTTTGTCGAGTCTCTAAGCCTTTAAACAATGGACACTCCGTTTCTACTTGGATCTCGAATTGCCCATCTTCGCAAACATCTTTTCTCTCCACCGTTCCACCTTAACAGAACGAAAGAAAAAACAAACAAAATAAAATAAAATAAAATAAACGTTCTATTTATTTTATGACATAATTGTTATTTCTGACATGTTAAATACTGCTATGAAATAATTTGAATAATAAAAATTTAATAAAACAGAATTGGTTACCTAATTCCTTGTTGAGTAATTGCATGCATAACAAATCCCCGGCACTGGAAGATCGCAAGTAAAGATTGTTGGGTCGTATAGTGGGGCATCCGCTGCGTAAACTGAGTTGAGACCTGTTCAAAAGTAATGTAAAATTCATTTTTGGCTCAACCATTTCATTAACTTGACCCTGAACATATGTATACACTACCATGTTTTCAAAAGTTAAGTGAAACAATAGCATTAAGCAATAAGCCAATTTAAAAATGTCTGATTTGTTTTTGGTTTCAATGTTTACCTCCTGAAATTATAATTGCTTTATACCCTTGTTGAAGCAGAAGGGCAGCTGGGGTTTCGAGGGCTAGAACATTGGCAGATTCCACACATTGGTCTCTGACTCTGCAATCAATAACCTAAAATAAGAATTTTTTTATTAATAAATTTTTTATATCATCTATCTCCCATGGCTTTGTGAATAGGTGTCTGCCTGGGAAGCTGAAGATTTTCGAATAAATCTCCTAATAGTATCCTCTAATAGTATTTCTGGGCTGGATGAGGGTACTAATAGCTAGAAGCAGAATAATAATTCGGAGCGTCAGTATAGCAGGTTGATTCAGCATAATAGGGTGTAGCTTCGGCTTTGGGTGGGTAGTACTCCGGAGTCTTTGTGGTCTATAATGTTAAGGAGCCTAGGTGTAGTAGCTGGGACTGGCGTACGTTGCATAGAGTAGTAAATTGGAGCCTCGCTATAATACCTTTGAGTAGCATAGTATTTAATGGCTTGAGTTTAGTATGTTGGAGCGGAGTATATGGTCGTGTAGTATTTGGGCGTTCTGGTCGTGTAGTAAGTAGTTGGGAGACTAGGTGTAGTAGCTGGGAGCTGCATATGTGGTAGAATATTCGAGAGAACCTTGGTGCTGTAAGAGGGAGCAGCATACGAGGTGGTGTAGTAGGGCGTAGGGGTTGTGTAGTCTAGTGTCCAGATGAGGACAAACCCATCGGTACCCACCGATGTAGCCATCAAAATGGCAAAAGCAAACAGCAGCATGACATCGTAGCCCCCTCCAAATTCAAAAATTAAACAGTTCAGTAATCGATCCATACAATGAACTAGTGAGGGAAACATTGTAGTTAGTAGGGCTGCTGGAAAATGCAAAAATGAATGAACGATTTTGTCTTACGCATGTTTGACAGCCGAATATGCAATATGTTGCCGACGATGGAGTCAGTTTGAAGGCACCAACGTAACTGGTTTACTTCCACTTCACACGTTCATTTTTATAATACCTACCGCCACCCTGATTCATCGCTTTAGCCCAAAGGCATCTTGAAGTTGAACATTTTCGAATTTCCAGTTTCTTACCCCGGCTCTATTGCACTGTGTGGTGTAGCGAAGATCCTTTCATGCTGTATTTCCATCGCTATCGTGGGTTTTCCTAGTTTTCCATTGAAAATGTCAAGTAGAAAGTCAATGCTCAAAATTGGGTACTAACAGCTAGAGTTCATTGTTTGCGCAATTTCACTTAATTGGGAAAAAAAAAGGAAAAAAGAAAAAAATGGTTGCGCTAAGCTCTTGAATGACATGCTAGTATCCTCCAGACCTGTCACGATGGACCGAATCGTATAGTACAGCTATTGAACCGATCTATCATGACATCAGCTGATAGCTCTTACCTCTCTATTCAGCCCTGCATTGGAATGGTGGGCCAATCCCATACCAACGCTTGACGTTTCGAGTTGTATTTACTTACAGACTCTTGGTTACTAGCAATCCCAACATTGGGAGGGGGCCATACCCAGTCATTTCAAGTGCCGCTACACATGGAAATGCACTCAACTCTTATATACCGTGAATTGAGGCACCAAACCACGTTGATAACACAATCGGGCAATTTCCGACATAAACTAACTCCCATTTAAATTCTGAGAAACTATGACGTAATGTCTTAAATGAACATTATCGGAAAAACAGTGATGAATATCATTCGACTTGATTATAAAACAAAAACCTTAATTAAATATTTAAAATTGCGAATTATTATCTAGCACTCACGATTTAGGGTGTGGCATCACGCATCAACACCGTTAATGACATGCAAGAATAGAATCCTCCATATCACCTTGCGGCCGATGTCGACACTAATGGGTTGATGCATCGGCTAAGAGTTATACGAAACGAGAGCGCAAATATTAATCGCCGAGTTCAATTTACAATTAGATTTCAATATTTAG
This sequence comes from Daphnia magna, assembly GCF_020631705.1. Taxonomy (NCBI): domain Eukaryota; kingdom Metazoa; phylum Arthropoda; class Branchiopoda; order Diplostraca; family Daphniidae; genus Daphnia; species Daphnia magna. Next base: position 4,176,567 of record NC_059188.1, read on the forward strand.
ATTTGTATTTACCCGTATAAGCATTAAGCAATGTCCCTTGTCATTCTATCATTCAACCAGTTACCCGTTGAAAAAGCAACGACAATCTTATGTAGGATCCTTATCGTTTATTTATGATAATTATTGTCAATCCTACGATTCCAGTTAGAGTTTGACATTGCAATGGCATTATCACTACTTATACTTACTACTTGCACAGTACTACTACTACACCACATCATATGCCACTCCTAGCTACTATACAGAGGCTCCAAAATACTACACTACAAAGGCGCCCGAATACTTCACCACCACTTATGCGGCTCCCAGCTATTACACTGAGGCTCCAAAGTACTACTCTGCCCCAAGCTACTACACTGAAGCAGCTCCAAAATACTATATTAGAGGCCAAGTTTTTTTAAAGCGCTGAACATTTCATCTCCCATATTTATTCGTTCATCACAGTCGTTCTTGAAGTATAACATTAATGTCAAATGATATGTTTCATACAAAAATGTTCTCGTTAACCCTTCGCATTTAACATCTTTCTCTTTATAAAACTTGTGTAAAAAACAAGCGTGTCATGGTGAATCGAGTTTGTTTCAAGATAGGCCTATACGTCTTCAAAACATTCGAAACGTAGCAGATTTGATTGTTTTAAATAAAACGAGTCCAGCATAACGTGCCATGACTACATTCTACATTTGATTACTGACAACTCACTTGTGTATAGATTGCAACTTTGGCGCCGAGAAAAGAAGTTTCAAGATGAGATTGGGAAGAAAGGGAGTTTCCTAATGGGAAGATAGCCAATACTCCATTAGTGTTATTTTTTTGAAGTAGTTGGAAGCAATTGTGTCCGTTTCAGTTTCCGAACTGTTTACGCTCCAACCAAGACTGAATAGAGAGGTAAGAGCTGCCGAACAGACTCAAATGGGAGCCATATAGTATATGAACCCGTGCGGGAAGGTCTTAAGGATATCATGTGGTTATCTAAGCAGAGAGGGAGTCTGCCTTATTATTTAAATTTGTTTTGTTTTTTTCATACTCTTGGTCGATTAGCTCAGCCTCCAGTCCAGTAAGGAATAGCTTTGGTAGTCTGTGAGAGTAAGGTAATCTTGATGTATGAGAGTAATGATTGATGTACGTACCAGAGCCCACTGTGTAATGCTGTAGCTTTTGTAATTCTTATGCTAGCTCATTGCCATGAATCATGTGTGTCTTGATTGATGTAAATCAGTATCATGTGCGTTAATTCTGGCTCGCCCATCTGTTGCCATATGAATTTGTTAATGAAGATAAAAATGAGCGTAGAAATCCTAAACAAAAGACGATTTCTTTGCACTTGACCAATTATTTTGGTGGAAATGGTACTAGTGTTTCCACTGACTTAATTGCTATGTTTTCCTATGCGTCCTGCTTTAGAGAGAGGTACAATGTTTCTCGCTTCGGGGTCGAGCCCGAGCCATTCAGGACAATTTTACCTACTCTTCTGTTTTCTATACAGGTAACCATCACACACATTGCTTGATTGACGTCTCCAATTCGAATTTATTCGAACTAAAATATAATTTTGTAAAAAAAGGGGGACACATTCCTTTTAACTGAGATAGAGATGTGGTCTCCAGCAGTCTTCCTCCGCTCAAGTAAATCAGAGTCGGTAACATAGCCTTTTCCTCATTCGACCTACCCATCAGCCAGCAGTATTCAATCAACATGGCAAATTTTTACATATTTATATTGTTATGCCCGGCGCCTCTCTCTCTGTATTTCACCTTCAGTCTCTCTCGCTCTCTCCTCTCTTCTTCTCTCTCAATCTGTAAGCCAGCACACCTTCGATTGCTGGGCAAAGCCAGCCACACTTTCCCAGCTAGCCATCTACCCCAAAACGTCTGCACTCGTCTTCGTTGTACTAAACTCAATGCCATACCTTTTTCTTTTTGCTCTTCTTCCCGCTTCTTCCCTCCTTTTCTCTCCGACGACAATCATTCGTCTGTTTCTCTTGAAGTGGCTATAACGTTGCCTTCTAATTAGTTTCCCAGAATCCAATTCATAACAATATAAACTAAAATGATTGCTTGAGTTTTTATTTTGTTTTACATTTTATTCAAAGTCGGCTTCTACGAGAAAAAGAAAAACATTTTTGCAGTGCGCACAGCGACATCATTTACCCCACAATCTAACAAGGCTGAAGATTCCGGTGTGATCAGTTCGATCGAAACTAAAATTGCATTTGTACAATACAAAAGCATTTACTAGATTATAAAAGAACGAATCTGTTCAGGCATGAGTCTTCTTGTCGTTTCTGCCGTTTTCTGTCATCTGTAGAAAACAAGGCGAATATGACGTTCACAATACGACATACTGACTGCAGTAACCAACCAGCTAGTCATTTTCACTTCCATACAATCGCCAATGTAACCGGCCGAACGACAGCCATCAAAAGATTTCATAGAAATATGCTACTCATATGCCACCTGGTGGCAACCGAAGAGTAACTTCTAGGTCTTATGGCGGGATTGGTATACATGTTCCAGTCACGATCCGTGAGTGCAACCGTTTCCGTTTCTATTGTAGCATTTTTTGCGTGTCAAAATTTGTTAACATAATTGAGATTCTTAATAATAAGTAACACAGCAAGTGACGAATAAAGTTCATTTTTTATTATTGTCAATCTAGTTCACCGTGTTTGCGAAATTTAGCATTAAAGCTAAACTGACGCCATAATGAGCTGTAGCTTTTTTGGATCATCTATGAGACAGTATAAAAGACTTGATGAAGCAAGTTTCGTATGGTAAGTATGTTAGGTAAGTATACGCTTAGTCGGGTTGGTGCAGTGGTTCGAGTGATATCAGCTTGCAGCTATCACTTGTGACTCCAAATCACGAACCAAGCACACGGTCATTCCTCCAATAATGTGACCGTACTTAGTGCTCGTTGTATTCGAATCCGTTCGAATCAACGTCCTGACTTTTTCTTTCAGGCACGGGCATGGCCTAGGTGATGTTTTTTTTTTTTAGTTCCCGGCGGCGCTCAACCGTGATTACTCTCAATATTTTTTGAACGTCTTCTAAGACACTTTAAGTGTCAAGAAAAATTTAAAGCCTGGTGGTCTTAGTTTACGACCTATCATAAATTTACAAAAAAAAAAAAAAAAAACAAAAACAAAAAACAAAAACAAAAGCAAAATAAAAAACAAAACAAAACAAAACAAAAAAAACATTAAAAAAACGTTTAAAAATCTGTCCCTGCATTGTGGAGCATTGGCTACGAATGGTGCAGATCAGGCGGGCAATCAATTTCGAAAGTCTCTGTTACGAAGCAAACTAGCTACGGAATAATTCCAAAAGTATATAATAACAGACACAACAAGAAACACCTAACCGTAATATTTGCTTCTCTGCACCTGTAAATACTTAACAGTATGTATGGTGACGAAAATGGCCTGACAGAGGCAATTCACATCGCGGTTTCGCATGTCAATTGTTTCGATGTCCGCCATTTTCTCTGGTTGTTTATGTCATGTTTTGCGTTGTTTGTATTGGCTGAAAGTGTTATTTCCCAATACAAAGTGGATTTTGTGAATCAGTGTTTAATTTTTTTTAATTTTTTTTTTTGTCAGTTAATTGCTACGTATCTTGGTTAGTATGTGTAGCAATTTCTGTTTCCAGATCACATTTCTTGTATTAAAAAAAAAATCTTTTCTGTAGGGCTGTCATGGATGACACAGTATATTTGAAATAGAAATTCTGGAGCCGTTATCTGATCAAGACTCTTCTGTTGCTAGTGACGGTCAAATTATAGAATTATTATTCAGCTTCAGTACACAGTGGAGGGAAAAGTTCTTCATGACCTTCAGTTAATGAAATATTAACCACTTCTTCATTAAGGTGCACATTTTCAATTGGCACTTGTTCGGGATCTTGTACCATTTCTTGAAATGCTGCATGTAGTTAATAACAATTGTCATAACGTATGAATAAATTATACTTCATAATTTGTATTACCTCTTTGAACATTTAAAATTACTCTTCTTGACTCTATCCATGGCTGACTTAGCGCTAACATACACTTTGTCAAAATTCAGGGATGGGGCCCAGTCTGGGTGTGTTTCTCCAGTGTAGTAAAAAGGTTTTCCTGTGTGATTTCAAATAGAAGAATTAGATTCACACATTAACTATTAATAAATTTGTCGAGACTTACCTAGAACAAAATGTGCATTACAAACTCTAATGTTATTTGTAATTTTTTGGCCAACAAGATGAAGTCTTTTCAAAAAGACTTCTCTTCTGCGTTTCACAACATCCAATTCCAGTTTCCCTTGATTTTTACGAATGCAAGGTATAGAAAAGAAACGCACACTTTTATCCCTGCCTGATCTTTTGCAACCCGGGGCACAACAATATAATGAAAACCCATGACAGCCCTACAGAAAAGATTTTTTTTTAAATACAAGAAATGTGATCTGAAAACAGAAATTGCTACACATACTAACCAAGATACGTAGCAATTAACTGACACAAAAAAAAATAAAAAATAATTTAACACTGATTCACAAAATCCACTTTGTATTGGGAAATAACACTTTCAGCCAATACAGACAACGCAAAACATGACATAAACAACCAGAGAAAATGGCGGACATCGAAACAATTGACACGCGAAACCGCGATGTGAATTGCCTCTATAGTAATAAAAAATAGTGTGTCTTTTTTTTATTTATTTATTTTTTTTATTTTATCTTTCTTTAACACTAGCATTGTCAGGTCGTTGATTTGCTAGGATACGAATCCAACGAGCGCGAAGTACGGTCACAGTATTGGAGGAATGACCGTGTGCTTGGTTCGTGGTTTGGAGTCACAAGTGGTAGGTGCATGCTGACGTAATCTCATTACGTCGGGGTACCCATTGAGCGGCGCGTGAAATGCGGTCTACTGACAACCCCAGTGCTACTGAATTTTTTTTGTAACACCACATGCACATGCTACCACTCGAACCACTGCACCAACCCGACAATGAGTTCCTACTCCTAATAATTACCTAGCATTCGCCCACTCTACTCTCCTCGCAATGAAGCAGTTTTCGTAAGGCGATCCAGTGGCTATGGTCGGAGGGGGTTTACGGGATTTTTTTTTTTTTAAGACGTAGGCCACGTTACCTGATCCCGCATATTATGCGTACTGCCGTGTGGTTGGGGACTTACCACAGGCAGCTCGGGACCAAGCAACGCATATGCTACGTCAGACATCTTACCTTACCTTACTTGGGAAAAAGAAATGCAAATTATTACCTTTTAAAGCTGTGTCCCGCTCGCCTGCTTCCTTTTCTGCTTTACAGCAGTTCTTCTGTAGGAGGAGTATCACTCCTACATTAAGGGAAATGACGTCTTGAAGTTACAATAATGATCTGTCAGTTGTCATTCTTGCCACCAGGTGCCGTTTACCACGGCCGGGCGTCTGCTGTGTTTTTGGTGTGCTAGTGCATTCTGCTACATTTTGCTCTTGAGGAAATAATCTAGTTCTTTAAATGTTTATATTGTTTTATTCTCTTAGTTAAAACAAATCGCCTTTTTGTTTGGTTCTAAAGACAAAGTTCAATATCGTATACGTGTTATCAAACAAACTCTTGCCCTAGTAAAGAAATGTAATATAAGGTGATGAAGGTTAAAGAGGTTTAAACAAATTAAAAAATTCCCTACCACTTCTTCTATCTAATGTTGTATCGTTACTTCTAAGAGATTTAAAGAAGTACGGACCAAAAAGCCACTTAAGTACTACGCTATCATCCTACCACACTACTATGTATGCTGCTCTGACCTACTTTATTGAAGCCCTGAAGTACTTACTCAGCTCCAAGTTACCACACGGATGCAACAGTTTATTGCACCACAACTTACACTACTTCAAGCTACCACAAGGAGGTCCCCCAAATATTACACAACAAAGGCACCAGAGTACTACACAACAAATAACGCTACACCAAGCTACTAAATTGAAGCTCTGAAGTACTACATATTACACTGCCCCAAGCTATATCATCGCTACAGTTTCCTACTACACCACAACAGAAGCAACCAAGTAATAGGGCCAAATTTTAATCTTTAAATCTTTAAAAGGAAATCAAACTGACAGCTTGTATTTTCATCGCACACCTGAAATAACACTAATGCCTTAACACATTGGTGTCAACATTGATTGCTAGGTGATCTGGAGGATCCTTGCATATCATTAATGGTCTTCCCTTCGTGTTCTCACAGCAAGGAAGCCACACCCCAATTCGTGAGTGCTAGTTACTAATTCTAAATTTTAGTTTATCATCTACGAGAATTGATTCTCTCATTGCAAAGTGTACAGGAGACCTTCACCTCGATGGCTGTCTTCAACTACCTTTACGGGGAAGTTTATCAGGAAATCCTTAAATGTTTCTGCCGGCTCTGGAAGTGCGCATCTGTGGAGAAAGCAGGGCAAGATTTGAAACATTCTCTTGCTAAACAATTTTTTTCACGGTAAAAATTCATAAAAAAAATACCTGTAATTTGTTCTTTTTTCTTATATTATTCTGTTCCGTCTTACTACACCATTGTGGCTCCGTCTTACTACACGGAACCCAGCTACTACACAACAAGTTAAGAGTCTGTTGAAGAGTTGTTGTTCAAGAGTCTGTAAGCAAATACAACTCGAAACGTCAAGGGTTGGTATGGGATTGGCCCACCATTCCTATGCTGACCCTTACCGTGTAATCGGGCATGGGTAACGTATTTGTTAGATGTCATGTGTAGTTGAAAATGATTTGATGGACTATTTTCTTAACCCATCTGCATGGCAAACGTTTGGTGAAATAAAGATCCTTATTATTGTTTCATGTTTCCTAATTAAACTTGACCAGTCACGTGTTTCAAACTCCGGACTAGCAACGTAGCTCTTACTATGCGACCAACGAATGCGATGTAACTAGAAGTTGTTTAACGGCAACATTTATTAGACAACTGACCTAGTACCAGATACAAATCGGAAGTGATACAAGTCAAGAATATAAATAAAGCTGAAACGAAATTGTGATGATCAATAACGTCTACCGGTAGAACTTTACATTTAAAAGTGGATGATATTTAGGAGGCTCAATGTAGTAGCCAGGGGCCTTTGTGGTGTAGTAACTTTGGTTAGCATAAGCGGGAGCATAGTATTCGGGCGCCTTAGTCGTGTAGTACTGCGGAGCTTCGTTCTGATAATAACTTGGAGCCGAATATTTAGGAGCTTCAGTGTAGTAAGCTGGTGCATCATATGTGGTGGTGTAGTACTCAGCCTTTTCCATAGCGTAGTACTCCGGAACCTTAGTGGTATAATAAGAAGCGGTAGTGTAGTATTGTGGAGCATAGGCGTAGTAGCTTGGAGCCGAGTAGTATTTCGAAGCTCCTGGATAAGAAGCTGCTTGGGTGGCATAACTTGTTGTGTAGTCGCTGGGTTCCGTGTAATAAGACGGAACAGAATAATACTGCGGGGCCTCAGTGTAGTACGTTGACTCACTGTAGTAAGACAAAGCAGCTTCATTGTAATAGCTCGATGCAGCGTAAGTCGTTGTGTAGTACTCCGGTACCTTTATTGTGTAGTATTTGGGTGCCTAGGTGTAGTAACTTGGAGGAGCGTATGTTGTGGTGTAATAAACTGGGGCCTCTGTGTAGTAACTTGGAGCCGAGTAGTACTTGTGGGCTTCAGTGTAGTACGTGGGAGCAGCATACGTAGTGGTGTAGTATTCCGGGGTTTTGGTCGTGTAGTACTTGGGAGGCTCGGTGTAGTAGCTGGGGGCAGCATATGTTGTAGTGTAATACTCGGCCTCCTTCGTTGTGTAGTACTCAGGAGCCTTGGTGGCGTAGTTGGACGCCGGAGTGGTGTAGTAACCGGATGAAGACGATCCCATCGGTCCACCCATGGCCTCTCCAGCCATCAAAGAAACAATAACCAGCAACAGCAGCATTGTGGCGTAGTTAGCTCCAAATTGAAAAAGAATCCGGTTAAACAACTGATTTAAACTTAGAGCCCTGTCTAAATGATGCAACTAACGACTGATCTATTAATAATTCAAGTTATTGAGTTTGAAACTACGATATTTACCCATGATTGCAAATTATGTGGACTGGATATATAGTGAACGGCTGTGTGACACTCTCTTTCCTACCGTTGCCGATCGATGAGACCACTCGACTGATTCCAATTTTGATTTGTCTTTATTTTATAAGAATTTGTGTATGGGATTGGCCCCCCATTGCAATGCAAGACTGAATAGAGAGGTAAGAGCTCTCAGCTGATGTCAGGATGTGGATCATATAGTACAGCAATATGATCTCCAATCCGGGCAGGTCTGGAGGTTACTAAGATAGCAAGTCAATCAAGTGCTTAGCGCAACCCTTTTTTTTTTTTCTTTTTTTTCAACAACTGTAAATCAAACTGGCAAAATAAAACTTCTAACATCTAGTCCGAATATTTAAGCATTTCCCTAAATTAGAAATTTCAGGTTGAAACTAGAAAATTAGCTTTAATGGTGGAAATGCATACTGAAAAGAATTTCGCTACATTATGCTATTCAATTAAATAGGGTAAACAGCAAGTGAGATTTAAAGATGCCCAATAAATTCTCTATGCCAATGGGCTAACGTAATGAATGCAGTCAATGTTCTGTAGACTACCACGTATCCGAAGATATAATGTCGTAAACAGATTAACTCATTTTTATGATATAACTTTAAAATATTAAACTGTAAATGAATGATCAGAATTACAAAGCTGTTCAAAGTAAAATTGAAATTGCCTTCAACCGCCTTATTTGATAAAGAATAGAAACAATAATGGATTAGGTAACGATATAGGGTAAAAACGCGAATTCGGACACCGTTTTGGCTAAGAGGCTTCCTTATGGGAAATGTGTGTATGGCCGATCTGCTAATTCCGGACAAATTTTCTAATTCACCGGACATTTTTGCTAATTTCGGACAGTAATATTTTTAAAAACTAATTGATTCATTCGATTCAATTTCTTATTCTTAATCGAATTGCTTAAGACATTAAAGGGGATGCAATGAGAAAAAAACGAGATATTAATGATTAAAGTAATCATAACAATGATCTGTCAAAATGAAATGTCGTCTGCCCAAACCCAAATTACACTAGATCGGCACTCTACCAAAACACAGAATTCTATTTAATTAATACATCAATTAATTTATCTCAATAAGTAGCCAATAGTTTAAAAATTAATAGATATACATTTAAAAATTTTTAAGTAGTGAAAATTTCAAGAAAATTGCGTTGAAACTACGGCAAGTTTGGCTTAATGTCCGATATTACAAATCATAAAAATGCCTCCTAAATTGATATTTCATCGACCATTATTGATATCACTATATTCGTTAGGATGGCCTCTGTTGAACTGTGGAAATCGTAATGTTTAAAGTCTTGGTATATTTATAAAATGAGTGATTGCGTTTCTCCTTTTTCACCTAAGCCACCGTGTTGCTAATTCCGGACAGCAGACTACAGCAGACGACACAAAATGACATGCTATTTATTTCACAATATAATTACTAGAATAGCTCAGTGGTAGAGTACATTGCTGTAAACAATGGGTTCGTTGGTTCAACACTCATGGTGGATAAATGATTTTTTTATTTCCTCATATTTTGTGTACTTAGGGAAAACTTTGAATCACTTAATATGTCTTAAACTTACGTTAACCTTATTAATATTCATATGGTTAGATACCCTGAAAGTGCATTTACAAAAAAATTCAATGTGTTGTCAATGTTTGATGAAAAATGTTCATCCAATTCGCGATTGCATTCTCATTTTTTTTACATAAGCTCCCGTGTTGCTAATTCCGGACAGTACACTGCAGCAGAAGGCACAAAATGACATGGTTTTCATTTGACTATAAAAACAAACGTGATAGCTTAGTGGCAAGGTGTTGGGCTTCAAACTGAAAGATCTTTGGTTCGATACTTGTGTAGTACATTACAAATATATTTTTTTCAAATTTTCATTTTTTTTCGTTTTATTGGAACATTTTTTAAATCACTTAATATCTCTGAAACTTACATTAACCTTACTAATTTTTGTATGGTTAGCTTCCCTAAAGTGTCCTTTACAAAACAGCTCAATTTTTATTTCATTTTCGATGGGAAATGTTCATCCAATTCGCGATTACAATTTTAATTTTTTTACATAAGTTCCTGTGTTGCTAATTCCGGACACTAAACTGCAGCAGAAGGCACAAAATGACATCCTTTTTATTTGTAAACCAATACAACCTCGATAGCTTAGTGGTAAGGTGTTGGGCTGTGAACTGAAAGGTCTTTGGTTCAATACTCGTGTAGTACATTATAAAGATATTTTTTCTCAAATTTTAGTTTTTTGCGTATTATTGGAACATTTTTTAAATCGCTTAATATTTCTTAAACTTACATTAACCTCACTAATATTTGTATGGTTAGATTCCCTGAAGTTTCCTTTACAAGACAGCTCAATTTTTATTCCATTTTGAATGGAAAATGATCATCCAATTCGCGATTTCATTCTCATTTTTTTTACATAAGCTCCCGTGTTGCTAATTCCGGACACTACACTGCAGCAGAAGACACAAAATGACATGCTTTTTATTTGACTTTTCAAACAACCCTGATAGCTTAGTGGCAAGGTGTTGGGCTTCAAACTGAAAGGTCTTTGGTTCAATACTTGTGTAGTACAGTACAAATTTTTTTTTTTTTCAAATTTTCGTTTTTTTTTTTCGTATTATTGGAACATTTTTTAAATCACTTAATATCTCTGAAACTTACATTAACCTTACTAATTTTTGTATGGTTAGCTTCCCTAAAGTGTCCTTTACAAAACAGCTCAATTTTTATTTCATTTTCGATGGGAAATGTTCATCCAATTCGCGATTACAATTTTAATTTTTTTACATAAGCTCCTGTGTTGCTAATTCCGGACACTAAACTGCAGCAGAAGGCACAAAATGACATCCTTTTTATTTGTAAACCAATATAACATCGATAGCTCAGTGGTAAGGTGTTGGGCTGTGAACTGAAAGGTCTTTGGTTCAATACTCGTGTAGTACATTACAAATATTTTTTTTCTCAAATTTTAGTTTTTTGCGTATTATTGGAACATTTTTTAAATCGATTAATATTTCTTAAACTTACATTAACCTCACTAATATTTGTATGGTTAGATTCCCTGAAGTTTCCTTTACAAGACAGCTCAATTTTTATTCCATTTTGAATGGAAAATGATCATCCAATTCGCGATTGCATTCTCATTTTTTTTACATAAGCTCCCGTGTTGCTAATTCCGGACACTACACTGCAGCAGAAGACACACAATGACATGCTTTTTATTTGACTATGAGATCAATCGTGATAGCTTAGTGGCAAGGTATTGGGCTGCAAACTAGAAGGTCTTGGGTTCAAAACTTGTGAAGTACATTTCAAACATTTTTTTTTTCGAATTTTCGTTTTTTGCCTTTTATTTTAACATTTTTTAAATCACTTAATATCTCTTAAACTTACATTAACCTTACTAATTTTTGTATGGTTAGCTTCCCTAAAGGGTCCTTTACAAAACACATCAATTTTTATTCCATTTTCGATGGAAAATGTTCATCCAATTCGCGATTGCAATTTTAATTTTTTTACATAAGCTCCCGTGTTGCTAATTCCGGACACTACACTGCAGCAGAAGACACACAATGACATGCTTTTTATTTGACGATAAAAACAAGCGTGATAGCTTATTGGCAAAGTGTTGGGCTTTAAACTGAAAGGTCTTTGGTTCAATACTTGTGTAGTACATTACAAATAATTTTTTTTTTCGAATTTTCGTTTTTTGCCTATTATTGGAACATTTTTAAAATCCCTTAATATCTCTGAAACTTACATTAACCTTACTAATTTTTGTATGGTTAGATTCCTCAAAGTGTCCTTTACAAACCAGCTCAATTTTTATTCCATTTTGAATGGAAAATGTTCATCCAATTCACGATTGCATTCTAACTTTTTTTTACATAAGCTCCCGTGTTGCTAATTCCGGACAGTTCATTGCAGCAGAAGGCACACAATGACGTGCTTTTTATTTGAGAATTTTAACAACTATGTTAGGTTAGTGGTAAGGTGTTGGGCTGCAAACTGCAAGATCTGTGGTTCAATACTCGTGGAGAACATTGAGACTTCTTTTTTCAAATTTTCATTTTTTGCGTATTATTGGAACATTTTAAAAATCATTTAATATCTCTGAATCTTACATTAACCTTACTAATTTTTGTATAGTTAGATTCCCCTAAGTGTCCTTTACAAAAGAGCTCCATTTTTATTTCATTTTGGATGGAAAATATTCATCCAATTCGCGATTGCATTCTCATTTTTTTTACATAAGCTCCCGTGTTGCTAATTCCGGACAGTACATTGCAGCAGAAGGCACAAAATCACAAGCTTTTTATTTGAGCTGCTTAGTAACTATGTTAGGTTAGTGGTAAGGTGCCGGGCTGCAAACTAAAAGATCAGTGGTTCAATTCTCATGAAGAACATTAAAATTAATTTTTCAAATTTTCGTTTTTGCGTATTATTTGAACATTTTAAAATCACTTAATATCTCTGAAACTTACATTAACCTTACTAATTTTTGTATGGTTAGCTTCCCTAAAGTGTCCTTTACAAAACAGCTCAATTTTTATTTCATTTTCGATGGAAAATGTTCATCCAATTCGCGATTACAATTTTAATTTTTTTACATAAGCTCCTGTGTTGCTAATTCCGGACACTACGCTGCAGCAGAAGGCACAAAATGACATCCTTTTTATTTTTAGATCAATACATTATCGATAGCTTTGTGGTAAGGTGTTGGGCTGTGAACTGAAACATCGTGGGTTCAATACTCGTGTAGTACATTATAAAGATATTTTTCTCAAATTTTCGTTTTTTGCGTATTATTGGAACATTTTTTAAATCGCTTAATATTTCTTAAACTTACATTAACCTCACTAATATTTGTATGGTTAGATTCCCTGAACTTTCCTTTACATGACAGTTCAATTTTTATTCCATTTTAAATGGAAAATGATCATCCAATTCGCGATTGCATTCTCATTTTTTTTACATAAGCTCCCGTGTTGCTAATTCCGGACACTACACTGCAGCAGAAGACACACAATGACATGCTTTTTAATTTGACTATAAAAACAACCGTGATAGCTTAGTGGCAAGGTGTTGGGCTGCAAGCTGAAAGGTCTTTGGTTCAATACTTGTGTAGTGCATTACAAATATTTTTTTTTTCGAATTTTCGTTTTTTACCTATTATTGGAACATTTTTAAAATCACTTAATATCTCTTAAACTTACATTAACCTTACTAATTTTTGTATGGTTAGATTCCCCAAAGTGTCCTTTACAAAACAGCTCAATTTTTATTCCATTTTGAATGGAAATGTTCATCCAATTCACGATTGCATTCTAACTTTTTTTACATAAGCTCCCGTGTTGCTAATTCCGGACAGTACATTGCAGCAGAAGGCACAAAATGACGTGCTTTTTATTTGTGCTTCTTAACAACTATGTTAGGTTAGTGGTAAGGTGTTGGGCTGGTAATCGAAAGATCGTGGGTTCAATACTCGTGGAGAACATTGAAATTTCTTTTTTGAAATTTTCGTTTTTTTTTCGTATTATTGGAACATTTTTAAAATCACTTAATATCTCTGAAACTTACATTAACCTTACTAATTTTTGTATGGTTAGCTTCCCTAAAGTGTCCTTTACAAAACACTTCAATTTTTATTCCATTTTCGATGGAAAATGTTCATCCAATTCACGATTGCAATTTTAATTTTTTTACATAAGCTTCTGTGTTGCTAATTCCGGACACTACGCTGCAGCAGAAGGCACAAAATGACATCCTTTTTATTTGAAAATTTAAACAACCTCGATAGCTTAGTGGTAAGGTATTGGGCTTTGAACTGAAAGGTCCTTGGTTCAATACTCGTGTATTACATAAAAAAGATATTTTTTCTCAAATTTTCGTTTTTTGCGTATTATTGGAACATTTTTTAAATCGCTTAATATTTCTTAAACTTACATTAACCTCACTAATATTTGTATGGTTAGATTCCCTGAAGTGTCCTTTACAAGACAGCTCAATTTTTATTCCATTTTCAATGGAAAATGATCATCCAATTCGAAATTGTATTCTCATTTTTTTTTACATAAGCTCCCGTGTTGCTAATTCCGGACAGTACACTGCAGCAGACGACACAAAATGAGAGGCTTTTATTGTTGTTCGTTAATATCAGTGATAGCTCAGCGATAAAGTGTTGGGGTACAAACACTATATTCAATGGTTCAATACTCTTCGAGACGATTATTTTTTTTAGTGTTTTTTTCCTTTTTATGCGTATATTTTGTAAAATTTTTAAGTCGCTTAATATGTCTTAAACTTAATCTATCCTAACTAATATTTATATGGTTACATTCCCTGAAATTGCCTTTACAAGACAATTCAATTTGTTGTCTATGTTTACGGGAAAATGTTCATCAAATTCACGATTGCCTTCTCATTTTTTTTACATAAGTCCCCGTGTTGCTAATTCCGGACAGTATACTGCTGCAGACGACGTAAAATTACACTGCTATTCATACTAGCTGAATGATGTCTATAGCAGCATAGTGGTAAGGTGTTGCGCTAGCAACAACAGGTTTAATGGTTCAATACCCATGCGGAATTTTAAAAAATTTTCTTCAAATTTCATTGTATTTCTAATTTTCTGAAAATTTTAAAGTCGCTTTTTATGTCTTAAACTTACATTATCCTAGCCAATATTGATATGGTTAGATTCCCAGAAGTGTCTTTTATAAAACTATTCCATTCGGTAGCACATTTGTTGCATAAAATTCATCAAATTCGTTATCGCATTTTCATTTTTTTACATAAGCTCCCGTGTTGCTAATTCCGGACAGTAATCTACAGCAGATGTCACAAAATGACATGCTTTTATTGTTGATTACAGATATGTGTTGTAGCCCAGCGGTACGGTGTTGGGCTCATAACACTAACTACATTGGTTCAATACGCATTGAAATGCAAAAATTATTTTTTTTTCCTTTTTATGCGTATTTTATTTTTAATTTTTAAGTCGCTCAATATGTCTTAAACTTAAATTACCCTAGCCAATATTGATACGGTTACATTACCTGAAGTGTCTTTTATAAAACTATTCCATTCAGCAGTACATTTGTTGCATAAAATTCATCTAATTCGTTATTGCATTCTCATTTTTTTACATAAGCTCCCGTGTTGCTAATTCCGGACAGTTGATACAGCAGATGACACAAAATGACATGCCTATATTATTAATCGCTACTATATGTGATAGCTCATCGGTACGGTGTCGGGCTCATGACAACAAGGTCAATGGTTCAATACTCATTGAGAGGCAAAAATAATTTTGTTTTTTTCCTTTTTATTCGGATTTTTTGTTAAATTTTTAAGTCGCTCAATCTGTCTTAAACTTAAATTATCCTAACTAATATTTATAGGGTACATTCCCTGAAACTGCCTCTACAAGACAGTTCAATTTGCTGTCTATGTTTGATGAATAATGTTGATCTAATTCATGATTGCATTTTCATTTTTTTACATAAGCTCCCGTGTTGCTAATTCCGGACAGCAAACTGCAGCAGACGACATAAAATGACATGCTTTTTCTTTCAGGTATTAGATATCTGTAATACCTTAGCGGAAAGGTGCTGCGCTGCCAATTAAAAGATCTGTGGTTCAAAACTCGCAGAGGATGTAAGAATTGTATTTTAAATTTTCCGTTTTTTGCGTATATTTGGAAAAAATTTTAAGTCGCTTAATATGTCTTAAATTTATATAATTGTTACTAATATTTATATGGTTGGATTCCCTAAAATGGCCTTTACAAGGCAGTTGAATTTTTTCACCTTATTTGATGGAAAATCTTATTCTAATTCATGATTGTATTCTCCCTTTTTTTTACATAAGCTACCACGTTGCTAATTCCGGACAGCAGACTAGATATAAAATAACATGCTATACATTTTCAATAATTGGTGTCTGTAATAGCTTAGTGGCTAGACACTGTGCTGCTAACCATCAGGTCAATAGTTCAATACTGATTGCAGGATTAAGAATTTTACTTTTTTAATATATTTTTTTTCGCCTTTTTGAAAAAATTTTCAAGTCGCTTTATGTGTCTAATATTTATATTATCCCTACCAATATTTATACAATTCGATTCCATGAAGTGTACTTTATCAGACTGTTAAAATCATAACTATAGCAGGTGGAAAATATTCGTCTAATTCATCATCGAGTTTTTCTGGTTTTTGGCATATGCTACTGTGACGCTAATTCCGGACAGCAGAAATTGACTAAATGACATGTTATACAATACAAAAAATTTTATCTTACATGGCTGTAGCGTAAGACGTTGCTCTACCATTTCAAGGGTTAAGCGTTCGGTTCTGTTTAGCAACGAAGTAATTTTATTTATTTTTTTTTTATTTATTTTTTTTTCACGTACGTGGTTTGCTGTCCGGAATTAGAAACATTGGAGCTTATGTAAAAAAATGAGAATGCAATAACGAATTAGATGAATTTAATGCAACAAATGTACTATCGAATGGAATAGTTTTATAAAAGACACTTCAGGTAATGTAACCGTATCAATATTGGCTAGGGTAATTTAAGTTTAAGGCATATTGAGCGACTTAAAATTTTAACAAAAAATACGAATAAAAAGGAAATAAATAAATAACTTTTGCGTCTCAATGAGTATTGAACCATTGAACTTAGTGTTATGAACCCAACATCTTACCCCTGACCTATCACAGATATCTGTCAATAACAATAAAAGCATATCATTTTGTGTCATCTGCTGTAGTCTACTGTCCGGAATTAGCAACACGGGAGCTTATGTAAAAAAATGAAAATGCAATAACGAATTTGACGAATTTTATACAACAAATGTACTACCGAATGGAATAGTTTTATAAAAGACACTTCAGGGAAGGTAACCGTATCAATATTGGCTAGGGTAATTTAAGTTTAAGACATATTGAGCGACTTAAAAATTAAACAAAAAATAAGCAAAAAAAGAAAATTAGAAAAAGTAATATATTGGTCTCAATCAGTATTGAACCATCGAACTTAGTGTTTTTTTTTTATATTAAAATTATCTTTTATTGGCTCATGGTATCAGCTATTTAGGGCATTAAAACAAAATAAAGCAAAACAATTAGGCTGTCGGATGCAGACGTTGGCAAGGGAAAATAATCAAAATCTGGCAATGGTGGGGATCATAATATTAACAAACAAAACAAAAACAAACAAATGCAATTTACTGTGGTGGGATAATTCAAGGAAAATAAACAAAAGAAAAACAAAGCAGAAGACAATGGTGGTGTGAAATATAAACAACAACAACAAAAAAAACATAAACAAAGGCCAATAAAACTGGGAATGGGAAATTCAAAACAAACAAAAATAAACAAAATGTACTAAAATGTATGATTAAAATTAAACAGGGAATTGGGATCTAGATTTACGAAGGACTTTCCAGAGGCTCTCTACTTCTTCTTGACATGGTGTGCGTAGGTTATTCCTTGCCTTCCAGTTGATGTAGAGATAAGCAGCCAGAAGAGTGAATGAAAGCTGGAGATTTCCTACTGGACCAAAATGGCCACGTATCAAATCTTCGTTTGACGAACTGCAGCCCATCTGACGCATAGTTCCTTCCAACCAGCTCCAAACGGTGAGTCGTTCAGGACACTGGTACATCAGATGCTCATCGGTTTCCGGGTCTTGATTGCAGATTAGACATGTTGCGTCCTTGGTGGGGTCCAACCGATGGCATCTGGTCCTGGTAGGGAGAAGTCGCTGGTTGAACAGGAACATGGTCTCTCTGATGTTAGTTGGAAGGGCTGCAGTCTCCTTCCAGATTCGTGGCCAATCCAGATTAGGCCTCAGGATCTCCAGCTTTCCCATTGTCGTTACCTCCAGGATCCAATGGTTATATGTTTTCCGATGTACCATTGGATTCCCCTGCACCAGCATGGAAGATGCGAAAAGTTGCTTGATTTGATGCAGGGGTTCCTGAAGGTAATATGGTCTCTTCATGACTGCTACAGGTGTGGTGTTGTCCTTGTAGAGTGGCAATAAGGTTCGGAGAGGAAAGGACATCCAATACCGAAGTAGAGAGCTTTCTGGGCTGTTGGGGCCTATCAGGACTTTGTACAAGGGGCACAAGAAAAGGGAACGGTAAAAGAGGTGTGTGTTGACCATTCCCAGACCCCCTTCTTTGACAGTACGGAAAATTACGGTTTTCTTCGGCCTTTCTACTTTTCCCATCCATAGAAATTTCATGACAGCCTTCGAAATCTGGTCAGCCATTTTTTGATTACAAGGTAATACCTGTGCAAAGTACACAGTTCCGGAGAGAGCCTTCGACTTGAGGAAAAGCACCCTCTGGTAAATATTAAACCGTCGACTGGCATTCTCTCGCAGAATACCATTTAAAGAGCTAAATGCATCATTCCAAATCCTACTAGCTGTCTCTTCTATGGAATGGGAAAATTTAATTCCTAACAGGGACAATGTTGGCGCTGACACAAGCCACTCAAGAGGCCAAATTGATCTAGAGCTCCAAGTCCCGAGTCCCAGGGCTTTTGTTTTCTCCTTATTCATCCTTGCCTTTGTCCACTGACAGAACATATCAAGGATTTGTCCTGCCCTGGTAAAATCTTCGTCACAAGAAACGAAAATGGTGACGTCATCAACAAAGGCTCTGACAGTGAGTTTTTCATTAAACAATGATATACCCTTGAGAACTCGAGATAAACGCACAAGCAAAGGTTCAATGTATAGAACGAAGAGATGGACAGATAGGGGGCATCCCTGGCGAATCGACTGAATATCACTTATCACCCCAGCCACCTCCGATCCGTTGAGGATTGACATTCCTGTTACAGAATACATAATCTGTAACCAACGGATGAAAGTGGTGGGGTAACCCATGACATCCAGAATCCTCCAGAGGACTTCCCTGTTAACCAGGTCGTAGGCCTTTTCAAAGTCAACTCCAACAATGGCAGCGCCCATACCCCGAATCAAAGAGTTGGAAGAGTCATGGCATCCCCGGTCATCAACAAATTGAATGACATCTCTGTAAAGACTTAAATTATCAAAAATCAATCTACCAGGTACCCCACCTTTTTGATGAGGCCCTATGGTAGAAGATAGTGTTGGCCTCAATCGTCTCGCTAAGACAGATGCCATGACTTTGTAGTCACAATTCAAAAGAGAAATTGGCCGAAAATTAGAAATTCCACAAAGTCCCGAAGACTTAGGAATTAGCCTGATCGCCGCTTGGCCCTGCGAAGACGTCAGAGTTTCCCTTTCCAGGATATGATTAAACATATCCAAGAAGTGGGGTGCGATCACGTCCCAAAATTCTACGTAAAACTCGTAAGGAATGCCATCGGTGCCAGGGGACTTGTTTGACTTCATTGCTATTAGAGCAGCTCTAATCTCAAGAAGGGAAATTGGTGCTGTTAGGTTTGGGGTTGGCTTAAAGCAATCTCTTACTCCTTCAAGGAACTCAGACCCTGCCAGTATGTCAGGAGAAGGTTGAGTCTTAAAAATTTTTGTAAAATGAGCAACAATTTCTGCTGAAATTTCCTCTTTGGTCGATAAGCAAGTGCCATTGGGGGCAATGATCTTATCAATGCAACATTTTCGATAATTATTCCTGGCACGATTTATGTGAAAAATACTTGCTTCCTCTACATCTGGCCCTTCGAAGCAGCGGGAACGAATCCCATACCCTTTGAGTGTGCTCTCCTCCCAAGACTTTGAGAATTTTCTCAACTGTTGAAAGGCAACCCAATCAAAGGTATCTGCTTCGGCCATTTCCTGTATGCAAGATTGATAGAAAAACTTAGTTTCTCTTATCAGTCTTGCTCTTTGCCTGGAATAATCCATCGAAATACGCTTGATACCCGGTTTCAGGACACTCTCCCACCAATTTGCTACATTACTTTCCCTAAGAGGATGATTAGCAGATTCCTGAATGAAATTGGTTACGTATTTCTGAAAACCTTCTTCTGACAATATTGAAGTATTTAGTTTCCACAATCCTGCAGGTGGTCTGCTACAATTTGGGAGATCAAGATTGCAAGTAAGTGTGGATTGTACCGACTGATGGTCACTAATCGATAAAGGCTGCAAACAAATATTTAAAAATTTATCCGCAAACGATCGACTAGCATAAATCCTATCAAGCCTAGAAGAACCGTCGTGGTAATGGAAAGTGTGGCCCGGATCACTATGATTTAGCTTTTTCCAGATGTCTACCAGATCAAGACCAGTAACCATCTCCTTCAAAGCATAGCTAACAACACTACTTGGGACAGGGAGGGATTGGATATTTGCCCTATCTTGGATGTCGTCAACACAATTAAAATCGCCCATCAACACGAAGGGCAGTCGAGTGGTAACCGAGTAGGCAGGAACGGTTTGACGAAGAAAATTGTTTCTCTCATTCTTTACCTGCTTACCTGACGGGGCATAGATATTAATAAACGTAAAACATTTTACGTCAATGGAGATAAGCCTTCCGTCAGGTTCAAGAAGCAGTCGAGAATACTCCAGACCATGTCTAATTAGAATGGCTGTTCCTTTTTTGTTGGGACCGACATTTGCTAGCAAGTGGTAACAGCTTTCAATAATTGGGCAAGAGTGAAAGGCTACCTCTTGAAGTCCTACGATATCTAAATTACCGTCCCTGCAGAAATTTAAAAGAATTTGACGTCGCTCAACTGATCGAATACCTCCAATGTTGATAGAAGCGATTTTTAATTGTGAAGTCATGTGTTAGGTTTTTTGAGTACGGGAATGCCTGAAGTGGGTTTCGAATTTTGGGGCGTCAGGGTAGGTTTAAATCGTTTACTTCGTGGTACCGTGGGAATTTTCAGGGGGTCCTTAGTTTTGTCTTGATCAGTGGTATCAATTTCCCCCGTGTCGGGTTCCATTGATTCCATGATAATTGTCACTGTTTCCTGGTCTTCTGTCTCTGTGTGAGGTGCTGCTATTTTGGATTTCGTAATTGGTTTCAAAGGATTGTCTTTCGGGGGTACAGATGCGGGAGTGGTAGCGGTGTCACATTCCATGGTTTCAGTTTCCAAATTATTAGTACTTCCTGAGAGTGAATCTTGTGATTCACTCCCCAGAGGTACCTGGGAAACCATGGAATTTGCTACCACGGGAATTACTACGGGTGTCTGTTTAATAGTCTCTGTCTTTTTAGTCTTTTTGGCAACAGGTTTTTGGACAATGGTGGGTTCCTGGTTTCGTTTTAAAGTTGGGCAGTCGTAGCTAAAGTGTGTCTCTTCGTCGCAAAGTCTGCAAGTGGGCTTTTGTCCGTCATACTTTACCATGGCACGATAACTGCCAATGGTAATGTATGAGGGAATGTTTTTCGTCACCGTCATTCTTACAATCATCCAAGTTGCTAGGACAGGGTATAAAACTTCATCCTCTGCCACCCGATAGCGCTCCCACCGAGCTTCAATTACATTTCCAAATTCCTTAAGACGTGTCTGAACTACTCCCAAGTCTAAGTTCTGTGGAATCCCTGCAATTCGAACAAATTTCTCTTGGATATTGCTATCCTTTATCACTACACTAACTTCTTTCCCCTCCAATTCGGTCCTGACGATACCACTGTGTTGGGACAAAAAACTTGAGGTATATGCCTCTGACGTAAACGTAATTCTAGCGACCTGGTTTCTCGTATCTAGCACAGCAACTAGGCCTAAGAGATCCTGAGCATCAACCTTCAAACTACGCACAAAACCATGAACCGTACGCATACTCAATTTCGGGAATTGAACCCCAAAATCAATATCTACACTATTGAGCCACTTGGCAGCCATTGTCCCCTAGACAATGTAAACAAACTGCCAAAAAAGGGGAGGGGAAGGACCCCACACACGTAAACAAACACGACAAATAAAACAATTGGCAACAAAACACTACAAAAACAGCTAAACTATACAAAATAAACACTCAAAAACACGAATATAACAACAAAAAGTAATAAAAAATAACAAAAACTCACAAAATGATGGAAAAACGGGAGAACACAAAAAGACGTCTGCATCCGACGCAGCTTAACTTCTGGGAGCTCTCTCTCTGTTTTGATCCCAACACTTTGCCGCTGAGCTATCACAGATATCTTTCAACAATAATAAAAGCATGTCATTTTGTGTAGTCTGCTGCAGTCTGCTGTCCGGAATTAGCCTCATGGGAGCTTATGCAAAAAAATAAAAGGAAACTCAATTACAGAAATGTAAGGGATTTCACTAAAATCCCTCTTACACCTGGGCAAAGGGGTAAAACAAAAGTTAAATAGTTAAATCTATTGGTATTTTGTTAAAATTTCTACGAAAATATATGTGTCCGAATAAGAGAGAACATTTTCGAAAGGGTTAGCCGTTTCTTAGTTAACAGGGCATAGTAAAATTAGGGAATTGTCTTGTAAAAAACAAAAACCCTATTGGCTTTAAGATTATTTGATTGTTTATGAATCAATGAAAATTTATTTTATAAAAGAGTTTTATGGATGTGCTCAGGCTAGATCCAGAGTCATTAATGTATTTTTCTGTGAATTGCGTCAAAAGGACACAAAAAAACCTAAAAACATTGTATATTAATCGATTCGTCTTAAAATTCTGCGTCGATTGATGTAAAAATATCAACAAAAATTTTTTTCAAAAAAAAAAAAAATGTGTCCGACATTAGCATTGTCTGTCCGAAATTAGCAAAACTGGGTGTCTCTTTATATTGCTGAAATTATGATTAATTTTGCACTTCATTAGCCAGACTTGGACGCATTTTAAAGAGCTTTTCATGTTCTACAATTTAGTATAATTATTTTAAGGATTCATACATTTTTTTCTTTGATATTCTTAGTGCCGTCGGAGAGTTAGCTAGTAGCTAGTACACAATCTAGACAGGTCGCCCGTAAGCAAAACGACTAGATTTTATTTAGCATTTTCTCGGGTATTATAAGGATTTATAAGTTGTTTTTTCGTTGAATAACGCATTTCCCCTTTTACTTTTGATTTTTACCATTAGATTTTGTATTAAATCTTCTTTGCGACTGCAATAACAGTAAGGGAAAAAATGTATTTTTGTGTCCGGAATTAGAAAGAACCTGCCCTGTGTCCGAATTCGCGTTTTTACCCTACATTTGTATTCAACATTTCATGGAGGAACCACATTCGTATGGAGTGACTAGTGAATGCATAAATATATATCAAGCAAATACTTAATTTTGAACGAGGACTGCCAATGATAAAACAAAATCTAATTGACACTTCATCGAGCTAGATGGACAACACAATTTTAACGATTAATAGTACTTTGGTGGCTCAGTGTAGTAGGATGGGGTTGCATATGTTGTGTAGTAGGCTGGAGCCTCGGTGTAGTAACTGGGAGCAGCGTAAGTGGTGGTGTAGTACTCTGGCACTTTTGTGGTGTAGTATTTGGGGGCTTCAGTTTGGTAGTAACTTGGAGCTGAGTAGTACTTGGGTGCCTCGGTGTAGTAGCTCGGAACAGAATACGTTGTGGTGTAGTACTCGGGAGCCTTGGTGGTGTAGTACTCGGGAGCGGAGTAAGTTGTAGGGTAATGAACGTGAGCTTCGGTGTAGTAGCTTGTGGTAGCATAAATAGGGGCGTAGTATTCAGGCGCCTTAGTGGTGTAGTACTTCGGAGCCTCGTTATGGTAGAAGGTTGGAGCCGAATATTTAGGAGCCTCAGTGTAGTAAACTTGAGCAGCATAAGTGGAAGGGTAGTATTCGGCCTTAGTGGTATAATAAGAAGTGGTAGTGTAGTATTGTGGAGAATCGGCGTAGTAGCTTGGAGCCGAGTAGTATTTCGAAGCTCCTGGATAACAAGCTGCTGGGGTGGCATAACTTGTTGAGAGACTATCGCCGGCACCATCACGACCACGACAACAAGGAAAATTACGATTACGACGAGCAAGAAAAACACACGCCAAAAAATCATTATTACAAGAAATAATTTTGAATGATGCTAACGCCGTGCTTGATGATGCTATTGAAGAAGGCCTTTTGAAAGGCCTTTCTTTTATTCCGTTTCAAAAAATCAACCAAGAAAATTGCATTCTTTCCAACGGCTCATCAATCTTAAATTATTTTGGCAACCAAGGAAAAACTCTGATCACCAAAAAAGTGCCATATCTTAAAATCAGAATGGTCACCATCTGGTCCCCTCACGAGTGATTACCCCATCTGGAAAAATTTTGTCGACCGCTGCCGTTTACCGTCAAGAGGTGTCAACAATATTTCTCCACACGTCATCGGAGCTTGGAAAAAATTTACAAACGACCCTCGTTGGTTCGTTTTGAAAGCAGACAAGGGCGGAAAAACCGTGATTTGGGGTCGCCATGACTACAAGCTGGGTTAACTCCATCATCTTTTTCTTCTATACCCTAACCCAACCTGACCTGAACTAACCTAACCCATTTTCCCCTAATTTCCCCTTTTTCCAAATCAGTAGGATATAACTGATTTTAACCTGAAGGCAGCTGAAAGACAGAAGATTAGTCTCGTTTCTTAAAAACCTAACTATATATCCTGTCCAATGTCTCCGCTTTCATTCCCAACCCTCCTTACAACTTTGGATATTCAGATCCTGCTACAGGCATATGGCGCCCTTCGGGCGCCGTTTCCCTAACTAGAAATTTTTGTAACTTCTTCAACTTCTCTTTTCGAGATCTTACCGTTGAGGTACAATTTTTCTAAGCACGGATTCTTAATCAGCATTCTTCGGGCTACATCTCCATACCTCTGTTTTTATCTCTACTCAACTTTTTGTGAAGAAACGGAAAAGTTTTACGTTTCCTTTTTTTGGCAAAAAATATTTTGCTACACACCTCAAAACTGGCTGCAGTTCCTAGAAAATTTTTTCCTTATCTATCTACTGCACCTTTTCTGAATTATAATTCATCTGCCTTACTGGAGCAACATTTACTTTCTCTTTTTTCCATCGGGTTCCATTTTGAGGGGTGGAAGCATATGGACCTCTTGCTCAGGGTACCCCTTTACACAGTAAATGCGGTATTTTGCCTTTTGCCTTGTTTCCCCCATTCTTAATTAGAACCACACCAATTTCAACACTGGATTCAAGTTTATTTTAACTAGATCTTCAATTTGAGTGGTTTAATTTTTAATTTGGGTCTACCGGTTCGATTTTGAAACCCAGGATTACCTTTTTCGGATCTCAGAAAGATAACGTTTACGGGGGCCCCAAAAAAATTTTTTATTAAGTTCCTTTACCCGTTTGAAAAATCTTTTTGTGGAACCTTCTGATTAATGTACGACCATCCTAACCATCATGTTGGAATCGGCATTCTTCCAGCTACCCCCCCGTATGCTTGTTTATTCAGTTGCAACATTTTTTCGATGTTTTATTTTGATTTTGTGTAACTACCCTCCCTGTTACCAACGTTGACTACACTTTTCCAGGAACAAGAACCAAGGTCGACATTTTCTCACAGCGACTCAATTTTCCTGTGAAATTTTGACTTTCTTCATCGTCACCCTGCGAGTCAACTCTGCCACCACTTGGAAACTGGCTACCAGAATTTGAGCTACGCCCTTTTTTTATCAACTGTATAAACATCTGTATTTTTGCGGCCAAGCTCATTTCTGCTTTTTAACTTTATACCATCTTGAGGCTGTTTAGCCGTCACGAATGGTTATTTAATAAAGTTTTTTTAAAAAAGAAGCTAGTTTCCATTGGATTTATTCTGTCTTTTCACCTCATCTAAAGAGATTACGCTGATCGCTTTTTGAAAACCGCTATTGAAGTGTGGCTTGTTGCGTCTTTTTTAAGACACCAACCCCTTCTTTTTTGATTTTTAATTTTTGCTCTCATCAAGTGACCACTCTCCTTTACCATGGATGAAATTGACGATTGCCTATCTCTCGAGACATGCTACCGCAACTCTCGAAAAACAAAAGGCGCGGGTCTTTTCTTACGTGTCCCTTACGTTTTCTTACGTCTCCTGCTTACTAGGCAGGCGCTTTGCCATCTAACCCATGCGACCATTGATGTAATTAAGCTGTTAACAATTAAAAATCTTTGAATGTGATGAAAACAGATCATGAAAACCAACAGTCTTTACAATCTCAAAGTATCATAAACATGTGATAATACTATAATTTTGTAACACAGTTATTGTCATTAGACTAGATGTCGTATATCAATTTATACAAACTTTAGAGACGATATCTGTATCTTCCCTAAAGATTCACACAAAAATTAATATTCACATTAATTTTCTAATAGGTACCAACGAGACTCGAACTCGTGATCTCCTGCTTACTAGGCAGGCGCTTTGCCATCTAAGCCATGCGACCATTGCTGTATTTAAGCTGTTGACAATTAAAAATCTTTGAATGTGATGAAAACAGATCATGAAAACCAACAGTCTTTACAATCTCAAAGTATCATAAACATGTGATAATATCATAATTTTGTAACAAAATTTTTGTCATTAGACTAGATATCGTATATCAATTTATACAAATTTTTAGAGACGATATCTATTTCTTCCCTAAAAATTCACACAGAAATTAATATTCACTAGAATTTTCTAATAGGTCCCAACGAGACTCGAACTCGTGATCTCCTGCTTACTAGGCAGGCGCTTTGCCATCTAAGCCATGCGACCATTGATATAATTAAGCTGTTGACAATTAAAAATCTTTGAATGTGATGAAAACAGATCATGAAAACCAACAGTCTTTACAATCTCAAAGTATCATAAACATGTGATAATATCATAATTTTGTAACAAAATTATTGTCATTTGACTAGATATCGTATATAGATTTATACAAACTATTAGAGACGATATCTATTTCTTCCCTAAAGATTCACAAAGAAAATTATTTACACAAGAATTTACTAAGAGGTCCCAACGAGATTCGAACTCGTGATCTCCTGCTTACTAGGCAGGCGCTTTGCCATCTAAGCCATACGACCATTGATGTAATTAAGCTGTTGACAATTAAAAATCTTTGAATGTGATGAAAACAGATCATGAAAACCAACAGTCTTTACAATCTCAAAGTATCATAAACATGTGATAATATCATAATTTTGTAACAAAATTATTGTCATTAGACTAGATATCGTTTATCAATTTATACAAACTTTTAGAGACGATATCTATTTCAACCCTAAAGATTAACACAGAAATTTAATTACACAAGAAATCACTAATAGGTCCCAACGAGACTCGAACTCGTGATCTCCTGCTTACTACGCAGGCGCTTTGCCATCTAAGCCATGCGACCATTGATGTAATTAAGCTGTTGACAATTAAAAATCTTTGAATGTGATGAAAACAGATCATGAAAACCAACAGTCTTTACAATCTCAAAGTATAATAAACATGTGATAATATCATAATTTTGTAACAAAATTATTGTCATTAGACTAGATATCGTATATCAATTTATACAAACTTTTAGAGACGATATCTATTTCTTCCCTAAAGATTCACACAGAATTTAATATTCACAAGAATTTTCTAATAGATCCAACGAGACTCGAACTCGTGATCTCCTGCTTACTAGGCAGGCGCTTTGCCATCTAAGCCATGCGACCATTGATATATATAAGTTGTTGACAATTAAAAATCTTTGAATGTGATGAAAACAGATCATGAAAACCAACAGTCTTTACAATCTCAAAGTATCATAAACATGTGATAATATCATAATTTTGTAACAAAATTATTGTCATTAGACTAAATATCGTATATCAATTCATACAAACTTTTAGAGACGATATCTATTTCAACCCTAAAGATTAACACAGAAATTTAATTACACAAGAAATCACTAATAGGTCCCAACGAGACTCGACCTCGTGATCTCCTGCTTACTAGGCAAGCGCTTTGCCATCTAAGCCATGCGACCATTGATGTAATTAAGCTGTTGACAATTAAAAATCTTTGAGTGTGATGAAAACAGATCATGAAAACCAACAGTCTTTACAATCTCAAAGTATCATAAACATGTGATAATATTATAATTTTGTAATACAGATATTGTCATTAGACTAGATGTCGTATATCAATTTATACAAACTTTAGAGACGATTTGTAAATTGTTCGAGCGAGCATGGCTCGCGATGAACAATTGAGATTGTTTGTAAATTAAGAGTGACGATATTAACTGATGTGTTGACCTTGTGTATTGAGCTCTTCCTCCAGCAAGAACTAAAGTGGTGGGCGTATCCCCTATGCTACCTCAGACCTTTTTTTTTTTTTTTTTTTTGGTAACATTGAGGTAAACAAAGATGGATATGTATTTTTTTTTTTTTTTTTACAGTTTTCTGCCGTTCTGGTTGACGCGGTTGCCATTGAAGCCTCTATTGCCACCACGGTTGGTATAATTGTTATTTCCACTGCGATAGTTGTTGTAGTTTCCGCCATGGTTGCTGCTGTTGTATCCGCTGTATCTAAAAGAATATAAATATATACTTTATCAGTAGAATATTTACAAGGATTTTAGGAGGGCGGGAGGGAATTAAACCCAGTTAATATCGTCACTCTTAATTTACAAACAATCTCAATTGTTCATCGCGAGCCATGCTCGCTCGAACAATTTACAATTGTATGTAAATCCGTTCGATATTAACTGATGTGTCTTCACAGCATTAGACTGGGAATCTAGCATATCATTGCGACCGAATTACTGAAGGCTCACGATGACAATTCGTCGTTGCCCATATTATTGAGGACCGCTGTCTCGACCAAGTTTATGTCCTTGGCGTCCCGTTTGTAAAACTTAGCGAAGGTGGATTCTCGCGCCCAGTGACCCTGGTTTAATATGGACTGGATCGGGATCCCTGCCGCCGCCGCTTTAGAGCCTGCAGCTCCTCTTGTCGAGTGTGCCGCAAATACGGAAGTGTCTATTCCTGCTTGTCTCAACTGCTCTTTGATCCAGCGACCAATAGTGGAGCTACTAACCGGTTTGTGTGGCTTCGTGGTACCGATGAATAGGTAATCCGCATTTGATGGAGAGCGTAGTGGGGCGGTCTTTACTGCGTAATACTCCAATGCCCTGACTGGGCATAAATTAGGGTTCTGAGGCCAAACGTTAACGAAAATTTGATGCAGCGCCCCCGTGCGCTGGCTCTTTCTTGGTCGGCCGAGCGTGAACACGGCTTTAGAATCCGATATATCCAGAGAATGCGATTGAACGGATGCTATATCAGAGCAGCGCAGCATGGTAGTGAGGGCGAGGAGCGATACTACCTTCCTAGAGAGTTGGATTAGGGAAAAATCAGCCATTGCCGTCAGCTCGAAATGAGACAGAACTACACTCGGGTCCCATGTATGGTTGTATTTGGGTGTTGGAGGTCTCTTGTTATACATCCCCCGAAGCAGTTGAACGACCAAAGGTTGTTTACCGATACTTGTGCCTGATGAGTCTCCGCCGCGACTTAGGCTCAGGGTTGACGACAGCATGGAGCGTGACACGTTCAACGTGCTGTAACTCTTGCCGGAATTAAAGGTCTTCGTGAGGTAATTTAAGACGTTGTTTAGGCCAGGAGACAAGGGATCAACATCCCGTTCAAGGCACCAACTACGCCAGTCGTTCCAGGCGGACTGGTATGTAGAGTGTGTATTTTGCCTGGATGCCCCCAACAATAATTCGACAACATCTCCCGGAATGCCTTGGGCTTCGAGGCAATTCCGGACAGTCTCCAGGCGATCAGGCGTATCGAGCCGTCTTGGGTGAGCGGGTGGTTGTGGCCTCGTGGAGATGTTAGCATCGCTTGATTGTGAGGCAAGAGACGCGGCACATCGACGGACATCTCCATCATGTCCGGAAACCAGGCCTGGCTCGGCCAATACGGTGTCACCATGACAACCTCTGCTTGATCCCGTATCAGCTTGGTCAGGCATTTCGGAATCAGCTTGAATGGGGGAAAACAATACCCTTGGAGATCCTTCCAGCAAAGTGAGAATGCGTCTACCCTTGAAGCTCCTGGCTGAGGGAACCAACTCACAAAGACAGGTAGCTGGGCATTCCATGTGCTCGCAAAGAGGTCCACTCTCAGGTGCCATATCTTTTGGATTTTTTGAAATGCTTGGCTGGACAATCTCCAATCTCCTGACGCCAAGGGTCTCCTCGATTCTATGTCTGCCCGAAAATTGGCCGAGCCAGGGAGGTAAACTGCATGTAAATTCAGGTTCCTTTCTTCACACCATTTGTTTATCTCCAAGGAGATTGAACATAAGTCTCTTGAACGTGACCCACCCTTCTTGTTAATATAATTTATTGCTGAGGTGTTGTCTACTAAGATCTCTACAGTGATACCGTGTCTTTGGGCCGTAAAACATTGTAAGGCTCGTAGGGCGGCAAGTAATTCCAACGCATTAATATGACTACCGCACTCCTTTACTGTCCACGGGCCCCCTGTGCTCACGTCTTCACATACTGCTCCCCACCCTGTAAGAGATGCGTCTGATGAAAGACAAAGAGAAGGAGCTGTCTCTATCATAGAGCGACCGCTAACCAAATCTGCCTTAGTAGACCACCAAAGCAGGTCTTCTGATGCTCCGGGCGTAATCTTTACACGTCTTTGTAAACTGTCTTCCATCTTCTTCGTCTCCGTTATGTAAAGCGCCTGAAGATCCCGTAGGTGGGCCTGAGCGTAGTTGACGGATGACGTCGCCCAATTAAGGTTGCCTAAAACCTTGGCGATGTCACGCAGTGTGGCAATTCCTTCTTCTTGCATCTTAACACACAGCCGTTTGATATCTCCTACTTTCTTTTCCGTCAGGTGAAAGGTCATGGAAACTGTATTGATGATCAACCCTAAATATTCCATGGATTGCGAGGGAACTTGGATAGATTTTTCTGAGCATATTATAAATCCTAGCGATTCCAATAGGGACTTGGTGAGCTGCACTGCTTCCTTGGCAGCTATTTGCGATGCCCCGATCAACAACAGATCGTCCAAATAGATCACCAAGCGGATTCCTTTACGGCGCAGAAAGGCAACCACTACCCTAAGTAGTTTGGTAAAAGCCCACGGAGCCGAACATAGACCAAAGGGCATGGAGACATACTCGTACAAAAAACGCCCCCATCGAAAGCGGAGAAATTTACGATGACCGTGAAAAATCGGGATTGTAAAGTAGGCGTCTTTTAGGTCGAGTTTTGCCAACCAGTCCCCTTCTCTAATTGTATCTTTAAGTGTGTTGACCCCCTCCATCTTAAAATGGTTGTGAACAACGTGTTGGTTAAGCCTTTTCAAATTAATAATTGGACGAAATTTCCCCGGTGTTTTCTTCGGAATAACAAATAAATTACTAATGTACTCCCCCACTTCAGATTTTACTTCCGTGATGGCTCCTTTCTCTAGCAGACTGGCTACTTCTTGGTCACATAGGGCTGTATGACCCCCTTTAATCACCATAACTGATGGGATGCTTGACTGGGTAGGGACAGAAGTAAACTCTAATCTTAACCCTTGCGTCACCGTCCCTAAGACCCACGGGTCTTTTGAGAGATGTTCCCAAGCTGATACAAATAGGGACACTCGACCACCGAAGGCACCAGGAAAAGCAAGAAGGTTGACATACCGATTGTTGTTAGACTGCGAGCTACCACCATATGCCGCTGCTGAAGTGGATGCCCTGGCTGGTCTCTGAAGTGGCGTAACTGGAACCACCCCACTCTTATCACCTGCTTGAATATCCATGGTATTCATTGTCTTCATCTGGTCTACCAGCTCACCGATGAATTTTGGGCCAAACAGATGCTCCCCGCCGTCAGCTGGGAGAATCTTCTTGTTATCCAGCAAACTGGTGAATC
The DNA here is from genome assembly GCF_020631705.1 of Daphnia magna. Lineage (NCBI taxonomy): Eukaryota > Metazoa > Arthropoda > Branchiopoda > Diplostraca > Daphniidae > Daphnia > Daphnia magna. Next base: position 4,208,529 of record NC_059188.1, read on the forward strand.
CGGGATAAATCTGGGTCAAAATGTTGCGTCGACGTGCTCTGGTGACGTCGTTTAATAGCGTGGCCCAGAGTCTCAGTGCGATCTTGATTGCCTTGGCGTCTGATCTCGACTTTTTCTTCAAATTAGCACGGCTATGTAAATAAAGTAACGGTTTAGCAAGATCAAGAATTTTAAAGGTTTGACTTCGGTAAATTTTCTCAATTGGATCGATGTTTGACTTCGATGCTCTGGAGTTCTTTATCGTCTTCAAACGATAATAAAAGGACTCATCCATCTCAGGATTTGTGAGTAATTCTGATTTCCTTGCCAACTTGGGTTTGAAGGTCTCTCGGTCCTTCTTCACCTCTTTCTCGTCGATCCCCGTGACCACCCAGTTGGAAACACTCTTGATGGTCTCCCTACTAACTTTAAATTTCTTCGATTTAGAACTTGAACTTGAATCTGAACTAGAGCTTGAAGAGCTCGAACTAGTAGAGTCGGACTTAGAGCTAGAGTCCGACATGCTTGCTTGACTAGAGCTAAAAAAGGTCTGAGGTAGCATAGGGGATACGCCCACCACTTTAGTTCTTGCTGGAGGAAGAGCTCAATACACAAGGTCAACACATCAGTTAATATCGAACGGATTTACATACAAATCTGTATCTTCCCTAAAAATTCACACAGAAATTATATTCACATGAATTTTCTAATAGGTCCCAACGAGATTCGAACTCGTGATCTCCTGCTTACTAGGCAGGCGCTTTGCCATCTAAGCCATGCGACCATTGATGTAATTAAGCTGTTGACAATTAAAAATTTTTGAATGTGATGAAAACAGATCATGAAAACCAACAGTCTTTACAATCTCAAAGTATCATAAACATGTGATAATATCATAATTTTGTAACAAAATTATTGTCATTAGACTAGATATCGTATATCAATTGATACAAACTTTTAGAGACGATATCTATTTAAACCCTAAAGATTCACACAGAAAATTAATTACACAAGAATTCACTAATAGGTCCCAACGAGACTCGAACTCGTGATCTCCTGCTTACTAGGCAGGCGCTTTACCATCTAAGCCATGCGACCATTGATGATATTAAGCTGTTGACAATTAAAAATCTTTGAATGTGATGAAAACAGATCATGAAAACCAACAGTCTTTACAATCTCAAAGTATCATAAACATGTGATAATATTGTCACGCGGTAAATTGTCGTCCTTTATACGATTTACAGTACGTGGAAGTTCTCCTTGTCTACCCTTACTATTCGTAGAAATTCTCCTTGTTTCCCCTTGTTCTTAAACGAGAAAATACATCAACGTGATCCTTACGCTTGTTGTTATCAGAACAGCACAAACGTTCTGTTGTAAGAAAAAGGGGTAAGAAGAGGAAGGCTCAAGGAGGTTAGACAGAGAGAGTAGGAGGGTGCAGTTTTAGTTTTTGAGTGTGATTAGTGGTGGGATGGTCGAGTTAAGTCGACAGTGGAAGTGTTTTTGGGAGTCTGCGCTTCTTCGAATAGTTCGAGCCAGCTTTCAAAATTACATTTATTGAGACTGAAAACAGCCTAAGTGATTGCGCCCGTTTACAACGTGACAATATCATAATTTTGTAACAAAATTATTGTCATTAGACTAGATATCGTATATCAATTTATACAAACTATTAGAGACGATATCTATTTCTTCCCTAAAGATTCACACAGAATTTTATTTACACAAGAATTTACTAAGAGGTCCCAATGAGACTCGAGCTCGTGATCTCCTGCTTACTAGGCAGGCGCTTTGCCATCTAAGCCATGCGACCATTGCTGTTATTAAGCTGTTGACAATTTAAAATCTTTGAATGTGATGAAAACAGATCATGAAAACCAACAGTCTTTACAATCTCAAAGTATCATAAACATGTGATAATATCATAATTTTGTAACAAAATTATTGTCATTAGACTAGATATCGTATATCAATTTATACAAACTTTTAGAGACGATATCTATTTAAACCCTGAAGATTAACAAAGAAATTTAATTACACAAGAATTTACTAATAGGTCCCAACGAGACTCGAACTCGTGATCTCCTGCTTACTAGGCAGGCGCTTTGCCATCTAATCCATGCGACCATTGATGTACTTAAGCTGTTGACAATTAAAAATCTTTGAATGTGATGAAAACAGATCATGAAAACCAACAGTCTTTACAATCTCAAAGTATCATAAACATGTGATAATATCATAATTTTGTAACAAAATTATTGTCATTAGACTAGATATCGTATATCAATTTATACAAACTTTTAGTGACGATATCTTTTTAAACCCTAAAGATTAACACAGAAATTTAATTACACAAGAATTTACTAATAGGTCACAACGAGACTCGCACTCGTGATCTCCTGCTTACTAGGCACGCGCTTTGCCATCTAAGCCATGCGACCATTGATGTAATTAAGCTGTTAACAATTAATAATCTTTGAATGTGATGAAAACAGATCATGAAAACCAACAGTCTTTACAATCTCAAAGTATCATAAACATGTGATAATATCATAATTTTGTAACAAAATTATTGTCATTAGACTAGATATCGTATATCAATTTATATAAACTTTTAGAGACGATATCTATTTAAACCCTAAAGATTAACAAAGAAATTTAATTACACAAGAATTTACTAATAGGTCCAAAGGAGACTCGAACCTGTGATCTCCTGCTTACTAGGCAGGCGATTTGCCATCTAATCCATGCGACCATTGATATAATTAAGCTGTGGGCAATTAAAAATCTTTGAATGTGATGAAAACAGATCATGAAAACCAACAGTCTTTACAATCTCAAAGTATCATAAACATGTGATAAAATCAGAATTTTGTAACAAAATTATTGTCATTAGACTAGATATCGTATATCAATTTATACAAACTTTTAGTGACGATATCTTTTTAAACCCTAAAGATTCACACAGAAATTTAATTACACAAGAATTTACTAATAGGTCACAACGAGACTCGAACTCGTGATCTCCTGCTTACTAGGCAGGCGCTTTGCCATCTAAGCCATGCGACCATTGATGTAATTAAGCTGTTGACAATTAAAAATCTTTGAATGTGATGAAAACAGATCATGAAAACCAACAGTCTTTACAATCTCAAAGTATCATAAACATGTGATAATATCACAATTTTGTAATAAAATTATTGTCATTAGAGGGTCAATCCACGTGAAATCTGGCGATCGATGGCGTGGTCAAAATGGGGATTTCGTTCATTTTTGGGGGTTGGGTAAAGATGGGCCAAAAAAAGTGATTCTGAAATTTTCAGAATTATCGCTTTATTAGTTTGGGAGATATAAATATTTTAATTTATGTTTTTGTTATTTTGCCGTAAACTGGAAAAAAATAATTTTTTGGTTTTTCTTTAATTGCGTCTTTATTTATTATTATAATTTTATGAAACCTAAACCAATCGACGTAAAATTAAATTTTACGTCGATTTTACACATTTATTTTTATTTTTAAGAATTATTTATTATCGGAATTTGAAAAAAAATCAAAAATGGTTACACTTAAAAAATTAATATTAAATCAGTGCGACAATTTAACAAACAGCGTAGAATTTTCCGAGAAACAAGAGATATGTCTACATAACATATAAAAAAATTGGGAGGGTTTTTTTTGTTAATCGTGAGATATATTGCAGTTTATTATCCTAAATTTTTGTGTTTTGTGCGCGTTTTTTCATCCCCCCAAGCTATTTCGCTTCCTTTCGGTCTGCAATTTTGGAAGGGGGAATTTTTTTAACTCATAGTAGAAACGACCTTGAGTGACTAGCAGAACAAATTTTCTCTCTGTAGTGTAGTGTTTGAAGTGGTTCATTTTTCACGCTGTGTTTTTAGACGTATTTAACTAGAATTTTATGAAATGGCTGGCAAAAATTCGGTAAATCAGTGTTCAGTTGGTCAGCATGTGAAATCACCATTATTCTTCCAGATTTGTGCCAGAAGACTTTAGTTTATCTACGTTGGACGATCTTGACGAAGAAACGCGTAAAACAGTTCACTTTAGATCCAACATGAAAAGTATAACTTCTATTTGTCTTCACCATAAAATAATGTACACAACTCGTTTTGTTGCATATTTGTTAGCCAAACAAAGATCGAACAAATGTAGCAATCCACTAGGCATTCATTTGCCGAAGAAGCAACCCAATGTGTCGTGTTCCAAATCAATAACATTGAATTTATGCGAAAAAATTGCTTCGAAGAACGGTGCTATTCATGTCTATCCTGGACAACAGTTATGCGTTACTTGTTACAAACAGTTATTGCATATTAGTAACGAACTCGAAGTGAAATCGACAAGTGAATCCAGTTCAAAACTAGGTGATTTGGAGACTGCTTTGGAAGACATTGTTAGCGATGATGCTTTTTCCAGTCCATTAACTTCTCCTGAAAAAGACCTTCGTAGATCAACATTAATAACAAATACTCTAAATGTTACTCCAATAACGATTGCAGCAAAACGATCTAAGGAACGTTGAAATCCCGATATTGCCAGGAAAGCGGAGCAAGTAAAAAACGCGTTCATATTACTCCACAAAAATCACATAGATGATAGTCTGGTTACTACAGCAACTAGTACTGCAACGTCCGGTGAAAAAAATACTTTCAGTGTGTTAGACTATACTTCTCAAATGTACGAAATAAGACAGAAATGCATGCAGCTCAAAATGGAAGGGAAAGTAAAAGAAGTAATTAGTTTGTTAACTTTAGCACCTGTGTCATGGAGTAAAGAAGTTACTGCTGATTATTTTTCTGTGACAGTCTCTGAAGTGAAACGTGCCCGTCTATTGAAACAAGAAAAGGGTATACTTGCCGTACCAGACCCCAAAAAAGGTAGAAAGATTACTCCAGAAGAAATTGAGATTGTTGAGGAGTTTTATCTATCAGACGAATTCTCCAGACTTATGCCTGGCATGAACGATTACATATCTGTCAGATTGCAAGATGGAGAGAAGAAAACAAAGATTCAAAAGCGGCTATTATTACTTAACATTGACGAATTGTTCTTCAAGTTTAAAGAGTATAGCTTGAATAATCTTTGTATGAAGTGCTGCAGCAAATCCAAATTCTATAAACTAAGACCGAAGCATGTTATTGAAGTTGGTGCTGCTGGCACCCACAACGTGTGTGTGTGCGAAACACACCAAAATATTAAACTTATGCTCGACGCTATTCATGCTAAAACAGAAAAGTGTTATCTAATGAATCTAATTGTGTGTGATGTTCATATACCCATATAGCACATTTCTGCCGTCGGATGTCTGAATCATGGCCGAACACCCGTTAGATATCTATGTACTCAATGGGTAGTTCCAGGGATGTCCGTCGGCTAGTCACCTTGGAAGTGCAATGGATGTGCGAAAATTATATTCTACGGACATCCTTCCAACAGCCAAAAAGATTTTCAATTGTTTCATTTAAGGATCGGCCTCGAGCCAATCGGGGCGCTTTTTTGCAAATCGGGTTTCTCATTTCGGGCCAAGGAGGCGTGGCTCAGGGTGGAAAATTCTTCTCCCCGAATTCAATTGGGGTTTGCAATCAATTGGATTGCAATCAATCGATTCATCAATGCAAAAAAACATTATATCGATTGACCCGATCTATCCGATAACAACCCCGATAATAGCTCGTTCTACCCGCTTGCCCCGATTTTTACTCTGAAACCGAAAGAACGGATTTTTTTTTATTGCTTCGGGGCAACGGGTTAACCTCAAATTTTTCCCCGCACCGCCCCGGTTGAAAAAGTGGCACCTCATTTCAACCCCGAATGCACTTTATCGGTGCGGGGCGGTTAACTCGATTAGAACTAATTGGGGCCGATCACTAAGTTTCATTATTAATTGTCAAAATTTCTTGAGAGGGGAAAAACTTAACCGTGTTCAAATTTTTCCCTTGAACGTATTTTTATTTGAAGTCCAGCATTTAAAATGAAAAATTTAAAAAATAAAGGAGTAATGATCTATTTGCCGGATGGTTTATTTTAAAATTTATTACAAAAAATGAATAAAATATATGAAAGTCGTGAGTTTGTTTGCACAAGCTTTCCGTTTAGCTTACGGGAACCAAAACATTGAAAATTAACTCACAGAAAATAAATATTATTCGGCATCTAAATAATATTCAAAGCTAGTATACTTATGATAGGATTATAATTTCAAATAATAAAAAACTACTTTAAACTTAATAAATCATGCTGAAGTTTAAAATTCAAAAAATATTTAGCATAAATTGTTTAATTTCAATTTATACACCTCTGGTTTAACCTAAGTTCGACATCATCTTGACTTCTTAAAAATCCTGTATGTGATTTGTTATCGAAAAAGCTCAAGTGTTTTACAACAATTCGATTGTATTGTTCGAAAATGATACATAATATATCTGTAGATTGGCGCAGTGGTTAGTTTATGGAGGGGTTTCCGGAAGGGGAATAAACATGTATGAGGTAGGTGCATTTTAAAATATTACAAAAATTACATAAATAAAATATGAGGGAAAGAATCTACTAATCTACTGGGTAGGGAGTTTCTACGGGAAAAGGGGGGATATCCTCAGCTTCGGGGTTTGGTGCACCATGATGGAAATGGGCACACACCATATCCATTGACCCCTGGATCGCTGCCAATCGGGCCTTGAATCGGAAGGCACCCCAGGATCTTCCGTTGATTCCGAGAATCGAACGGATTTCGTCGTTCCTGGGGTACCATGATCCAAGAGACCCGACAACCAGGGGGAGAATCCTCCCATGCGAAGAATATTTATCATATTTCCGCTGGTAGGCATTCTCCATACTCCCTGGTTGGTCATAGCAGACCACGACGTCAACCATCACCCGGGAACCGGATGGTTGAAATTCAACATCCGGTCTTAACCTTTGCCCGGGGATGGCATTGTTGATCGTGACGTCGTGTCCCTGCTTGACTAGCAGCGATTCCAAGAGATCTTGGATGGTGTTGTGCCTCTTGGTGGCGAACTGGAGACCTTCTTCACAGTGGTTAAGCACATGAAACCCGGTCTCGTTTTCCTTTCCGCATCGGCGGCAACTCGTATCTTGCTCCTGTGAGCAAAACCACGAGTGCCCCCGAAGAGGAAGGATGTCGAGCCGGGCCCTGTGAAGATATCTCCAGTCTCGGAAGGAGAGGGGCGTACGGCAGGATACCAGGCGAGCCATGTCTTTCGACTTGTCTTCCAGGGAGAGGCCAGTGGCAACTACTCCCTGGTGGCTCTTGTCGGAAATTAGGTCCCTGGTATAGCGCTGCCGAGCTACTTTCCGAAGTCCGCGGACTGCCTTGACTGGGCTTACGGAGACGTCATCGGCGACAATTCTTATATTTTCATCGCCGGATACATCAATCCGCACTCCCAGTCGTTTGGCAGCTTGGCGGGCAAGAGTCCAAAGATTGGACCCTGCCTCCGCGTACCTCAGTCTGTAGAGCCCCCCATCCACGGATCCCGAAAGATATTCCCCAACTGGCAAAACTCCTGGATGCTCGTTTCTGAACCCTCGCCGGCTGAACCCTCGCCGTTGCACTGCTGACTGGCTCAACAAAGCACAGATTTTAGAAGACCCTAGCCCTGAAAAACCCCGAGGAAACCCTAATGGTAGAAAAAGAAACCAAAACCGGCAGATGCAGAGAGCCCGGCGACAGATCAAGCTCAAGGCATACGAAGCGAGGAAGATCAAGAAGAGTCTCGCAGCTCAGAAAAGCAGGTACCCAGAGACAAGCGAAATCGCCGCCTCTTTGGCTTTGCTCTTCTGAGCTCTCTTGGCTGCATCCTCGAACATTTTGCTGACTGGGGGAAAAGGGTTGGGTCTCTTGAAGGGGATCGGGTTGTGGCCCTTCCGGAGCTACAGGTGGTGGATAAGAAATTTCTTGTAGAGGGAGTTCGTAGAGCCAACTAAAATTTTGTGTATTAAAAGATGCGGTGAACTCCCTCTCAAGAACTAAAATGGGGCTTTGGGTAAAATTTGCTGGAGATTGGGCATTACCATGCCCCTCCTCTTCGATCGCCGGCATTCCCATCACGGATAACTCCTGACGCTCATCTTCTGTGACAGCGATCTCCTCTTGGAAGGTCGCTACCACAGAAGAATGCCGAACAGAGGTATCCGCGTTGAAAACCGTGGCGACCGGATGGAGGGTGATTGCTGTGGTGCTGAGTGCAATCTCTGGTAATGCCCTTTTAGTGTAGGGCCATCTCCAGCAAATCCACACACTCCGCATTCCCAATATTTAACTAGTCGGAGTGTGTGGGCTGTCTCTAGGTGTCTGTGGATACTACCCATGGCTCTGGTGTTAGTTGCCAAGGTAGTCCACTCACACCTAGGACACTTCGTGGGTTTCCCAGGGTATTTTAAAATGATTTTGTCCCCTTCAATTCTGGAAGGGGAAAACGTGGGGAGAGAAGAGTGAGCGGGATTAGGAGACCCCTGCAGAACCATCCATTGCAGATGCAATGGTTAGTTCGAGGGATTGGCGGAGAATACTGGAGGTAAGGGACTCAGTACAAGGTCTTGCATGTCTGCCGGCTGAAATAAACGAATTAAATTCCTTTTTACAGCCATGGCAGACATACTGGGTGGTGTACTGAACCCCTCTCCTAGAATGTCTTTCTTTTATGTGTGTCTCCGCCAATTGTCTCTTGCGATCCCCAGACCAGGGACCGCTACCTCGCTCACCTTGACAGGATTTCTCCCCACATTTTAAAATGTTTGGCAGAGGAACTGGGATTTTAATTATTGTCCCATGGAGTCTTACTCTAGTAGCATTTCTACTAGATGCTCCTACCTCTGCCATTGCTACCCTGGGCCCACTTACATATAAGAGTGTAAAACAGAAATTCTTAGGAAGTAAAAACAAAAATGAAATAAAATTCGGAAAAATATAGGGAGAAAAATTTAAAGACCAATTAAAAATATGATGAAAAATATATTTTTTTAAAGGATTTGATAGGATTAAAAAATAAATAAATAAATAATAAGGGAAATGGGAAAAAAAAATTTAAAAGAACGGAAAATGAGATGAAAAATGAATATAAATAAACAAGTAGAATGGAATATTAAAATTAAAGAAAAAATAGTATTGAATAAAAGCTAAATATTTGTTTTTGTAAAAACAGAAAAGTTTCTCGGATGAAGTTAGATAAAAGAGAAGAACAATATAACGAGCTAAAACATAACATCAATAAAACCCAGAGCCCTTTGAAAACACGTCTGCTCTCGACAAAGTCTAGCAGAAGAATATATAGGAATAAGATTCGACTGTGATGCGGGAGACCCGAGTTCGAATCCTGGTACAGCCTAATGTTTTTTCATGAATAGATGTCCATTACATGTCATATTTATAGCCAAATGAAAGCCCGTTCGGATATCCTTAGAATGTCTGACGGCGCTGTTGAGGGCGGTCAAAACCAAAAAAAAAATACATCCGTAGGACATCCAAATCGGATATCGGGCTGTCCGGAGGATATCAAAAAGATGTACTCAACATCCGACCCCGACATCTGTCGGACATCCGACGGACTGCCTTGTGTTTTGTGGATAACTATGAATGTATGTTGAGTCGATGTGTTCCCTAGTACGAGTTTTGCGTATGGAAACCGGTAATTATCCGGTTTTCCATACTGTTTGGGGGTGAAATCCTGGTATGCAATACCGGTGTATACCCTACTCACTGCGTATTTGAGGAGGTTATACACCGGTATTTGATACTTCGCTGATGTCATTGCGCTCGATGATCATTTTTATCAAGCTAAACATATCCTTCCTGTACTGGAATCGCATACCCTTTATGTACTCGTATGCAATACTCGTTTTTTCAAAGTTTCCAATAACGTTCTTTTTTCCTTTCCGTTATACCTAATTATACCAATATCTTTTCCCCATATTTTTATAGTTTGTATTAACCTTCTAAAACTATTTCATATTTCTTAAATTCATCCCGATTCGAATTTAAACCGTTCGTTGCTGTATATATAAAAGCGCTTAAAACATGTTACAAAACAACTTCGAATTGTATTAACAAAATGGCAGTTACGTAACGAAAAGTGAAACAAAGGAAGCATTGGGAATCTTGTAAACTGGAATTTTAAAAACAAAAATTTGGTTCCCTGCGACTTCTGCGAACACAGAGTTTCTTTGGAATGTTTGCATGTATTGATACATGAACGTTGAAGGTTACTTTCTTGGTCGTCAGTGTAAGTTTTCCGACGCAACGAGACAGTAAAAAGTTTACTGTCGGGGAATTTTAAACTCTCCTACAGCCTTTTCAAGCTTTGTAATCAATTTGTCCAACGCTGCTACCACACCGGTATCGTCTTTGGTGGCATCTACTGCAGTTTCAGCCACTAGATTGGCGGCGGCAGCGGTTACGGCGTCAATGTTGTTGAGTTTTCGATATTCATTAGCGCGAGCTTTTCGACAATTCTTTACTTAATGCACGAGATTTGTAATAGAAAACTTGTCTAGGCTTCGCTTATCGGTGAACATGTTACAAGATGCTAATAAAATAAATTTCATTAATAAAAGAAAATTATCATTTATCAAAAACTCATTACTTCCAAAAACAGCCAAAATATTCAGCATATTTGCAATCCCTTATCTCTTATCATTGGTTTTAGGGGCACTTCTCCATTGCAACTTTTGACTGGCCGAATCTCCAAAAATGGTTATGTACATCCTGTTAACGAATTTTTTTACATCTGCTTCACTCTTGTACGTGTTGTATAAGAAACCGACCTACAGATGATACAAAATGTTAGTGGAAATAGCAAAGACTGTTTAATAATACAACCTACAAGGCTAACAGCTAGATTTTTATCTGCCAAGCTAGTATTCACAGTTGTCAGCGTCTGAACACTATTGTATGGCAGTTCGGGAAATTGAGCCTTAACAACATCGTCGTGATATTCAGCTTGGTCTTGAATGCGAGCAGCTACATCGTGGGCACTTAGGTTATCCATTTTATCAATGATGTAGTTCAACTTGTTCTCGAGTAAACTCTGAAAACTTTGGGAGTTCTGGTGCATCTCAAACATCATATCCATAATGGTCAACACTAAAAAAATATAACGATTTAATGAAAACTACGGCCAAACGCTAAATTAACAATTATTTTAAGTTTAAAAATAAAAAAAAAAGACTTTTTTTTGTTGAATTGGTGTCTACATAGAAATCTCCATGACCGGATAGACTGCTGCCTGTTCCTGAATCCATGTCTTGCCAAACATCTTCGGAAAAATGCATGACGTCTGTATGTTTTTGCATCCAGTTATTGTTGCGTTGATGGCGTTGATATTGGTGTGGATCAAACGTTTGCAAATGATGAGGTTGCGCTGTGCCACTAACAGCATTTTGCAATGCTTCTCCTTCAAAACTTTCATTTTGAATATTTGCGATAAAATGATCGTCTGGTTCACCAGATGTACTGTTTTCTACTGCTCTCCAGTTTGCCGTATCAAGAATCCCGTTTGCTGGTGGAACAACTGGCAGCAATGTACTATCTGTAAAATTAACTATTAAAAAACGCTTTAAATCAATAAGCATTGTTGATACATGTATAAATATTACGTACCATCTGCGTTGTCGTTAGTTTGTTCCAAATTCAAGCCACGTTGAATTATGGCCGGATTGGCCAGAGAATTGGTATCTTCTTGGATTGCCATTGGTACTTCATTGGTTGTATTTGATCCTTGACCAAGTTCGGTATGTTGTGCTGAAATACAGTGGGAATATTTATGCACTGAAATCTAGAGCAGACTGACTTATAACATTGTTACATACCATCAGCAGCTGTTCCATTTGTTGCTTCCAGCGGTTTTCTAGTGTTCTTGCTGACACGTTGTTCGTCATCTTCCATTAAATTCTTTTCTTCTCCATTGGTTGGCTGACTGGGATCAAATACTTTTGTCGGTTTAGGAGCGCGTTTATTTCGTCCAAATGACTTTTCGGAATCAGATTGTAAAATATTTGCTACTTGTGACGATCCATTTGCAGCTGCCTTTGCTGCTTTAACAGCGATTGCATGTCTGACTGTATAATTAATTGGGAAGTTAGAAAAATTAGCTTAATGTATCTTACCAATAATAATACAATATTGGCTATAATTTGTAGCACATAATTACCAGGCTTGTCCAAATTGAGAATTGCAACTATGTCATATTCGAGCCATGATGTTTGAGGATGAGCATGTCGTTTGTAAATCTTGGGTTTCCAATCACATGGAAGCTTTTCTCCAGCTTTGTACGTGGGGTTTGGATAAACCAGAAATTCTTTTTTGGAAGAAAGCCATGTAACAGGGACGACAGACCATACATTTCTCATGGCTTTGAGTAACCAATCGTACTCAAGTGTGGCAACACAATAATACTTCAAGTCTAGCATGTTCGAAGAATCCTGCTCGCAACTTTTACCCATATTATTGTTGGTTTCTGTAGCTGAAACATTGCTGCTCTCTTAATCCAGTAGCAATGACGGAAAGTTTCCCTTCCAAGTATCATAAGGCCTGCCATCGATCTTTAATGGAACAAAAAAAATCATTTTAGCACGTTTGGAACATAAAGTAACTTTACATGTATTATAAATAATAAAGAAAAATCCTGGTAACTTATTTTGAAAATAGTCTTACTTGAACTTCCTTTTCCAGATCAATAGTATGTTGGATTGCTACCTACGATGATGCTTGTTGGTTCTTCATCTCATACTTTTCATGAGAAGACGAATTCAATATATATTTGTATAAGTGAACCACCCAAAATACTTAATAGAAGGAAATAACGTCACTGAAATTTTGTAAATCTTGAATTTTGGTATCTTAACTGGTGTGAAACCTCATGAAGATAACGTCATGGGCACAAGCATGCAAAGCGTGGCAATCAGACGAATTTTGAAGATGCTTGGACGGTAGCCCAGACTGGATGCATCAGCTAAGCGTTGCCATATAGTTGGTGTTTCAAAAAAAAAACTTTTTTTGATAATAAAAAATAGTCTAATAATATTGATCAATAAAAAAGTTCATTACATATTTCAAAGATTGTTTCTTAGAAATACTTGAACAATTAAATCCCAAGTTAATTTTCGACAACTAAGGACAACGCTGATCCCTATCTCTTCAGTTTTCCGTCTGCTAATTAGGATCAGTTTCGTCTCGTCTCCCACGCACGTTGCTCGTCTTTGTAGATTTCAATTAAGAATTTTTACGGTGAAATCATGAAGCATAAGTTAACGAACCAACAAGTGAGTCAGATCCTTCACGTAGGTGTTTATTTTAAAACATGTCGAAGAAAAAAGCAAGCATGACAGAAGAGTATAAAAATAAACTACGTAGTGCAGCTGACACTTTCCTGAGTGACTGGATTGTAAATGGGGTTCCATTTGAAATGTTGGAGAAGATAAAGAGCTCATCACCAAGTTTAATAACGCTTTTCCGTCTTAAGCAGCGACCGTTACAAAATATTGGCAACAATATTGGTATTGAAAATTCCCAATCATCATTGCTAAATTGCTCAGCAGCTGCAAGACTATTGTCAAGTAACGAAGAGGCACAATATAGGGTACTATATTGAAATCATATTTATTAAAAGTGATTGCTATATCGATCTCTTGAACTAATTCGTTATCTTATGCACATCCTATAGTCATCCAACTGTAACATTGATTCCATGCCTAATAACCAGCCCAAAGCTTTTGGAAATAATACATCATCCATTATCGAAGAGCCTCAACAGTGTGGTATGCAATACTGACTGTACTACCAACACAAATATCCATTAACAACAATTCTCATCCTGACATGGATACAGATCAAGAACAACCGGACACAAATCAGAATAAAGATGCCACAAGCAATCATCCTTCCTTAATAGTTGATTCTGAAAAAGATGTGGAAGACGAAGGAGGAGTACCTGTTGCTTTCTTGGGTCCAGATAACAATAGCTGGACCGACCAAAATCTCAGCCTTAAGACAATACTTCAACATTATGCTGTATACACAGACACGAAACTGAGTCACATGACCTATTTACTCGGGCTGTTAATCTTTCACAAACCTTTACCGGACTATGACTGTTTGCCGAGTACTGGAGAACAACTGCTGCATATAGACGGGAGGGATTTTGTCGGTTTATCATCGGACATGGAAGCTACTTTGGATGAAGAAAACAATGTCCAGGAAGAAACCTCGACGGGTAGCTCAAACTTTAATTTTCAATACATAGCTCTACGTAACATTCAATATTAAACTGTTCCACCCGTAATAGATAATCAGCCCTTAAGACGAAAAAGAAAACCCACTGCCGGGCACAGTTGATTTGCATGACGGCTACGGAAATGTCGTGAAGTACATGCATTTTGGGCTTGAATCAGCTCTTAAAGGAGATTCACCCGGTCTATATTTCAAGCACTCCAACCTTCTTCAATATGCATCGATTTATGCGACTAAACCGGAACTTTTACCAGATAGTATCAGGAAGAAGGTACAAAATATGTTTTGTGTCTTGAAATTTCCGTATTAAAACGCTTTTTCATTTCAGTCTTTAACTATTTCTAATTATTGGATTTGTCAGTTAAATCCACTATTAATTTACGAACTTATCATTTTTTCACATTTTTCTTTCTAGATTGAGACTTTTGACAGTGACCTTCAAATTAGAAAGGCAAAAGAGTCACTACTACGGTCAGCCGAAAATATCGTTCCAGAAGTGCTGAATGAAGTAAACATACGCGGAATCCCTCACTTTACAATCGATTTCAGCTTGGATGGTGTACAGCTTTTCCACAATTCAGAACAGTCTGAATGTATACCAATAATGGTTGCAGTTCACGCAATAAGTGAGTCACCTTCTGCCTATTCTACTACTTTGAAAACTCGGTATCCTATAATTGTTGGTATTGCTCATGGCAAGACCAAGCCAACTGCGAAATCACTCGTACGTCATCTGTTTAATGAGCTCAGCCGACTATGCCCTGACAACCGCAATCCTAAGGAAACAGCTGGTCGTGAATTTACAGTATCGCTTAAATGTGCCGTAGCTGACTGGATTTTTCGAGCGTTTTTAAAACGTATAAAAGGCCCTACTGGATTTTGGTGTTGCGAGCGATGCATCCAGCGCGGGGTAAGTTGCGCTTTACCCCGACCCCAAAAAAAAAGAGTCAAAAACCGTGCAACTGAGAGATCTTAATGCTCCACGACGTCTGAATGAAGATTTCTTAAAGTATGTAAAAAGTGACGATTGTTCAGATGAACATCTTCTAGGTCTGAACGATTTGTCTCCTTTTATTGACATAAATTTTCCTGTGGTTTCCGGATTCAGCATAGATGCCATGCACACAATGTATGCCGGGTGCCTTAGGCGAAGGTTAATTGGAATTGTTTCACTAACAACAGAAGGAAAATTGAATAGTACTAGTTTAGCTGCTGTTAATACCAGATTGAAGCTTTTCGAAAAATGCAAACCATCCGAATTCGAGAGACATGTTCGCTCTCTGTCTAATTGTATTGAGAAATATAAAATGCATGAGCTTCGGGATTTTCTAATGTACAACCTTTTCCCTGTTTTTTCTGGAATCCTTCAAGGTAACCAGTTAGAAAACATAATGCTATTGCAGTATGGCATGTTGTTGTTGGGTGGGTTTGATCCAAAGCCAGTTCCAACCGCAGATATTTTGGAAGCTACGCGCGTTTTTAAATTATACGTTCAACAAATAATCGATTTTGGTTATCCTGTTCGACCCACCATTCACGCTATTATACATCTGCCAGAGGATGCGAACAATTTTGAATGTGGAGTTGAATGCCAGAGCGCATTTTTGTATGAAAATTTTTATCGTTTTTTCCGCAGAAGTCTAAGATCCGGTAGTAAGCCACTGGAACAGTATAGAAACCAGCTTGTTCGGCGTAGTAAATATTTATTACAAACCGCGTCTGACGGGACAATATTAGAGACGGGACAGCAATTCAAAATGGAAGTAAAAAACGAGAGCTAGAACGGTTCGATAGAAAAATAGTTCTAAACTTTTCCATTCGTAACGCCAAAAGTGACAACCCCCATAAAGTTATGAAATTCCCAGAATTTTCCTTGTCCAACATGTTCCCAAATAATGTTTGCATGTTAAAAAATGGAAAAATTGTGGTGTGTACTGATATAGTTGAATATCCGAAAGGAAGCAAGATATTTAGTATCGTGGGTTTCAGATTTCTAACTGTCGAAAACGCATTTGCAACACCATACCCATCTTATAAATTCAAAACACATGTTGTATCTAAATTGGATCATGCAGTTGATGAATGGAATGTGAATAGCATTATGTGTAAAATGTATGCTATGCCGCTTAAATTGTCTGATTATGGTAGTTTACCGGACATTACAGTGTCTCTCTCATCTGATAAATGGTTTGTCACACCAGTTAGACATACGTTATAAATTTTTCCGTGGTAACTAGTATTCAATAAACAAATTTTCACAAATGACCATGCTGGTGTTTTACAAAAAATTTATAATATAAAAGTGTATCAAAAGAAATATTATATGTGAAAAACTGCAACTCAATAGTTCAGTAGAATTTAAGGTTAAACGACTTGGTATAAATCGGGCTAAATCAAAGAAAATGCAAGAGTAATATTTGAAAAGAAATTGCCGTTAAAGAACTGGGTATAAAAGGGGTTGAATCTTAGAAAATTGTACTGTAATACTTGAATAGAAATTGCCGTTATTACGCTGGGTATAAACAGAGTTAAATCTGAGGAACTACAAATATAATAGTTGAACAAAAATAGCCGTAAATAGACTTGGTATAAAAGGGGTTTGACCTGGGAAACTAAAACTGTAATAGTTGAACAGAAATTATCGTTAAAGAACTGGGTAAATAAAAGGTTAAATCTGAGAAACTGTTACTCTAATATTTGAACATGTATTGCCGTAGAAAACACCGTGTCAAAATTAGTAGTATACGAGAAAACCAAACCGTTACATCATGTGAAAGGCAAAGTTATAATCACTCTATTTTTACCCTTTTTTTTCCGAGTAGTTTTTGTGTTGAAAAAACCAAACCGCTTTTTTTCTCCAAACGCGTACTAGGGTTAATTGCCCTGGTACGAATCCATTGCTTGAATATCTTATGACAACTGTTCAAAATGATCCAATAATTAAATTCAAAAAATGGGAGTCAACAGACCGTACTATGTTGCACAACCTGGAACTACCTAGTATTGAGTTTGTCAAATTATTGGTGTACAAAATCGATAAATTGACAAGTCATCATTTTATCGCCAAATCTCAATCAAGATTTAGTCGTGAATTGAAAGCTAACTTGTCTTTGAATCAATGCCTTTTGCAAGGGGATTTTTCCCAAAACTACTCTATGTTGAGTCAGGATTCAACGCAGTCATCTTTTTTTTCCCCGCCACCTCAATGTACATTGCCTACTTTCATTGCCTACATCAATTTAGACGGTAAAATCATTTCACATAGTATGTGTGTTTTCTCAAACGACATGAATCATAACACAGCTGCTGTACAGTATCCTGCACAAAAATCCGAACACCGATTTAATTTTTTAAAGCCACCTATTGGCGGGGTAGTGGGTTTTTTGTTTGTTTTTCTTTAAGGGGGAGGTTTAGACGGGGTGATGGACACGACAGGGTAGGGTTGGGTAAGTCTAGACATTTTAAAAAGGTGCCTTAAGGTATTACGCTTTAAGGCAAGTTACAGGTTGGGACATTTTTGCAACCCCCAGGGTGGTGTGTTTTTTAAAACGACAGTTGGAAATTTAGGGCTTGGGCTTGGTAATGTTGCTTACCGAATCAATTTAGCTTATGTTCCAGCTGCCTGTAAATGTTTACGTCGCTGTCAATGGCGTAGGTATAGCGTTTCTGAATGTGATGCTGGAGATCAGTGTTCGATTCCAGATGAGGTGATGAGTTAATATGGGTAACTTATGAGAAATTCTCGTTTATGTATATAAAATAAATTTTCATCGAGCAATATGTTCTTTTTTTGTTTATTAAATAATTTTAAAAATAATAATCTCCTTCGTTCTAGAGAAATTAATATTTCCAGCAAATTCGAATGAAGAATATTATAACGATACTAAATATTTTGCAATTCCTTATTTTTTTTATTGTAAAATTCTCTTTTATTTTCTGTTAATTTTCAATTTTCAAAAAACAAAACAAACAAAAGCAAACAAAAACAAACAAATAATTTCGCCCCTCGGATGCAGACGTTATTATGGCAGAGAAAAGAAAATTTGGCAATGGGGGTCTTAGTGCAAAACAGAAACAAAAACAAGCAAATGCAAGGGATCATAGGTTGTGCTAAACAAAAATAAACAAAAGTAAACAATAGCAGATGACATTGGGGTAGGATATTACAATAAACAAAAATAAACAAAGATTTTACATATTTAGGTATTAAATAAAACACAAACAAACTAAATGAACAAAATGAAAGTAAAATATGGGAAAAGATAAAAGAGAATGGTGGATTTAACAATGGGGGTAAAGTGTTTTCCATAAGCTCTCTACTTCTTCTTGATTTGGGGTACGTTGATGGTTCCTTGCCTTCCAGTTGATGAAGATGTAGGCAGCCAGAAGAGTAAACGCTTGCCGGAGATACCCTATTGGCCCAAAATGACCACGAATCAGATCTTCTTTTGATGTCTTGCAGCCCTTTTGACGCATGATTCCTTCCAACCAGCTCCAAATGGTGAGGCGTTCAGGACACTGGAACATCAGATGCTCATCGGTTTCGGGGTCTTGATGGCAGATTGGGCATTTTGCGTCCTTGTTGGGATCCAACCGATGGCATCTGGTCCTGGTAGGGAAAAGTCGCTGGTTGAACAGGAACATGGTCTCTCTGATGTTATTAGGAAGGGCTGCAGTCGCCTTCCAGATTCGTGGCCAATCCAGATTAGGCCTCAGGATCTCCAGCTTTCCCATGGTCGTCACCTCCAGGACCCAATGGTTGTAAGTTTTCCGATGAACCATTGGATTCCCCTGCACCAGGATTGAAGATGCAAAGAGTTGCTTGATTTGATGCAGGGGTTCCTGAAGGTAATAGGGCCTCTTCATGACTGCTACGGGTACGGTGTTGTCCTTGTAGAGTGGCAATAGGGTTCGGAGAGGGAAGGACATCCAATACCGAAGTAGAGAGCTTTCTGGGCTGTTGGGGCCTGTCAGGACTTGTTTGACAGTACGGTATATTACAGTTTTTTTCGGCCTTTCTACTTTTCCCATCAATAGGAACTTCATGACAACCTTTGAAACCTGGTCAGCTATATTTGAATTACAAGGTAATACCTGTGCAATATACGCAGTTCCCGAGAGAGCCTTCGACTTGAGGAAAATTACCTTTTGGTAAATATTAAAACGTCGACAGGCATTCTCTCGCAGAATACCATTTAGAGAGCCGAATGCATCATTCCAGACCCTACCAGCTGTCTCGACTATGGAGTGAGAGAATTTAATTCCTAACAGGGACAATGTTGGTGCTGACACAAGCCACTCAAGAGGCCAAATTGATCTAGAGCTCCAAGTCCCGAGTCCCAGGGCTTTTGTTTTCTCCTTATTCATCCTTGCCTTTGTCCACTGACAGAACAAGTCAAGGACTTGTCCTGCCCTGGTAAAATCTTCGTCACATGAAACGCAAATGGTGACGTCATCAACAAAGGCTCTGACAGTGAGTTTTTCATTAAACAATGATATACCCTTGAGAGCTCGAGATAAACGCACAAGTAATGGCTCAATGTATAGAACGAAGAGATGGACAGATAGGGAGCATCCCTGGCGAATCGACTGAATATCATAAATCACCCCAGCCACCTCTGATCCGTTGAGGATTGACATTCCTGTTACAGAATACATAGTCTGTAACCAACGGACGAAAGTGGTGGGGTAACCCATAACATCTAGAATCCTCCAGAGGACTTCCCTGTTAACCAGGTCGTAGGCCTTTTCAAAGTCAACTCCAAGTCGCCGCCATAAATAAATTACACAAGAATTTACTAATAGGTCCCAACGAGACTCGAACTCGTGATCTCCTGCTTACTAGGCAGGCGCTTTGCCATCTAAGCCATGCGACCATTGATGTAATTAAGCTGTTGACAATTAAAAATATTTGAATGTGATGAAAACAGATCATGAAAACCAACAGTCTTTACAATCTCAAAGTATCATAAACATGTGATAATATCATAATTTTGCAACTAAATTATTGTCATTAGACTAGATATCGTATATAAATTTTTACAAACTTTTAGAGACGATATCTATTTAAAACCTAAAGATTAACACAGAAATTTAATTACACAAGAATTTACTAATAGGTCCCAACGAGACTCGAACTCGTGATCTCCTGCTTACTAGGCAGGCGCTTTGCCATCTAAGCCATGCGACCATTGATATAATTAAGCTGTTGACAATTAAAAATCTTTGAATGTGAAGAAAACAGATCATGAAAACCAACAGTCTTTACAATCTCAAAGTATCATAAACATGTGATAATATCATAATTTTGTAACAAAATTATTGTCATTAGACTAGATATCGTATATCAATTTATACAAACTTTTAGTGACGATATCTTTTTAAACCCTAGAGATTAACACAAAAATTTAATTACACAAGAATTTACTGGTAGGTCCCAACGAGACTCGAACTCGTGATCTCCTGCTTACTAGGCAGGCGCTTTGCCATCTAAGCCATGCGACCATTGATGTAATTAAGCTGTTGACAATTAAAAATATTTGAATGTGATGAAAACAGATCATGAAAACCAACAGTCTTTACAATCTCAAAGTATCATAAACATGTGATAATATCATAATTTTGTAACAAAATTATTGTCATTAGACTAGATATCGTATATCAATTTATACAAACTTAAAGTGGCGATATCTTTTTAAACACTAAAGATTAACATAGAAATTTAATTACACATGAATTTAATAATAGGTCCCAACGAGACTCGAACTCGTGATCTCCTGCTTACTAGGCAGCCGCTTTACCATCTATGCCATGCGACCATTGATATACTTAAGCTGTTAACAATTAAAAATCTTTGAATGTGATGAAAACAGATCATGAAAACCAACAGTCTTTACAATCTCAAAGTATCATAAACATGTGATAATATCATAATTTTGTAACAAAATTATTGTTATTAGACTAGATATCGTACATCAATTCATACAAACTTTTAGAGACGATATCTATTTAAACCCTAAAGATTAACACAGAAATTTAATTTCACAAGAATCTACTAATAGGTCCCAACGAGACTCGAACTCGTGATCTACTGCTTATTACGCAGGCGCTTTGCCATCTAAGCCATGCGACCATTGTTGTTCTTAACTGTTACTGGGTGGTTTAAGCGGACAAGTTTTATTTTGAGACTACAGATACCAAACAGGGAGCTGGAAAAGGACGAATATTAATCTTTGTTCTTTCCCCGTCAGATCTTGGTTTGTCTCTGCCCTTGATAATTCCTTTCCCCCGCTTGAGTCCTACTGCTCACCCGTCGCCGTTCCTTACGCCATCTTTTACCCGAAAGAGCGGTGGTTAATGGAAAGGGGTTGAAGAATTATGATGCATCTTGAACACGGCCGACCCTGTTTTCTGAAGAGAAAACATTCCGCTTTTCTTCTTCTTCCAGGAGACATAGTTTCACGACCGCCTTGTGGTACTCTCCATGTTGAGTGGCCACTATCGCCGAGCGCACAATTCCATCAGTACCTGTAAAAACTTGCGTAATTTTTCCCAGTGGCCAATGCCCTTTCGCTGATTTGGAATCAACCACAATGACGATATCGCCGATCTTGATGTTTCGCTTGTGTTCCAGCCATTTCCGTCGTTCAATCTGGCGCGGGAGATATTCCCGGAGCCAACGATGCCAAAACTGTTTGGCCAAGGCAAGTGCCGCTCTGTAGCGCTGACAACAGTTAACGTCACGCTCGTCGACGATGTTCAGTGGCACATATGGATTGGCTCTTCCAATTAACAAGTGGTACGGCGTCAGGGCCTCTGGATCGTGTGGGTCAACGCTAACATGCGTTAACGGTCTGCTATTAAGTAGGCCTTGGACTAAAGTGAGTGCGGTCCTCAATACTTCGTCTGTGGTTGTTTGCCCGTGCAAGACGGCGGCAAGGGCGGTTTTGGCTGAGCGGATGAGCCTCTCCCACGCGCCTCCGAAGTGGGGGGCATAAGAAGGGTTGAAATGCCAGGTTGTCTGCTACGTGGCCTCCTTACTGATGAATTCCGCCTTATTCCAACTTGCTATTCCGTCGCTAATTTCTTTCGCGGCCGATGTAAAATTTGTTTCGTTATCACTGTAACAGTGGGTTGGTTTGCCTTTGTGAACTACGAATCGACTGTAGGCTCGTAGGAAAGAGTCCATCTCCATAGACTCCACCATTTCGAGATGAACCGCGCGAGTCGTCATGCAAGTAAGTATGATGCCATAACGTTTAAGTTGACGTCGAAACATTTTTACAATTAAGGGGCCGAACATGTCGACTCCTGTATGTGTAAATACGGGATTGTGGGCCTTGAGGCGGCAGGCAGGTAGCGCGGCCATGTAGGCAGGGACTGATGATGGATTTAATTGTTGATCTACCTTTAAGCACCCAATACGTCGAGCGTAAATTGCTCAACATGTACTCCGTTGTCGCATGGGCCAAGTCGTTATGCAGTTTTTGAATAACAAGAGTTGTAAACCTATGTTAAGGATGGAGAAGGATCGGATGTCTAACTGAATACGGAGCTTCTGCCCTTTGGATTCGCCCACCGACACGAAGAATTCCGTCGTGGTCTAGGAAAGGCGACAGCTGCGCGAGTTTTGAGTCTGGTTGAATGGGACGCCGATCCATAATGCAATTGATTTCTTGAGAAAAGTGAGCCTGCTGGGATAGCTTTACAAGAAATTGCTTTGCTGCTGAGATTTCCTGTGTAGACAGTTCAGTGGAGGGAGGATGATTATTAGTTTTTTCGTGTCTGGTTTTGTGAAACATGTTGAAGAGCCGTTGAATGTAGGCGGTGGTTCGGACGATTAAATCGACTGAGGATCTCCTTTCCATTAGGGTTTCGAACCGATTGGTTTCGGCTTCTCCTGACAGGCCGACCCAGATTCGAGGGTCAACATTATCGTCTTTCTTGACTTCCGGATCCAACTCGTTTGCAGAGGCTACGTAGGGATCAATAGGGAATGTGGGCCAGTTTTCTCGTGGTTTTTTTAGGAAGTCTGGTCCCTGGAACCAGCGGTGTTGGTCCGTCATTTGTTTCGGCGAAACTCCCCTACAGCAATCATCGGCGGGATTTTCTTTACTAGGAACGTATCGCCAGTCGTTAGCGTTTTTTGGTTCCAACATCTCTCCTACTCTGTTGGCGACGTAGGAGTGGTAGCGGCAGTGTTCTGAAGTTAACCATCTCAAGACGGTAGTTGAGTCGGTCCAAATAGTTACATTGTTGATCGTAGCGTCGAGCTCGGCCTTCACGGTGTTAATCAATCGATATGCCACAAGGGCGCCGTTCAGCTCGAGCGGTGGGATGGTAATTGGTTTTTTGGGGGAGATCCTGGACTTGGCAATGACAAAGGCTACCTCGATTCTACTTCGAAATTGAGTCCTAATATAGACCACAGCTTCGTAACCCTTTTCCGAAGCGTCGGAAAATGCATGAAGTTCGATGGCAGTCGGTTTTTCATTGGTAGACTTGTAGCAGCGTTGAAGGTTGATTTGACTCAGGGATTCAAGTGATAAATTCCATTCTTCCCAACGGATTATGATACTACGATCCAGAATTTCGTCCCATGTTGTTGATGTTTCCCAGGCGTCTCGTAGCAGCTGCTTTGACATAAACATAACCGGAGCTAGGAAGCCCAACGGATCGAAAACGCTGGCTGCTGAACGTAATAAGTCTCTTTTAGTTGTTCCTATTGTTGGAACCTTCACTTGGAGCTCGAATGCGTCGCTTTGACAGTTCCAGGTGAGACCAAGGGTTCTCTCCGTCGGAAGGTCGTCCATGTCCAAATTAAGAGTAGGTTTTGATAACAGCGGGTCTGGTAGTGCAGAGAGGATCTTTTTGTCGGCGGAGGCCCATTGGGTGAGTTTAAACCCTCCGCGAAGGAGGCATTCTCTGAGTTGCTTACTGACATACATGGCTTCGGCTTGATCGTCGAATGACTCCATGTAATTGTCGACGTAGAAATAGTTAATGATCCTGTTGGTGACTCCTGGAAAGTCTTCTTCATTATCTGCTCCGGTGCGCCGTAGTGCGTATGAACAGATGGTGGGTGACGAGACGGCGCCAAATATCTGCACTTGCATTTCCATAATTTTTGGCTGTTCCAGCGATCCAGGTTCTCTCCACAGATATCTTAAGGCTGGCCGATCACCGGGAGAAACCTTCACTTGGTGGAACATTTTTTCAATATCTGCCGTCACTGGAAATTTAGCTCGTCGGAAGCGCATCAATAGACCTACAAGGCTAGTCAGCAGGTCAGGCCCTTTGAGCAGCCGATCGTTAAGGGAAACTTTGTTAAATCTTGCTGATGCATCGAATACTGTCCTCACCTTGTCCGGCTTTTGTGAGTTTACTACGCCATGATGGGGAAGATAAAAGAACTTTCCTGGTGGAGTGGCGTCCGCCTCGGCTCTTGAAATCTCCCTGGCGTGTCCTAAGGCGACGTACTCTGCCATATTCGATGCGTATTTAAGTGCAAAAGGGGGTCGGATCTGAATTTATCTTCGAGTGAGCGAAGCCGTCGGAAGGCTGCCGAGTAATTGTCGGGCAGGTGTGGTTCTGCTGATTTGAAGGGCAGGCCGATCTCATACCGCTCACTATCGTGTCTTATCGACATTTCAATTTTCTGGAGGGCTATCACGTCGTTTTGCGGGACTGGAGCTTTAACGTTCGGGTGTGTGCCTATCATCTCACCGGTGATAAAGTCTTGAACGACTTTCTTGAAATGGGCTTCATTTTCTTCAATAGTGAGAGTGAAAACGTGGCTAATATTGTGTTGTCTAGAAGGATTTGTCTTGTCCAATTTTCCTACTACACACCAACCAAAGGGAGTGGAGAGCGCCATGGGTGCGTTTTTCCATTGGTGTTCTCTTCTTGATTCAACGACGTCGTGGGCGTCGGTTAGTTCCATTCCTATCAATACGGTGACTTCACCGCCGTCGATTTCTTGTAGCTTGATGTCTCTAAGATGAGGCCATTTGGTGAGTGTGGTTGGGGGGATGCTACGTCTGTGAATGTTGAGTTTGTCGATCGAGTAGGCTTCGTCGACGTCGAATTCCTCGGAGCGATTCAATGGCGTTATTGTGAATCGCACCTTTCTTGTCCTGATGAGGGGGTCTTGAGCGTGGAAGGTACCAAATTTTGATCTGCTCCATTCCCCTTCTAGCGACAGGTACGTGGAGACATCGTCACGAATAAGAGTAACTCTGCTACCGCGGTCGAGAAGTCCATAGGTCTTGAATTCCTTTTCCGTTGGCGCGTACAATGATTGGAACTATCGGTAGGAAGGTATAATCGTCGATTGGGTAGGTGAAGCCACAAAACTGGGATATTGTATAGCTGTCTCTGCTTCGTTGTTGGTGCTGTCTTGGGTTAGATCGCCACATGACTGGGGCGCCATGGAGGAGGACGTGATGCCGGTATTTACAGCCTTCAATCGGACAGTTTTTGTCTTGGCCGCATTCGATACTTCGATGGCCTCCCTTTAAACAACGACAGCAGAGTCTTTTTCCTTTGATGAGCTGGGCTCGTTTTTCTGGGGATAAGCCCTTGAAGCGTTGGCAGTGATCGAGTTGATGGGATTCTTTACATCCTGCTGGACAGCCATTTGCTGCGTTTTTTTCATGGGGGGATATATTGAAGACAGCGTGACGGTCACGATACTGTTTGTCTCTGCTACTGTCTCTTGGTGCCGATGTTTGTGTTCTCGATTCTTCCATGTACGACTCGTCTAGCCAATCGTCAAAGTCGACAAGCGTGGAAAGTCTCGGCTGGAGACTCCAGCTCTTCTTTCCCCAACTCTTGCGGAGGCTGATGGGAAGTTTAGCAGCAAGTTGTTGGATAATGGCATAGCATCCCAGTTGAGACTCGTAGCCGCCGTACTTCAGCGTGCACACTACCCCTCGTACCTTGGCGCTGAACTTTTGCAGTGCTTTGTAATCGTCTTCTTTAAAGGCCGAGAGCGCCATTAGTTTTTCGTTACAAGCCTGGGCTACTAATTGGGGGTTGCCGTATTTTCGATGAAGTTCCTTCAGGGCATGTGGGTAGAGGCCTGGGTGTAAAAGTGCATCACCGATACGGTCGCGAACATCATGGCGTAAGCTATTGCGTAGATGATAAAGGCGTTCTGCATCCGAAGTACAAGCATCATGTATAAGTATCTTGAAGCCCGCGATAAAGGACGGCCAATCTTGCGGGTCGCCAGAAAACGTCTGGATCGACATTTGTGGCGCTCTGGGGGGAGCTGAATGCGGAGCAGGCTGGTTGAAGTCCGGCACGCCTAAATTAGTGATCCACATATCAGGTTGTTGGAAACCATACGATGCTGGTTTGCCGTCAGGCAATGAAAAGAAAGTGGTAGGGCTTGGCTGCGTGGTGTAATTTGAACCGCCTGTGATTGTAAAATAGCCGGCCGATGATGCGGTCGGTACTGTTTGTGTGTTTGGAAAGTAATTTGGCTGATTGACGGACGTTACTGTCGTCGTTGATGGCCGCGGACGGTTGAAGTTTGTCTCGGTTGTGAACGTAACGTTGTGCTGAGTCACTGGGGTCGATCTTGTCGTTGCAGGCGGTCCGGTGACTATAGTATGATTATAGGGAGTAGCTGGAGCTTGAGTAGATTGAACCGTTGAAGTAACGTTGACATTTGAGACTGGCTGTACTTGTTGGTTGGAGACGGGCGGGATGGTTACGGATGGACGAGCCGTGTTATCACGGGGTAATGCAGCGGTGGATGGAACTGGCTGATTAAGTGATACGGCGGTTGTCCTTGGAGCCGTCGGATTTGGGGTCGCCATAGTTGTTGCTGTCGGGATCGGAGGAACTGTATTGTCGCTGTTTACGGTGAGATGGTCTGTAATTGCAGGGGTAGTTGCGAGTGGTCGTTGGACCACGGTGGCTTGATTGCTGGAAGTGGCTACTGTCGTGGCGGCTGAACTACTGACGGTTTCTTGATTTTGCCAGAAAGGGTTGCTTGGGTTTGGTGTGGTGAGAATCTCCCAGGTTTGACTGGGCTGTGGTTCGGAATGAGGTGGATTTATGATGGGCGCCTTTGAAATAGCGGGAGTGACTGTGCGGGGCCTTTTCGCTGCGGAGCAACTAGTCGATGGATCTCTATTGTTTGGTTCAGTTTGCAGTTGGTCTGTTCCTATCTTTGCTGAGTTTGGCAGTGTCGGAAAAAGATCTGGAGTAGAGATTGAAGACGTGGTGGATGTTTCATCGATGCGGCTCTCGAGGTGGGCTTCTATGAGGGCGAAGCATTCATTCGTTCTTGTGTCGACTTCTGTTTGCCATACGTCTTCACCTGTGTTGTCTTCGCTAGGAAGAGCCTGGTTGTACAGGCTATTAAGTTTAGTACATTCGTGAAGGATTTCAGCGAGTTGATTACGGTACACTTTTAATACCTTTCGGCTACCTCTCTCTTCCATATGGTTCATGATTCTAGTCATCAATTTTGTGTGTCGCGCCTTTTCGCTCGTTCTCAAACTTTTTATGGTGTCTGGGCTCTCCTTTTCTAAGTCGTCATCGTCAGCACGGGTAGCCATTGAAAGGTTTGACGAAGAAAAAAAAAAAGGAAAAAAGGTTAATAGAAGGCAGTTTCTCTTCTCTTCGTTTTGCGGTGTCGGATGGCTGATGACATGGATCGGGACACCTCTCTCGCCTGTCGTTCGAGTGATTTCTTCTCTGGCGTTTTCTCGTGAGTTGGAGTGGGGGTTAAGCTAGCTAGTAATTCTGGCAGTTGTACGGCCGAATACTGTTGCGCCGGACGAATGAGTGAGAGCAATGGGCGCGGCGATTCAGGCCGGTAAACGACCGAACGCTCCGGTGTCGAGGAGAAAAAACAGTGGGGTGATGATTCGGGCCGGCAAACGACCGAGCGATCGGAGGTTGATGAGACAGGAGATTCAGGCCGGTAAACGACCGAACGCTCCGGGGTTGATGTGGAAGAGGGGGGAGATTCAGGCCGGTAAACGACCGAACGCTCGTTCAATGATGATAAATTTGGTAGTGGGGTGATTGACTGCTCCTCGTGCTGTTCAAGAAGGTGGTTTTGTGATGAGGGATGGCGTGGAGATGCAGCTGGAATGAGCGAGTCAATGGCTAAGCGTGGTGTTTCGTCGATTTGGTCTGAGTCGGAGCCGTGACTCGAGGGAAGTTCTCTTGCTCTTCCAAATTAGCTAGCTGGATTCGAATTGCTTCGTCTCTCTCTCTGGCTGCCGTTATTCGACGTTTTGTTCTTCTTGCCTTGTCACGTTGTCTACCTTCTGTAGATCGACAACTTCGTTGCCTTTTACCAGGCATCCGTAGTGGAGGGTAGAAGGATGGCTGGGATGCTCTCAGATCTGAGTGGTGGGGATCAAGTGCTAGGCACGAGATCGTCGCGTGGTGACCACGCCGTTGACTTCTCTCTCAGTATTGTTCTGACTCAGTGGGGTTCTTTGTCTTCCCGGTCGATGCACCAAAATGTTCAGAACTGATACTGGGTGGTTTAAGCGGACAAGTTTTATTTTGAGACTACAGAAACCAAACAGGGAGCTGGAAAAGGACGAATATTAATCTTTGTTCTTTCCCCGTCAGATCTTAGTTTGTCACTGCCCTTGATAATTCCTTTCCCCCGCTTGAGTCCTACTGCTCACCCGTCGCCGTTCCTTACGCCATCTGTTACCCGAAAGAGCGGTGGTTAATGGAAAGGGGTTGAAGAATTATGATGCATCTTGAACAATTGATGTAATTAAGCTGTTGACAATTAAAAATCTTTGAATGTGATGAAAACAGATCATGAAAACCAACAGTCTTTACAATCTCAAAGTATCATAAACATGTGATAATATCATAATTTTGTAACAAAATTATTGTCATTAGACTAGATATCGTATATCAATTTATACAAACTATTAGAGACGATATCTATTTAAACCCTAAAGATTAACACAGAAATTTAATTACACAAGAATTCACTAATAGGTCCCAAGGAGACTCGAACTCGTGATCTCCTGCTTACTAGGCAGGCGCTTTGCCATCTAAGCCATGCGACCATTTATGTAAATAAGCTGTTAACAATCAAAAATCTTTGAATGTGATGAAAACAGATCATGAAAACCAACAGTCTTTACAATCTCAAGTATCATAAACATGTGATAATATCATAATTTTGTAATACAGTTACTGTCATTAGACTAGATATCGTATATCAATTTATACAAACTTTTAGAGACGATATCTATTTAAACCCTAAAGATTAACACAGAAATTTAATTCCACAAGAATTCACTAATAGGTCCCAACGAGACTCGAACTCGTGATCTCTTGCTTACTAGGCAGACGCTTTGCCATCTAAGCCATGCGACCATTGATGTAATTAAGCTGTTAACAATTAAAAATCTTTGAATGTGATGAAAACAGATCATGAAAACCAACAGTCTTTACAATCTCAAAGTATCATAAACATGTGATAATATGATAATTTTGTAACAAAATTATTGTCATTAGACTAGATATCGTATATCAATTTATACAAACTTTTAGAGACGATATCTTTTTAAACCCTAAAGATTAACACAGAAATTTAATTACACAAGAATTTGCTAATATGTCCCAACGAGACTCGAACTCGTGATCTCCTTTTTTTATTTTTTGTAAAATCCTCTTTTATTATCTATTAATTTTCATAGCACTCTAACATTTTACAAAACAAAACAAAACAAAATATACAATTAATTATTTTCCTTGGATGCAGACGATGTAAGGGAGACAAAAATATAAATTTGGCAATGTCGGTCCCGTCAATTCGTTGATGAAAGAAAACAAACAAATGCGAAATATACTACGGTGAATTACTACAAAAAAAAAACAAAAGTAAACAAAGGTGATTGACATATAATAGTACACGAAATAAACGAAAATAAACAAAAGATTTACAAATACAGGCAAGGAAAAAAAAGGGAACTAAAAGTGAAGGCTAAATGAGAAAGAGTGGGTTAATTGGAGAAAGTGCTTTCCATAAGCTCTCTACTTCTTCTTGACGAGGGGGGCGTTGGGAATTTCTTGATTTCCAGGTTATGAAGATGTATGCAGCCAGAAGAGTAAATGTGTGCCGGAGATTACCTATTGGCCCAAAATGGCCACGAATGAGATCTTCTTTGGAAGACTTGCAGCCCATTTGACGTATGGTTCCTTCCAACCAGCTCCAAACGATGTGGCGTTCAGGACATTGGAATGTCAGATGCTCATCGGTTTCTGGGTGCTGATGGCAGATTGGACATGTCGCATCTTTGGAAGGATCTAACCGATGGCATCTGGTCCTGGTAGGGAGAAGTCGCTGGTTGAAAAGGAACATGGTTTCTCTGATGTTGCTTGGCAGGGCTGCAGTCTCCTTCCAGATACGTGGCCAATCCAGGTTAGGCCTTAGGATCTCCAGCTTCCCCAAAGTGGTCACCTCCAGGATCCAATGGTTGTATGTTTTCCTGTGCACCATTGGACTCCCCTGCACCAGGATCGAAGAGGCAAATAGTTGTTTTATTTGGTGCAGGGGTTCCTGAAGGTAAGTGGGCCTTTTCATGACTGCAACGGGTACGGTGTTGTTCTTGTAGAGAGGTAGTACGGTTCGAAGAGGAAAGGACATCCAATAACGAAGTAGAGAGCTTTCTGGACTATTGGGGCCTGTCAGGACTTTATACATAGGACACAAGAAAAGGGAACGGTAAAAAGATGTGTGTTGACCATTCCCAGTCCCCCTTGACTAACAGGACGATAAACTACAGTTTTGTTCGGCCTTTCAATTTTTCCAATCCATAGAAATTTCATGATAGCCTTTAAAATCTGGTCAGCCATATTTTGTTTACATGGTAATACTTGTGCAATAAACACAGTTCCGGAGAGAGCCTTCGACTTGAGGAAAATAATCCTCTGGTATAGATTGAAACGTCGACAGGCATTCTCTCGCAGAATACCATTTAGAGAGCCGAATGCATCATTCCAAACCCTATCAGCTGTCTCAACTATTGAGTGAGAGAATTTAATTCCTAATAGGGACAATGTTGGTGCCGACACAAGCCACTCAAGAGGCCAAGTCATCCTAGAGCTCCAAGTCCCGAGTCCCAGGGCTTTTGTTTTCTCCTTATTCATCCTTGCCTTTGTCCACTGGCAGAACAAGTCAAGGACGGGTGGTCTAATGATTAGCAACCCGGGGTGTTAATCCAATGGGTTTAGGTTCGAATCTTGACAGAGTAGAAATGAAATTTCACACAAATTCATAAATCTGAAAGCTGCATGTAACCAGTCATGAGCAAAATGATTTACAACTAACCAATAGCAAGCAAACGACAAGATGCATGTATTCAGTCATGATCATTCAAAAACCTGGAGGTTAGTCGTTTTCTGGCAAACAAAAATTTGTCTTTTCAGGTAGAGGGAGATGTGTATCTTCCCAACGTTGTTTTAACAAGCCACAAAGGGCTGGTGCCAAACAATTTGAGATTTTTATTGTTATGGGTTGATACCAACAACAATTGAAAAAGATATAGCTACATGTATCCAGTCATGAGCTTAGTCATTCACAGCTACATGTAACCAGTCATGAGTTTAGTTACTTAAAACTGCATGTATTCAGTCATGAGTTAATTTAAAAACTGCATGTATCCAGTCATGAGTTACTAAAAATGCATGTATCCAGTCATGAATTACTAAAACTGCATGTATCCAGTCATGAGTTAATTTAAAAACTACATGTACCCAGTCATGAGTTACTAAAACTGCATGTATCCCGTCATGAGTTACTAAAACTGCATGTATCAGTCATGAGTAGACACAGCAGCATGCAATCAGACATGAACTAAGTATCGTTAAATGGTATAAGACATGCATTCATTGAAATATAACTACATGTAGTTAGACATGAGTTATTGGTTTATTAGGAAACAAGAAATAATAATTGTTGCGGATTGTAAAAACCCACAAGAAGAAAGAGTATCCAAGTTTGGAAGGCCCGTCAGACGGCCTACTGTTTTTGATTTATAATTTATGTTATAATTGTAAACCTTGTGTAGGCCGCCAGGGGCGCTGCCAAGCAGAGCCTTCTTGGTGGCCGATATCGGCAATAGCCTTTGTTAGAATTTTTCCCTGTGTAAAGGCAGACGCCATTTCTTGTGTCAAAACTCAGTTTCAAATAAACTAGTGGTAGAACCTGCCTAAGTTAATTTACAAAGGTATTGAATCGCAGGTATTAGAGTTGTTAATTAGATTTAAATACTTTTCATGGTCCTTCGAACCTTTTTTGAGACTGACGATATCGTCCAAGTAATTGGCGTAATTTAAAGTGTAGACTTTGAGTGAAAGATTCAACACGTGTTGTAAGGCATCACGTGTTAGGGAAATTTTCAGCCCGCTTTTAATTTATAGTGTAAGTTTGTTTGACCTTTCTGTTCCTAACTAACCATTCCCATTTGGTAAAATCGCAGTTGTCACACTACTCTATAGGCAATGCTCCGTAGGCAAAGGCCATACACCTTCGAAGAGCACCAGAAGATGAGAGTATATTAAGTTTACGTTATAAGTTAAGATCTCTTTACTAACCCTGTTCCACAGTACCTGGGGAAAATTAGGAGGTTAGGAGAGTTCCATGCTCAAGTAAAGTTTGGGGAACGACCTCACCCACTGCATCCTACACCTACCAGGCCTTATCAACCTCTACCACCGGGGGTTCATATTGATGAGAAGTTGGCCTTCTATGAGACAGGATTCTACAGCGTGGCCATCAAGTACCTGCCCCGCAGTGATGCTGTAGGAGTAACCAACCTTCAAGTCAACGCAGACAAGGCCAGATATCTGGAATCATTGAAGCCAGAACACCAACGGCAACCAATAGTTGTGGTAAAAGAGGAGCAAATTTACCCTCACATTCCACTTCCACTAGGGCCATTGGTACATCCAACACCAACGCTGGCACCGAGACTGATACCACCACCACTAAGGAGCCTATGCACAGCACGATATCGTGAACAGCATCCACCACAGGTACGCCCAGTAAGGACCATCATTGTCTCCAACATTTTTGCAGCGAGGGCAGGAGTACCAGACAAAGACAAGAAGAACGTCAAGGTGGCAATTGAAGACCGTGCTGAAGGCCAAGTGGTAACGGTGAAGAGAGAAGAAGAGGAAGAATTCGTTCTTCAGGTGTTGGAGTCCGAATTCTAAAAAGAAGGTGTAGCAAAAGGAAATCCCCAAGAAGTTGAATTTAGTTTCAAGTTAATAAAAAGTGTGCGATTTCGCAAAAATACAGTCTTTTGTTTCTTCTTAAACTCGTTTTTGTGTTGCTTTCTCAGACACAATATTGCCTTGGATCATCGGGAAAACACTCCCTTTTTTACCACTGCATACGAGACAGTCCATCATGCACTACCGTAAAAATTGGCCTAAATCAGGTTCCGGTCATGCCATTTAAGACCAAGCAAAACCCCCGCACCTATCAGTATTTGATCGCACCATCACAAACCTGGGCTCCTATTGAAGGAAAATGGGAAGCCCTCGCCCTTGCTCCAAATTATCAAGAATGTGAACACATTTCACGAAGTCCATATTGATCTACTATAGTCAACACGGTTCTACCCGATCAACCCGATCTACCCGATGATGACGAAATTTTTCTTGGGGCCCCGCCCAATCTTGAATACACCAGTGCGTCATCAGCCGAAGGATCACCCCAACCGCCGGTGCCGCTTAGCCCGCTGATCATCATCCGTTCCGCCAATGCAACACCTGAGACAACCAACACACCAAAAAATATTCAAGATTGGCTACCAATGCCAGTTCCTACATCCATCACCACTAACAAAGATATTCAAACTTTGTCGAGACTGATTGCTGATTACAATGCCATCCGTGAGACACGCCAGCGTCATGCCCTTCAACTGGCTGACGGTAAACCGCCGATTCTACCTCTGCCTAGACCATTCCAAATTCCAGCTATGCACCGAATAGCTTCCCCTGAATTGGTCGCGAGTCTTAATCAGGCGATGGAGTGTTGCGCTGTCACCCTCACCACCCATTTGATTGAGGCTGAGGAGGGGGCTTTGAATCAAATTTTGTCCGAGGTGGCACTCATCACGCTGGATTGGACTTCCACTGATGAGGAATTAAGATCAGTGGTTGAATTAAAAAATCTTCGCATAAAGAACCTGGCAAAATACAAAGAAAATGGAGGCACCCTTGAATTTTTTGAGTTGACAGAAAACAATGGCCGCCCATCTATCCGACCCACCTCAGCACCATCTACTCTTCACACCACCGGTCAACGTCTATCCAAGCAGACGACACCAACACCAGACCCTAAGATGGCGGCTGAAGCCGTATCTAACCATCCTATTTCGAAAGCGGCTAAAAGAAGAAATAGAAGAGCCACCCTGGAAACGGAAAATATTTCATCCCCCGCCATTTTTTCTACAACAGGAAATGGAACAAGTAGACCCAAAAGTAATTGAAAAGGATGGAAGAAACCCTTCCTCACGACGGGATAGTCCTCGTGAATCGGATAGAAGAGCGACAAATTCATCCTCAAAAAACGTACGGTTTTCATCACCCCAGCGCAACCCTTACAGAAGCCACCAACTTTCACCGGACTCCCGTCGACGGTTTTCATCACCCCAGCGCAACCCATACAGAAGCCGCCAACTTTCATCAGACTCCCGTCGACGGTCTTCATCACCCCAGCGCAACCCCTACAGAAGCCGCCAACCGCCAACCGTCACCGGACTCCCGTCGACGGCTTTCATCACCCCACCGCAACCCCTACAGAAGCCGCCAACCATCACCGGACTCCCGTCGACGGCTTTCGTCACCCCAGCGCAGCCCCTACAGAGGCCGCCAACCGTCACTGGACTCCCGTCGACGGCTTTCGTCACCCCAGCGCAACCCCTACAGAAGCCGCCAACCGTCACCGGACTCCCGTCGACGGCTTTTATCACCCCAGCGCAACCCAGCTTGGTTCCGTGTAGTAAGACGGAGCCACAGTGGTGTAGTAAGACGGAACAGAATAATATAAGAAAAAAAGAACAAATTACAGGTATTTCTTTAATGAACTTTTACCGTGAAAAAAATTGTTTAGCAAGAGAATGTTTCAAATCTTGCCCTGCTTTCTCCACAGATGCGCACCTTCAGAGCCGGCAGAATTATTTAAGGATTTCCTGATAAACTTCCCCGTAAAGGTAGTTGAAGACAGCCATCGAGGGGAAGGTTTCCTGTACACTTTGCAACGAGAGAATCAATTCTCGTAGATGATAAACTCAAATTTAGAATTAGTAACTAGCACTCACGAATTGGGGTGTGGCTTCCTTGCTGTGAGAAAACGAAGGGAAGACCATTAATGATATGCAAGGATCCTCCAGATTGCCTTGTAATCAATGTTGACACCAATGTGTTAAGGCATTGGTGTTATTTCAGGTGTGCGATAAAAATATATCCTGTCAGTTTGATTTCCTTTTAAAGATTAAAATTTGGCCCTATTACTTGGTTGCTTCTGTTGTGGTGTAGTAGGCCACTGTAGTGATGATATAGCTTGGGACAGTGTAAATAGTGGCACTTCAGAGCTTCAATATAGTATCTTTGTGTAGCGTTATTTGTTGTGTAATACTCTGGTGCCTTTGTTGTGTAGTATTTGTGGGGGATAAAGTCTATTTTACCCGGCCAAATATACTTTATTGTTACTATACTTTTACTGAATTCAGAGAACCAAGTATACTGAACTGATCTGTATCTACTTGTAAACTGAATAAATGTTCTGCTTAAATTCCAAAGTTGCCAACTGTTGGAATGCAATGTTGCCGTAATTAATTGGTAATATCGATTAAATACGTATATAGATATTGCAAAATATTTATATGGAAGCATTACTCTGCTAGCTCAGTGGTATAGCACTGAATTGTTAAGAAAAAGGATCTAGGTTCAAATCTAGTTGTTGGATGTATATTTAATATTATTAATTTATATTATTTTAATATATTTTAATTTATTTATTGACAATTAAAAATCTTTGAATGTGTTGAAAACAGATCATGAAAACCAACAGTCTTTACAATCTCAAAGTATCATAAACATGTGATAATATCATAATTTTGTAACAAAATTATTGTCATTAGACTAGATATCGTATATCAATTTATACAAAGTTTTAGAGACGATATCTTTTTAAACCCCAAAGATTAACACAGAAATTTAATTACACAAGAATTTATTAATATGTCCCAACGAGACTCGAACTCGTGATCTCCTGCTTACTAGGCAGGCGCTTTGCCATCTAGGCCATGCGATCATTGATGTAATTAAGCTGTTAACAATTAAAAATCTTTGAATGTGATGAAAACAGATCATGAAAACCAACAGTTTTTACAATCTCAAAGTATCATAAACATGTGATAATACTATAATTTTGTAACACAGTTATTGTCATTAGACTAGATGTCGTATATCAATTTATACAAACTTTAGAGACGATATCTGTATCTTCCCTAAAGATTCACACAAAAATTAATATTCACATTAACTTTCTAATAGGTCCCAACGAGACTCGAACTCGTGATCTCCTGCTTACTAGGCAGGCGCTTTGCCATCTAAGCCATGCGACCATTGCTGTAATTAAGCTGTTGACAATTAAAAATTTTTGAATGTGTTGAAAACAGATCATGAAAACCAACAGTCTTTACAATCTCAAAGTATCATAAACATGTGATAATATCATAATTTTGTAACAAAATTATTGTCATTAGACTAGATATCGTATTTCAATTTATACAAACTTTTAGAGACGATATCTATTTCATCCCTAAAAATTCACACAGAAATTAATATTCATTAGAATTTTCTAATAGGTCCCAACGAGACTTGAACTCGTGATCTCCTGCATACTAGGCAGGCGCTTTGCCATCTAAGCCATGCGACCATTGATGTAATTCAGCTGTTGACAATTTAAAATCTTTGAATGTGATGAAAACAGATCATGAAAACCAACAGTCTTTACAATCTCAAAGTATCATAAACATGTGATAATATCATAATTTTGTAACAAAATTATTGTCATTAGATTAGAATTCGTATATCAATTTATACAAACTATTAGAGACGATATCTATTTCTTCCCTAAAGTTTCACACAGAAATTTATTTTCACAAGAATTTACTAAGAGGTCCCAACGAGACTCGAACTCGTGATCGCCTGCTTACTAGGCAAGCGCTTTGCCATCTAAGCCATGCGACCATTGATGTAATTAAGCTGTTGACAATTAAAAATCTTTGAGTGTGATGAAAACAGATCATGAAAACCAACAGTCTTTACAATCTCAAAGTATCATAAACATATGATAATATCATAATTTTGTAACACAGTTATTGTCATTAGACTAGATGTCGTGTATCAATTTATACAAACTTTAGAGACGATATCTGTATCTTCCCTAAAAATTCACACAGAAATTAATATTCACATGAATTTTCTAATAGGTCCCAAGGAGACTCGAACTCGTGAACTCCTGCTTACTAGGCAGGCGCATTTGCCATCTAAGCCATGCGACCATTGATGTAATTCAGCTGTTGACAATTAAAAATCTTTGAATGTGATGAAAACAGATCATGAAAACCAACAGTCTTTACAATCTCAAAGTATCATAAACATGTGATAATATCATAATTTTGTAACAAAATTATTGTCATTAGACTAGATATCGTATATCAATTTATACAAACAATTAGAGACGATATCTATTTCTTCCCTAAAGTTTCACAAAGAAATTTATTTTCACAAGAATTTACTAAGAGGTCCCAACGAGACTCGAACTCGTGATCTCCTGCTTACTAGGCAAGCGCTTTGCCATCTAAGCCATGCGACCATTGATGTAATTAAGCTGTTGACAATTAAAAATCTTTGAGTGTGATGAAAACAGATCATGAAAACCAACAGTCTTTACAATCTCAAAGTATCATAAACATGTGATAATACTATAATTTTGTAACACAGTTATTGTCATTAGACTAGATGTCGTATATCAATTTATACAAACTTTAAGAGACGATATCTATTTCTTCCATAAAAATTCACACAGAAATTTATTTACACAAGAATTTACTAAGAGGTCCCAACGAGACTCGAACTCGTGATCTCCTGCTTACTAGGCAGGCGCTTTGCCATCTAAGCCATGCTACCATTGATTTAATTAAGCTGTTGACAATTAAAAATCTTTGAATGTGATGAAAACAGATCATGAAAACCAACAGTCTTTACAATCTCAAAGTATCATAAACATGTGATAATATCATAATTTTTGTAACAAGATTCCTTCGGTAATGTCCTTCGGGCAATTTTTTTGAAAAAAATTGTCCATAGACATGTAACGTGGGCCAAAGATAAACAGATTTTGGATCCAAGATTTCTAAATTTCAATCAATTTATAGTGCTTGCTTCGTTCTCCGTCTTGTCTTCGTTCACACTTACGTTTCATGACGTCACCGTTATCAAAATGTTCGGTAATAACAAGCCAAGTCTTTCAACTTACGCTTTTCGAAGAAGCGTCAATTATTGGCGTCAATTATTGGACCAATAAACTAGTTTTGAATTAGAGAGTAATTGGCATTCAACTATAAAAACCTAATTTACAATTTACAGGAAGAGTAATCATCAATACCTTTATTATGAAGGGGAAAGCTGAATTGCAAGCTAAATCTGGAAGATCGCATTCCATGAAGTATGAAGAGTCACTACCATATATGAAAGCTCTGCATTGCAAACTTGTTTGTTGAACTGTTAATTATTAATTATGTCGATTTGTAAGTTCGGAAATGAAAATCTGAGTCCTTGAACTCAATCTCTTTCTTTTCATTGTCTTTGCAAGCTATTAACAAGTTTAGGAATATTCCATGCTTTTTTTAATCGCCTCCGTTCGGCCTCTCCTGTTGCTATACCATATGGTGTGCCACGTTACCGATAAGCGGATCCGTATAGATGAGTATAGCGCTCCTTCATTTATGTACGCCTTCCCTTTATGACTGTGGCCAAAAATAGCTGAATATTATACATTGTTAGCACGCAACCTATTTGCGCAAAGAATTATAGGTTCAATTTTGTTCAATTCAATTTTTAGCCTTGACGGCATCATCTCCTCGGCTATAGTCCTATAAAGCAAAGAGGTCGGCATAATTAAAAACTGCATTATATCCCTTGTGTGTTTTATTGCATTATGAAAAAGCGATACGTAAACACACCAATCACCGACACACAATAGCCTACGAAAAAAAAAAATCCTTTTGCATGGCCTGATATGGAGCGTTACACTCTCCAAGTCATTCCATTGCCATCAACTTAATAGTCTGATGTCTCATCTCTTCTAAGCGGATATGTCTGTATAAAACTTACCTTGGCCATAGAAGCTCAGCAGTTCCGCCATCCCGGTAGTTTCGATGGATTACCATTTCGATCGGCGCCGACACTGATTCATGGTTTCCCTTTTTGTTTTTCTATTTTCTCCCATTTTTTCAAGCGACCCCGTCCTCGCCACCTATAAAATCCCTATTTTATAGTCGTCGCAGTTGGCAATGATAAGGTGTTGGAACTTTTTACTTTTGTTCAACAACCAGACAACAGCATCGTATATAATGGTGCGCTATACGCACCCGAATGCTGTGTTAATGTCCCCCCCCCTTTTTTTAACGCTGCGCATTCGCTGTACTACTTTCGTCATTGTCAAACTATAGAGACGATTGTCGACTATAGACTGGACCAGTTTGATGCTGTGGTTCACTGGTCAATAACACTGTGGTTGATGCCGTGGTTCACTGGTCAGGAACACAATTTCAACAATAGAAAGCGACTGTTGATGGTCTATACAGTCATCCACGTGTCTACATATAGGGGCATACAATTTTATGCAGACAAAAAAGTTAATAGGGCGGACCATTTGTTTAATGAAAATGCTGTAATCAACATCAAAGCAGCAAGACAAGAGCACAAAAGCTATTGATGAGAAGAGAAACATTAGTTTGCCGCACTCAGCCGATGTAGCGGCACCGGAAAAGAAGAGATTCAATCAAGCTTGAGCTACGGGATTTCTCTGCTACACAAGACGACAAATTTTGGTCAGAATGTATACTATCTAGAATACCGGGCGGAGAACTTATAGATGGATCTAAACGCGGATGGAGGAAAAAGAGAGAAAGATATGGAAATCCGACCGAGTGAACAAAGTCAAATACCATTGCTGTCTGGCTCTCGGCCATTTTCTCTTTTGCACTGTGGCGGGGGCTTGATGGTATAGCCAGCACTATAATAATCTGCCGACGTCGGTGGTATCCGGCCTACTGGCCTACTCAAATTGGTATCTGGGTCCGTGACGAGCTCCTTGATGAGACAGAAATCAATTACGTAGGTAACGTCTGGCACCGTGAGCGATTTTTCAGCGATATTCGTGGACAGAATGATTTTCCGGAAATTACTGAAATGTGGAGCTAGACTAGACATTGGCTGGAAGACGCGATTTTACTCTTCACTGGTGATTTGTGAATGTAGTGGTAGGATGTACCAACAGTTCTCGAAATCAGAATTGATGTCGTAGTCGAGCAAAGCTTTGTGCATATTTTCTATTTCACAGACGCCGGGCAGGAATATAAGTATTGCGCTGCAGTTGATGGAAATGTTTTCATATTTTAGATTTTGGATGGCGACCGTAGCGCTGTATCTCTCGTCTGCCATCGAAAGCCGAAATTAACTTAGCGACCGCTTCGTATTTGAGCTTATGGATTTCCGGTACGCTATCATAGAGGTAGTTCATACTCCCCCCTAGAAACTGATAACGAAAACCGTAATATTATATTACATTTATTGCTCTTTTTAAAAAATGCTATTGTATACTGACCTCTAGTTTTTGAAGATGTTCACTATAGTAAACGCGTATGTCGTGAGGTTCACCGTGCTCCACTTCAATTATGGGAGCGTTGCGAAATGGTCTTTTGGACGTGAACGGAAAGTTTCCAATAACGGGGCTATTGAAATATTGGCCAAATTTGTCGGCATCAAAAGTAACTGACATCAGAAAGACTTTAGTTGTCGTCCTCGTATGACGGAGGAACTTGCGGACAACCAAGAGAAGGAAGTCAGTATCTTCATCCCTCTCGTGCACTTCGTCAATAATGACTGGAAAAGAAACAGACATTAGCATAACAAAATTTAGCTAATAGTCAGGAACTTACTGTGGGTATAGCCTTCAAGGGATTTTTTGGCTACTAATGCTTCAAGAAGGCATCCTGTGGTCAGATAGGTGAGCAAAGTTGATTCACTTACTTGATGTTCCATGCCAACCTAGTAAACACATAGCTTTCAATAGTAAAAGTGATATCAGTGTGACAAAATATTCCGTTGTATCCAACAACGGTTCCCAATGTCCAATTTCTTTCATAGCAGACCCTTTTGGCTATGCTAATGGCTGCAATGCGCCTTGGTTGAGTCACAACAATGTTACAAGGAGTTTTTGTTCGGTAGCATTTGTAACGAAACGCCAAGCGAAGCCCCTTCTTGCCCCTTTTATTTTTGCTTAATTAAACTAAGACCTTATTTCTTAAACTCTCCTTAACTTAATACCCCACTAGTTGACCTAGTTATTAGACTTTCTAGAAAATATAACAAGCGGAGAGAACAAGTCTCGGCACGCCCGTTATAAATAGAAACTTTTATGATTTGTCCAAAGCTGCCCAAAACGGCCTTAACCTGCCGTAGCTAAAAATAGATATATTTTTGTCTGTTGGGAATTGCCCGAAACGGCCCGAAACTGCCCGGCCTATTTTTAACAATCGTCCAAATTCGCCCGATACCGCTTGAATTTGTCCGCCTATACCTCTTCGTGACGTCCAAATTCGCCCGATACCGCCCGATTTTGTCCGCCTATACCTTAACATTGTCCCGTATGTCCCCCACGGGATGATGACTAACATATAAAAAGCCACCGTAAACTCCCAAAAGGCAGTCAGATCTACTCTGCCTGCTCCGTGTGCCAACTTAGGCCTCTGCAGCTCTCCCGCCGAGCCCGCTACCGTAACTCTTGCAAGCCGCAGAATAAGTACCCTTTAAGTAATCACTAAGTAGCTGATTGACTATTACTTTATTACGTCTATGCCTTGAAGTTAGTACCCATTGGTAACCTTAAAGTGTCATGAGTCTTCTTCCCTCAATTTACGAGCTTGTTTAATTATTCTACGGCTACCTGTCGCAAATGGGTTTATAATACACGGCTTTTTATTTATTGCGTGCGTGTTGTTTTATGCTTGCTAAGTATACAAGACATTGTGAGTAAAGACGCCGCATTAAATTAAACTTTTCCGTATTGGAGACAACATGACAACGTCGTGTACTCCTTTACATCTGGTGGCAGCGGTTTTCGAACTCACTTACAGTGTCGTTGTGTACTGGTGTTAAGCCTAAGACAAGACGTACCTTTTTTTTTTGGTTTTTCAACAGCCAACTAAGACTGAAAATATGTCTATCGAGTCAATGGAAATATTACCAATCTCAGCTAATAATGCTGAACATGACTTCTTGTTGTCCGAAAGGAAAACAGGCTTTCAAAAAAGGCCAACTCATTTTACTATGAACAATGTATCCTTGACCCAAGTGGATAGACCTAAGACTCTTTTATCTGACACGCAGTCAAACCTAACTAGAATAACCAAAACGTCGTTTATAAAAAGAATTGCTATTTTTTTTTACGTCTAGAAAATCAACCAAACAAATTAAGTTACCAACAAGTAGCAACGTTTCTTTTCATAAATTCGAACCCTTAACGGAAGGACAAAGTTCCGTTAATCTTTTTCCCCAAAGTAGCATTGCTTCCGAATTAAGTAGCTTAAACGTAAAATCGAAAATTGACCAAGTAACAATTCAGAGCAATGATAAGCCGAATGGAGATGTCATTAACAACGAAAACCTGTCTATCACATCCCACAATATTCTAACAGACAACACAATAAAAAATTTAGGTATTGCAAACAGGCAGATTGGCAAAACCACAAGAGAAAGTGTAATTTCAAAGAATCCCAGTTATTCCTCTTTAGCGTCAGATTCGTTTTCCGATGTTGTCGACCAGACCATAGAATGTTTTCCGATTCTACAATCGACTAATAATACTCTTCAATCCTACAGTTTCTATCACGCCCCAAATTCTGTCTCTGAGACAACCGAGTATACTATGCACGAAACAAAACAATTTACAAATTTGAACAATAAAATAGACAGATTAATAGACCTCATGGAAAATCTAGACAGCTTGATACAGTCTAACCTCTGGCAAGAAAACGGGACGGTTCTCCCACCAAAGGGAAGGCACAATTATGCGTCGAACCAATCAAAACAAATCAATTTTTCAAAGCCCTCCTCCTCAAAAATTTTCACTAGACAAAAACAAGCCTACGGCTACCGACAGATACACGTAAAGCCTTTCAGAAAGACTAACCGAAACAACTCAGGTCAAGATAGTTTTAGACAAAACAATAGGTTTATGCAGTCTGCCATAGGGTGTGCAAATTGCGGCCTTGCAAACCACAACATCGAAATGTGTTTTCAATATTCAAGAAAAAATAAAGTACGGGAAAAACCACCTTCTTGTTATTTTTGTCAACAAGTAGGACATAAAGCAAATTCGTGCCGAGATAGAGACAGTCTGATTAGGGTTAACGTATCTACCCTTTACTAAACCAGAAAAACAAGTAGTACCAGCTGTAAAATAGGGTTAGTTTAAACAAATCAAAAATTAATAATAAAAATTTTAAATAATGGATTCCAAGAAAGTTAAATCAGTCGCAAAAAAAAAATCATTTATTTAAATAATAAAAATAATAATAATACAGCATCAAATTCACAAGTAGCTCAAAGAACTCTATGGAAAACTAAGGTATACTTCAATCAAAGCAACATTAGATCCTGGTGACGAGAAAAACCGTTACACAAAAATATTTGTAACGCAAACAAAAAGTGTCGGAACATCAATAAGATGGCTTTGAGTCCAACACAGAAATTATATGAGGGAAACGATAAGAAAATATTACCTTGAATAATTTCCCTTGCCGTTTCTTACTTCGCTGCGGGCTGCGAAACGACGGCTAATACAGTCACTATCGCAGTTAAAAGGGTATTTTATATCTCAAAGAACTGTCAGGTAGTATATACCACAATCTGGGAGCAAGGTGATAGTTTAGTCACCGGCTCTCATTTTCTATTATTTCCGATATGGATTTACCGGAAGGCGTGGAAGTTATTCGATACTGCTGCAGCCAGAAGACTCTACCCATAGATATCTTTAATGAAAGCGCGTCGGAACATTAATGACAATTGCACTGAGTCCAACGTAGATTTTTATAAGTCTAGATCTTCTTAAGTTGTAGAGGGCCCAATAAAGGAGCAGGGTGATAAATTAGGCACTAGCTCTCTCTTTTTATTCTCCCGGAGTATGGATTTACCCGAGGGAATATATATAAGCAATTTCGTAAACGCTACGAACGAAAACAGAAAATATCAGATTGTTGTAGAAAACAATTATAATATGGCACACACTCTACCGAGAGATAGTCCCCTTGGTGGATTAGAATTCTCTTGTCAGCTGATAGGCTTAGTATCTAAAAGTCAGAAACAGAAGAAAGACTAATATAAAACGAGCACAA
The DNA here is from genome assembly GCF_020631705.1 of Daphnia magna. Lineage (NCBI taxonomy): Eukaryota > Metazoa > Arthropoda > Branchiopoda > Diplostraca > Daphniidae > Daphnia > Daphnia magna. Next base: position 4,253,476 of record NC_059188.1, read on the forward strand.
CATGGTTTAGTGGGTACGTCTCCCAGGTTTTCTCAAATGGATGAGGTTGCAATACAAGAGCAAGGTGATAGTGTAGTCATCACCTCACCTTTTTATATCTTCCCAGAGTGAGGATTTGCCCTAGGGTATACGATACGTAATTCTTTGGTGCTACAAACAATAAACGAAAAATATATTTCTTTTTGCGGAAAAAAGAAATCGCTCGGACTCGTGTGAATTAGTTTGACTCAGGAAAACCGATTATCTTGTCAACTGACAGGCAAAGTATCTCCAGGTCAAGAATTCGTTTCCCTGAAGGAAATTTCAAAATTAATTTTTTAAACAGAAACGAAAGAAAACGGCTAGAATAAAATAAAAAAAAAACACAAATATTTCGCTTCCAAACAAAACTATTAAAATATTGCGACAGAATCTAGATTGGGACACTCGAAAAAAAAAAGTAATTAGAAAAAAAAGAAAAAAAAATACGAATTGAAATAAAAAGTAAACTTCTATCGACACCGAAAAGAAACAATCTTTTCAACTTTGTCCTTATTACACGGGTCAAGGCCAGTAAGAATTGAAACGATGGGTTAAAGAAATGTTGCATTCAAATGCAATGGGATCCCGCTGGATGGACATAGTAAATTTAGTTGTTAAAACAGAGAGCTTTGTTTCGAAGCAATCAAAGGAAGCTCAATAATTTTTACGAAAAGAGTTTCATTTCCACAATAAAGAATCGATGGAACTTTGGACAAGCTTTACGGAAAAACGTATTATAACGTTTGATCTTGCCACAAGCACTAGAAAATTCAAAATTGAAGAGTCATCTAAAGCCCAACCTTGACTAGAGGAAAGAAAAAATGTTGGAATTGGCTAAAAATACAATTCATTTGTGAACTATCCCAAAAGATCAATGAGTCACATTCGAAGGGTTGTCTGTAAAAAAAAATAGAAACAATCATACACATGCACAAAATGAGACAGAGCAAAGACAAAAAATAATAATAAGGAAAAAAAAAAATAAAACTAAAACTGAAACAAAAAACAAATCAAAGCAAAAGAAACAGAACAATGCAAAAAAAAAGAAACAAAACAAAATCAATGAGGATAAACAAAGCAAAAAAAAAACCAAAAAAAACACAAAAAACAAACAGACAAAAAAAAAATTAAAAAAAAAAAAAAAAAATAATAATAATAATAATACTAATACCATGATAGATAGTTACAAAAGAAACCGATGGAACCCAATCTAAAAGTAAAAGTATAACTGGTGTGTTGTTTTCGGGGGCCACCCTACTAATGCTGCATAAGCTCCCAAAAGTCCGTATCGGCCATCATATAGGATGCGCCCGATAAACGCGGATGAAACTTGCAATAAAATTATAGTTGATACGCGAACTCGAAGCTCGTCTACCGTTTTCCCCATCTCCTTGCTCTATATCACCCTTGCTCATTCTGCCCTTACCCAACTTACATCCCGTAAAAATTTTTGCCGTACATATATCTCGGGGAAACGCCCCAGGCAACCGTAGGGTGCGCCCTCTATGATATTTTCACCCCTTTTATTCATATAGCCATATAGCAATCCCCTTGTATTCCTTTTTTCCACTCCTAGGGTAAACGAAAAATAAACCTGCCATATTTCCATAATAACCCTCCGTGACACGACTGTCACGTAGACTGTTCCCCACCCCTTCATACCATAGGATGCTTCCGATAAAAACGGATAAGGCTCCAACAGCTATACGATTCAATAGGCTACATTTTCAGCCATCCGATACTATAACCCGCCCAACCCCACTCCTTACCCTTCTGCACGCTCCTGCAATAGTGAATCGCTTTTCTTCGCGTAAACCCCCCGATAAACGAACTCCCACAACAACCACCTCCCTCCCCCCCACAATTAAGGATGTCGGGAATAAAACCGGATACAAACAGCGTATGCAAGCGTACGTTGCGGCAGTCCATTTCGCCATCTCTCACTTCTCCCTCCATCTTCATCTTACTCACTTTCCCCCATTGCCCCCCTCCCCGCGACAACGCCCTGTTTCCCCCTGTAGCTCCCCTTATCCGACCTACCCTACCCTCTATACCCCACACCCTAAAATTGTTATAGTCCTTCAGTATATATACATATATACCCTCAGGGATAAAGGGACTTTACACAACAGCTAATTTGGTTTCTTGGTAGAAAAGAAATTAGATCTAAATGAGAAACATGGTGTGCTTCAATAACCGTACGTACAATTTCAGAAATGAAATTTTTTTAGTATTTCTTGAATACATTTAGTTTAGGAAATTCCATAATCCGTAAGCTTATTCACTCAGTTTTTTTATTATATCAATTATAATCACTAGGGGGCACACAGGTTTGAACTGGGGACATTTCGATCTGCAGTCAAATGCTCTACCACTGAGCTATACCCACATGATCGGTTAAGAAGAGGACAAAATAACAAATTTTGTGCTGAATCTATCAAATATTTTTTAATTTGATTAGAATTGGACATGAAGCCCTGCGTTGATAAGCTAAGCTGATCTGTTTTGGGATCTTGTATTTCAAAATTGCTTTCACTATTCGCTCATCTTTCCCTAATTTTATTAAGCATACAGAATAATAGCAGAAAGTTTGTGTTCAAAAACGGCAAGGAATCCGATTTCGTTGCTTGATCACATTAAATAAAATAAACAGACTTTACACAAAAGCTAATTTGGTTTCTTGGTAGAAAAGAAATTTGATCTAAATGAGAAACATGGTGTGCTTCAATAACCGTACGTACAATTTCAGAAATAACTCAATTTTTTTAGTATTTCTTGAGTACGTATAGTTTAGGAAATTCCATAATACGCAATCTTATTCACTCAGTTTTTTTATTATATCAATTATAATCACAAGGGGGCACCCAGGTTTGAACTGGGGACATTTTTTTTTTTTTTATGTAAAATTCTCTTTTATTTTCTGTTAATTTTCAATTTTCAAAAAACAAAACAAACAAAAGCAAACAAAAACAAACAAATAATGTCGCCCCTCGGATGCAGACGTTATTAGGGCAGAGAAAAGAAAATTTGGCAATGGGGGTCTTAGTGCAAAACAGAAACAAAAACAAGCAAATGCAAGGGATCATAGGTTGTGCTAAACAAAAATAAACAAAAGTAAACAATAGCAGATGACATTGGGGTAGGATATTACAATAAACAAAAATAAACAAAGATTTTACATATTTAGGTATTAAATAAAACACAAACAAACTAAATGAACAAAATGAAAGTAAAATATAGGAAAAGATAAAAAAGAATGGTGGATTTAACTATGGGGGTAAAGTGTTTTCCATAAGCTCTCTACTTCTTCTTGATTTGGGGTACGTTGATGGTTCCTTGCCTTCCAGTTGATGAAGATGTAGGCAGCCAGAAGAGTAAACGCTTGCCGGAGATTCCCTATTGGCCCAAAATGACCACGAATCAGATCTTCTTTTGATGTCTTGCAGCCCTTTTGACGCATGATTCCTTCCAACCAGCTCCAAACGGTGAGGCGTTCTGGACACTGGAACATCAGATGCTCATCGGTTTCGGGGTCTTCATGGCAGATTGGGCATTTTGCGTCCTTGTTGGGATCCAACCGATGGCATCTGGTCCTGGTAGGCAGAAGTCGCTGGTCTAACAGGAACATGGTCTCTCTGATGTTACTAGGAAGGGCTGCAGTCGCCTTCCAGATTCGTGGCCAATCCAGATTAGGCCTCAGGATCTCCAGCTTTCCCATTGTCGTCACCTCCAGGACCCAATGGTTGTAAGTTTTCCGATGAACCATTGGATTCCCCTGCACCAGGATTGAAGATGCAAAGAGTTGCTTGATTTGATGCAGGGGTTCCTGAAGGTAATAGGGCCTCTTCATGACTGCTACGGGTACGGTGTTGTCCTTGTAGAGTGGCAATAAGGTTCGGAGAGGGAAGGACATCCAATACCGAAGTAGAGAGCTTTCTGGGCTGTTGGGGCCTGTCAGGACTTTATACATGGGGCACAGGAAAAGGGAACGGTAAAACAGGTGTGTGTTGACCATTCCCAGTCCCCCTTGTTTGACAGTACGGTATATTACAGTTTTTTTCGGCCTTTCTACTTTTCCCATCCATAAGAACTTCATGACAGCCTTTGAAACCTGGTCAGCTATATTTGGATTACAAGGTAATACCTGTGGAATATACACAGTTCCCGAGAGAGCCTTCGACTTGAGGAAAATCACCTTTTGGTAAATATTAAAACGTCGACAGGCATTCTCTCGCAGAATACCATTTAGAGAGCCGAATGCATCATTCCAGACCCTACCAGCTGTCTCGACTATGGAGTGAGAGAATTTAATTCCTAACAGGGACAATGTTGGTGCTGACACAAGCCACTCAAGAGGCCAAATTGATCTAGAGCTCCAAGTCCCGAGTCCCAGGGCTTTTGTTTTCTCCTTATTCATCCTTGCCTTTGTCCACTGACAGAACAAGTCAAGGACTTGTCCTTCCCTGGTAAAATCTTCGTCACATGAAACGAAAATGGTGACGTCATCCACAAAGGCTCTGACAGTGAGTTTTTCATTAAACAATGATATACCCTTGAGAGCTCGAGATAAACGCACAAGTAATGGCTCAATGTATAGAACGAAGAGATGGACAGATAGGGGGCATCCCTGGCGAATCGACTGAATATCATAAATCACCCCAGCCACCTCTGATCCGTTGAGGATTGACATTCCTGTTACAGAATACATAGTCTGTAACCAACGGACAAAAGTGGTGGGGTAACCGATAACATCCAGAATCCTCCAGAGGACTTCCCTGTTAACCAGGTCGTAGGCCTTTTCAAAGTCAACTCCAACAATGGCAGCGCCCATACCCCGAATCGAAGAGTTGGAAGAGTCATGACATCCCCGGTCATCAACGAATTGAATGACATCTCTGTAAAGACTTAAATTATCAAAAATCAATCTACCAGGTACCCCACCTTTTTGATGAGGTCCTATGGTAGAAGATAGTGTCTGCCTCAATCGTCTCGCTAAGACAGATGCCATGACTTTGTAGTCACAATTCAAAAGAGAAATTGGCCGAAAATTAGAAATTCCACAAAGTCCCGAAGACTTAGGAATTAGCCTGATCGCCGCTTGGCCCTGCGAAGACGCCAGAGTTTCCCTTTCCAGGATATGATTAAACATATCCAAGAAGTGGGGTGTGATCACGCCCCAAAATTCTACGTAAAGCTCGTAAGGAATGCCATCAGTGCCAGGGGACTTGTTTGACTTCATTGCTATTAGAGCAGCTCTAATCTCAAGAAGGAAAATTGGTGCTGTTAGGTTTGGGGTTGGCTTAAAGCAATCTCTTACTCCTTCAAGGAACTCAGACCCTGCCAGTATGTCAGGAGAAGGTTGAGTCTTAAATATTTTTGTAAAATGAACAACAATTTCTGCTGAAATTTCCTCTTTGGTCGATAAGCAAGTGCCATTGGGGGCAATGATCTTATCAATGCAACATTTTCGATAATTATTCCTGGCACGATTTATGTGAAAAATATTTGCTTCCTCTACATCTGGCCCTTCGAAGCAGCGGGAACGAATCCCATACCCTTTGAGTGTGCTCTCCTCCCAAGACTTTGAGAATTTTCTCAACTGTTGAAAGGCAACCCAATCAAAGGTATCTGCTTCGGCCATTTCCTGTATGCAAGATTGATAGAAAAACTTAGTTTCTCTTATCAGCCTTGCTCTTTGCCTGGAATAATCCACCGAAATACGCTTGATACCCGGTTTCAGGACACTCTCCCACCAATTTGCTACATTACTTTCCCTAAGAGGATGATTAGCAGATTCCTGAATGAAATTGGTTACGTATTTCTGAAAACCTTCTTCTGACAATATTGAAGTATTTAGTTTCCACAATCCGGCAGGTGGTCTGCTACGATTTGGGAGATCAAGATTGCAAGTAAGTGTGGATTGTACCGACTGATGGTCACTAATCGATAAAGGCTGCAAACAAATATTAAAAAATTTATCCGCAAACGATCGACTAGCATAAATCCTATCAAGCCTAGAAGAACCGTCGTGGTAATGGAAAGTGTGGCCCGGATCACTATGATTTAGCTTTTTTCAGATGTCTACCAGATCAAGACCAGTAACCATCTCCTTCAAAGCATAGCTAACAACACTACTTGGGACAGGGAGGGATTGGATATTTGCCCTATCTTGGATGTCGTCAACACAATTAAAATCGCCCATCAACACGAAGGGCAGTCGAGTGGTAACCGAGTAGGCAGGAACGGTTTGACGAAGAAAATTGTTTCTCTCATTCTTTACCTGCTTACCTGACGGGGCATAGATATTAATAAACGTAAAACATTTTACGTCAATGGAGATAAGCCTTCCGTCAGGTTCAAGAAGCAGTCGAGAATACTCCAGACCATGTCTAATTAGAATGGCTGTTCCTTTTTTGTTGGGACCGACATTTGCTAGCAAGTGGTAACAGCTTTCAATAATTGGGCAAGAGTGAAAGGCTTGAAGTCCTACGATATCTAAATTACCGTCCCTGCAGAAATTTAAAAGAATTTGACGTCGCTCGACTGATCGAATACCCCCAATGTTGATAGAAGCGATTTTTAATTGTGAAGTCATGTGTTAGGTTTTTTGAGTACGGGAATGCCTGAAGTGGGTTTCGAATTTTTGGGCGTCAGGGTAGGTTTAAATCGTTTACTTCGTGGTACCGTGGGAATTTTCAGGGGGTCCTTAGTTTTGTCTGGATCAGTGGTATCAATTTCCCCCGTGTCGGGTTCCATTGATTCCATGATAATTGTCACTGTTTCCTGGTCTTCTGTCTCTGTGTGAGGTGCTGCTATTTTGGATTTAATTATTGGTTTCAAAGGATTGTCTTTCGGAGGTACAGATGCGGGAGTGGTAGCGGTGTCACATTCCATGGTTTCAGTTTCCAAATTATTAGTACTTCCTGAGAGTGAATCTTGTGATTCACTCCCCAGAGGTACCTGGGAAACCATGGAATTTGCTACCACGGGAATTACTACGGGTGTCTGTTTAATAGTCTCTGTCTTTTTAGTCTTTTTGGCAACAGGTTTTTGGACAATGGTGGGTTCCTGGTTTCGTTTTAAAGTTGGGCAGTCGTAGCTAAAGTGTGTCTCTTCGTCGCAAAGTCTGCAAGTGGGCTTTTGTCCGTCATACTTTACCATGGCACGATAACTGCCAATGGTAATGTATGAGGGAATGTTTTTCGTCACCGTCATTCTTACAATCATCCAAGTTGCTAGGACAGGGTATAAAACTTCATCCTCTGCCACCCGATAGCGCTCCCACCGAGCTTCAATTACATTTCCAAATTCCTTAAAACGTGTCTGAACTACTCCCAAGTCTAAGTTCTGTGGAATCCCTGCAATTCGAACAAATTTCTCTTGGATATTGCTATCCTTTATCACTACACTAACTTCTTTCCCCTCCAATTCGGTCCTGACGATACCACTGTGTTGGGACAAAAAACTTGAGGTATATGCCTCTGACGTAAACGTAATTCTAGCGACCTGGTTTCTCGTATCTAGCACAGCAACTAGGCCTAAGAGATCCTGAGCATCAACCTTCAAACTACGCACAAAACCATGAACCGTACGCATACTCAATTTCGGGAATTGAACCCCAAAATCAATATCTACACTATTGAGCCACTTGGCAGCCATTGTCCCCTAGACAATGTAAACAAACTGCCAAAAAAAGGGGAGGGGAAGAACCCCACACACGTAAACAAACACGACAAATAAAACAATTGGCAACCAAACACTACAAAAACAGCTAAACTATACAAAATAAACACTCAAAAACACGAATATAACAACAAAAAGTAATAAAAAATAACAAAAACTCACAAAATGAAAGAAAAACGGGAGAACACAAAAAAAAGTCTGCATCCGACGCAGCTTAACTTCTGGGCTTGCTGCTTGCTGCTTGCTTGCTGGGACGCAGCTTAACTTCAGTCTTTACGATCTCAAAGTATCATAAACATGTGATAATATCATAATATTGTAACAAAATTATTGTCATTAGACTAGATATCGTATATCAATTTATACAAACTTTAAGTGACGATATCTATTTCTTCCCTAAAGATTCACACAGAAATTTATTTACACAAGAATTTACTAATAGGTCCCAACGAGACTCGAACTCGTGATCTCTTGCTTACTAGCCAGGCGCTTTGCCATCTAAGCCATGCGACCATTGATGTAATTAAGCTGTTGACAATTAAAAATCTTTGAATGTGATGAAAACAGATCATGAAAACCAACAGTCTTTACAATCTCAAAGTATCATAAACATGTGATAATATCATAATTTTGTAACAAAATTGTTGTCATTAGACTAGATATCGTATATCAATTTATACAAACTTTTAGAGACGATATCTTTTTAAACCCTAAAGATTAACACAAAAATTTAATTACACAAAAATTTACTAATATGTACCAACGAGACTCGAACTCGTGATCTCCTGCTTACTAGGCAGGTGCTTTGCCATCTAAGCCATGCGACCATTGATGTAATTAAGCTGTTGACAATTAAAAATCTTTGAATGTGATGAAAACAGATCATGAAACCAACAGTCTTTACAATCTCAAAGTATCATAAACATGTGATAATATCATAATTTTGTAACAAAATTATTGTCATTAGACTAGATATCGTATAACAATTTATACAAACTTTTAGAGACGATATCTATTTAAACCCTAAAGATTAACAAAGAAATTTAATTACACAAGAATTTACTAATAGGTACCAACAATACTCGAACTCGTGATCTCCTGCTTACTAGGCAGGCGCTTTGCCATCTAAGCCATGCGACCATTGAAGTAATTAACCTGTTAATAATTAAAAATCTTTGAATGTGATGAAAACAGATCATGAAAACCAACAGTCTTTACAATCTCAAAGTATCATAAACATGTGATAATATCATAATTTTGTAACAAAGTTATTGTCATTTGACTAGATATCGTATATCAATGTATACAAACTTTTAGAGACGATATCTATTTACTCCCTAAAGATTGACACAGAAATTGATGTTCACAAGAATTTACTAATAGGTACCAACGAGACTGGAACTCGTGATTTCCTGCTTACTAGGCAGGCGCTTTGCCATCTAAGTCATGCGACCATTGATGTAATTAAGCTGTTGACAATTAAAAATCTTTGAATGTGATGAAAACAGATCATGAAAACCAACAGTCTTTACAATCTCAAAGTATCATAAACATGTGATAATATCATAATTTTGTAACAAAATTATTATCATTAGACTAGATATCGTATATCAATTTATACAAACTTTTAGAGACGATATCTATTTAAACCATAAAGATTAACAAAGAAATCTAATTCACAAGAATTTACTAATAGGTCCTAACGAGAATCGAACTCGTGATCTCCTGCTTACTAGGCAGGCACTTCGCCATCTAAGCCATGCGATCATTAAGGTGATTCAGCTGTTGACAATTTAAAATCTTTGAATGTGATGAAAACAGATCATGAAAACCAACAGTCTTTACAATCTCAAAGTATCATAAACATGTGATAATATCATAATTTTGTAACAAAATTATTGTCATTAGACTAGATATCGTATATCAATTTATACAAACTTTTAGAGACGATATCTATTTCTTCCCTAAAGATTCACACAGAAGATGAAAACAGATCATGAAAACCAACAGTCTTTACAATCTCAAAGTATCATTGTTGTGCATCGGCACAGGTGATGAAAGAAATCGCGATATGGCAACGGTGGCGGGGGAGGAGAAGAAAAACCAGCGGGCAGTCGATCCAGACATTCCAACGAGGCCGGAACATTCCGGCAAATCGAGAGATTTACGTGCTTAATTTTGAGTTTTATCTAATCGATTGTAAGGTGCGCGTGTTCCCTTGTACCGTGATTCCGTATCGAGAATACATATTCTTCGCTGTCTAAGGTGTTCGTGATTGATTATCCTCAGCGGACAGCAGTCCGTCACATTGGTGCCGAAACCCGGGATCGAACTTCACGTCCCTGCACGTCTTCCTAACGTGGCAAAATTCTTATCGTAGGTAAGTCAACGAATTTTTCATATTGGGTGTGAACGCACGCTGAGCGAGCAATAAATATCGTCGATACCGAAATTCACGTCACGACCACGAGGTCCCTTTTCGAACCCTACCTCCTCTCTTTATCTATTTCGTCGCGCGAAAGAACAAACTTCGAACTCCACCTCTTCCCACCGATCCTTTTCTTTTCCTTACCCCCCCCTCCCCGTTGTAAAAGTCGACGGCCAATTCATTTAAGTTTTCTTTATGCTAAGTTATATACTTTTCCTTTTATTTTTTTTTATACAAAGGGACATTTTGTGGGGCTCTAACATACAAAATAATAGCATCCCGGAAGGGTCGTCTTCTCTCATCTTTTACCCTTCCTTGGGCTGATTAGTTTTCCCCAATGTTTTATTATTTTATGGAGAGATGAAGCTGTTCGTCATCAAATGGGGGGATTTAATCAAACGGCGTAGCAACAGGACATGGATGGCTCTTCATTCATTGACGTTCTATCTCCATCATAACGACGACCTTATTTGAAATACCGTTTCTATAGTTAAATGAGGGTATCGAACGAACTAATAGAAAGAAACGAATAGAAATAGAAAGAATATGGCCGTGCGATGGCGAACGTTTTCGGGAAAGGTATAAGTAAGTCAACCGTGGGTTTAAATAATTCGTATTGGTAGACGCATATGTGCTTAATGCGAATGTTTATTTTTTTCGGCAATGTTTTACAAAACATTGAAGGGTGGTTTTTCGGTGGCCGGTTATTTAATTTGCTATAAACGAACCGCAATCATGAAATATTTGAACTACTATTTGAACTTTGTACTTTAAATTATAACGGTCAACAATAAACACAGTGGAGGAAATTAACATTAAATTAATCCTTAAAGAGGCTACTTCAAACGAGATAAACGGGGCTGCCGCCTCTGGCCTTTGCTACAAACACGCTGGCCTCGTATCTGTAATAAACGCACATTGTTTTTAAATTATTTTAACCACTGGAAATTGTCATCCCCGTTAAGTTATGTTACTGGAAATTATTCGCTTGTTTACCTAAAATTTATGATTATGATGTTTTTACCTACACAGGTCGAACCTACGAACACAAACATTCAACTTTCGAACATACCCAGCACTCGTTTCGAACAATTCTATTCCGAAAGGGTTTACAGGTATACTGTTCACGAAAACCTGTTAGCCTTATATTTTGATAATTAATAATTCCTTTTTACCTCCAGATCGAACATATGAACACGAACATACGGCCTTCGAACACACATACTCGTTTCGAATAATTCTCGTCCGAAAGGGTATCTATACTGCTTAAGAAAACTAATTGCTTCTACGTTTCGATAATTAACAATTTTTTTTACCTACCCAGATCGAGCATACGAACACGAACGTACGGCAACGAGCACAGTCCCTCGTTTCGAACACGCCTTGTTCGAAAGTCTCTGAGAAAAATTTAACTCACTGTCCGTGCGACGTACGTCCACAATCTTCCGACGCCATGGACGACCTGGAATTAATGAATGCCCCGGATTTGTTCCGGCTACGAACCACTGCAAAACGCCAGCACACGAACCTCGTTACGCGAGTGTACAACATGATTAACAGGCGGGCAGCGCAAGCTGGATTCGTGGTGTTGTCAACGGATCTTGAAGCTGCGCTAGAGCGTGTCACGGCGATTAACGAGCGGTACGTCATCGCGGGAGAGCTGGATGATCAAGAAAGAGTGGCAGCAGAGGACTACATCCAAGGCGTTGCTGCGGTAAATAGGCAAGCACGGCTTGCCATTGGAGGGTATTTACAACCCGGCACTAACCCGCGCTTAGAAGGATGGATCGTTGAAGACTCGAATATTGATCAAGCTCTGCAGCAGCATCCCCCGACTGAATCCACTGGAGCAGAAGAAGATCGGGATAGCGGTCCAGAGCATAATGAAATAAACCAACGACCTGTTCACAGGACCACGCCGGCCGATCCTCCCATCGACCCATTAATTTTGGGCTCAACTGGTGGCGTCAATAACCAAACCGAGCCTAACGAGGCCAATAAAGCGAAACGACGAAGAATTGAACTTGAATTCGAACTCGAAAGGAAAAAGGTTGAACGTTCCCGCAAGATGGATGATCTTTTGCGTCAATGCGAGAGAGAAGAAGAAGATCTTAAAATGGCAATCGAGCGCGAAAGGGTCTTGGCTGGTGCGCTCGATGGATCGATTCAAGGAAACCCAATCCTTTCATCCACACCAAAGCGCAATATGGATACCGTCGGAAACTTACGACCCGTAGAAGCAAACGAAAGATCGGCAACATTCGCTCCGCCAAGTCGTTGGCCAAAGATTATCGTCGAAAAATTCAACGGGGATCCGCGAAAATGGCAAAGATTCGCGCACGGTATTCACGCCACCGTTCGCGACGCGAACATCCCTGACTCCTACAAGCTTTTGGGCCTTCAAGACAACATTACTGAAGATATTCGGAAAAGGATGGGCCACATTTTCAACGGATCATATGCATTTGAGTCGGCTTGGATTGAATTAGAAGTTAAATATGGAAATCTATGTCTTATAATGCAGGCGCATAACCAGCACCTTCTCCAAGTCCAGCCTTTCAAAACCGGGGACTTTAATTCGCTCTTCACTTTAGCGGCAGATGTCCGTGATGCCGTATCGAGCGTTTCCGTTGAGCACTCAAAGGAGTTTACGTTTTCAACCGTCATCACCTCGCTCGCCTCAAAGCTTCCAATTCAGCTTCAAATCGACTGGGGAAAATATGCATATTCCCTTCGTCCGAATCTACCATCGCTACGAGATTTCGACAAGTGGATTGATATCGCTGTCTGAGCAGAAGAGTATCGCGGAATTCGACTTTCCGTGGCCGGAGATACCGTTAATAAACCCGCCCATAATATTCACCCTCGGCAGTAAGGCGGCTATGGTCAACCTGGTAGCAGTGGTTATCGTGGACCTACTGTGTTGACGAACGGAATTCAAGAAAGGGTAGCAGCTCCGCAGTGCCCTGCCTGCAGTGCCAATCCTGGTCATCGCCTCGAGTATTGCAACGTTTTCAAGAAAATGTTGGTCAACAAACGAGCAGCTCTCTGCGCCGACAACAATTTTTGTTTCAAATGCTTGACACAAGGCCACTACGGAAGAAATTGCTCCCGCACTGACGTGAAATGTAAGGACTGGGGAAAGGCCCACAACACTCTCTTACACGGAGCCGATCGCCAATTTCCGTCTGCAAAAAGTCAAGGTAACGAATCTCTAAATGTATTAACGATTCGTGCACCTAACCCGAACCGCATACGTCCCGTATTGCTAGCCATCCTACCCGTCACTGTAAAAGGTAATGAGTCCGTCGCCGAAACATTTTTGGTATTAGATCCGGGGAGCGAGGCCACGCTCATTACGAACGCTTTCGCAGAAACTTTAAATTTGACAGGACCCACCTTTCGTATCCGCTTCGGTAACTTCAATGATTCAATCACCATCGACTCTAAGGTCGCTTCGTTCCGCATTGCGTCTATGAACTATGAAGCCTCCATCAGTGAAGCTTTTCTCGTTCCAAAAATCAGTCTATCACCTAGAAAGATCGATTGGCCAAAACTGAAGACACACTGGGCTCATCTTGCAGACTTAAATTTGCCAGCAATAGACTCTTCTCAAGTTGGTGTATTGATTGGAGCGGACCAACTTTCGGCCCATATACAAAAGGAGATTAGGGAATCAATTGAAGATGACGGCCCTACAGCGATTCTAACTCAATTTGGATGGTCGGTGGTGGGAAAAATTCCAAATTTTCTTGTGGCCGGGCCAAGCAAGAAATTATATATCGACATTCACTCAGTTTCCCATGATGAGGCGCTATGTAATCTCGTAGAACAATTTCACTCTACCGAGTCTTTCGGTACGGATGTTTATGCTCCCACGATCACCTCGGCCGAAGATGCTCAAGTAATAGCCGTGCTCGAATCATCAGCAATTTTCATCGGGTGCGGATGGCAGGTGGACCTCCCTCTACGCTCAGAAGGCTTTGTCTTCCCTAATAAAAGAAAACAGGCTGTGTCTAGGTATTATGGGATGGAACGACGTCTCTCGCTGCCGGAAAACCAACATTATGCGGACAAATACAATCTCATCGTAAAAAAGCTTATTGATTCCGGCACCGCTGTAAAGGTAAACTCGTCTGCAATCAACAAGCCGGAAGGAATGATATGGTATTTGCCGCATCACTTCGTTGAAAATCCAAACAAACCAGGAAAAATCAGAGTGGTTATGGATTGTGCTGCGAGTTTTTGTCAAGTCTCGCTCAACACCCAACTTCTCCGTGGGCCGCCGTTGCTACCAAAGCTAATAGGAGTGCTTCTACGATCGAGGGAATGTCTTTTTGCGCTTTCTGCGGATATAGCGGCCTTTTATCATCGCGTCGGAATTCCAGAAAAACATCAGTCTCTCCAATGATTTGTCTTCCGCGAATTCGGAAGCAATAAACCGCTGAAGACATATCAAATGACGACCTTGGTATTTGGGGCAGTTCATGCATCAACCACGGCAATTTGGGTCTTGCAGCATGCGGTCAGTCAAAACAGAAATTATCCCGAAGTTGCATCGCGAATAAGGCAAAATTTTTACGCTGATAATTTAAGTGACTCGTTCGACACCGAAAAGGAAGCCATAAAATTCGCAAAGGACGTCACAGAATCGCTGGCGATCGGTGGTTTTAAATTAACGGGCTTTGCGTCCTCATCTAAACGAGTCCTAGAAACAATCCCAGCGGAAGACCGAGCCGCATCGATCCTTGACTTAAATTATGGCACCTTACCGACAGAATACATTTTGGGGCTCGCATGGGACTGCAACAGCGACTGTTACAAATTGAGAATTAAAGAGCTGCCTCCAATCATGACGAAACGGGAGTTGTTGTCGGCGATGTCAAGAGAATTTGACCCATTAGGAATTTGCCTTCCTGTCATTACGTATGCAAAGCTACTCTTTCAAGAAACGTGCAAACTACGGTCAAGGATTCCCCCCTATAAGAAGCCGATTGGGTGGGACGAGCCTTTACCAGAGTGCATTCTGGCAAAGTGGAATATATGGGCCGGCTCATTGTCATCTCTCTCTCAAATTTCCATTAGGCGATGTTTTCGGTCGAGTGACGAGAAGCGCGCAGATTGCATATTTGACCTCATCGTTTTCTCGGACTCATCTCTCCTTGCGTTCGGAGCTGTGGCTTACCTAAAGACAACCTGTCACGGCAAAATGCACCTCGACTTCGTTATGGCGAAGGGCCGCATCGCACCCACCAGCATCCTAAGTATTCCCAAACTGGAGCTACAAGCGGCGGTACTAGCGATCAGAATGACGAAATCCATCATAAGAGAAATGCGCATCCCGATATCATCCATCGAATACCGAACTGACTCCGAAATCGTGCTTAACCAGATAAATTCTTCACATCACAAGCATCCAACTTTCGTGGCCAACAGAATCGGCGAAATTCTCCGTCACTCTAGTCCCGAGCAGTGGAAATTCATATCTGGTAAGGATAATCCGGCCGATGACTGCACTAGAGGCATCACCCCTGACTGCTTCAAATCCAATAGTCGGTGGCTAACCGGCCCGTCCCAGTCGCAGTTGTCAGCAGCACAAGTTTTGACTGCGTCGCTCAACCAAGCAGAAGATCCTGACCCATCCATAGCACTGTCGGTTTGTGCCCTAGATTTTTTCTCCCTTCCCGTCAAAACCTCATTGCCAGCCGTTTCAAAGTTGATTGCGGATAGTCAAGATGGTCTTGCTCCGTTAAAGCGTGATGTAGCCTTGTCATTGCGCAAAGGAGCCAATTTGGAGTTGCCAATCACTGATGATGAATTAAAGCAAGCAATGCGGACGTGCATCATTGTTGCCGCCGAGGAAGCGTTTCCGGAAGAAATCATCGCTCTCAGAAGTGGGAAGCTAATTCCGAGAGATTCCGTCCTTCGTAATGTGAATCCTTACATCGATCCTGCGGACGGGCTAATGAAGGTGGATGGCCGTCTTAAACATGCCAAGCTGCCACAGCACGCGCGACAACCCGTTATTCTTCCCTCGGATCATCGTCTGACCTCGCTGATTGTTGCTGATGCTCATAACGAAATTAATCATGCGGGAGTAGAACACACTCTTTCAATTGTCAGAAGGAAGTATTATTTAACTAAAGGTCGCAGGTCCATTCGGAAAACCTTGGCGCGTTGCGTAAAATGTCGACGTAGATGTGTACAGCCCCGGCCACCCATCATGGCCAGTCTTCCTAAGGAAAGACTGCTGCCATTCGTTCAACCCTTTTCAACATCTGGTCTCGACTTCTTTGGACCTTTTAACACCGTGATCGGTCGACGCGCTGAAAAGCGTTATGGTCTTCTCATTACGTGCTTTTCAACCCGTGCTATACACCTGGAATTAGTGTACTCTCTCTCCGCCGACTCCTTTCTCATGGCGCTGCGGCGGTTTATTGCTGATCGTGGCCACCCTACAACCATTTATTCGGACAACGGGACCAATCTGGTTGCGGGAGAGAAGGAGCTGCGCGAAGGAATTGTGAACCTCAACTCAAAGCTGGTGACCGAGGAGATGATCGATCGGGGAATCAATTGGAAATTTTCGCCGCCATCAGGCCCGCATTTTGGTGGTTCGTGGGAGCGCCTTGTCGGCTCCAGCAAGAAATCTTTGCGCGCTGTTCTGGAAGAGCGCAGCGTTAATGACGAGGTGTTGCTGACTGTATTAAAGGAAGTTGCGTCGCTTCTCAACACTCGCCCTCTCACGCATGTTTCAAGTGATCCGTCCGAACCGGAACCGTTAACGCCAAATCATTTTATTCTCGGCTGCCATCATCCCCATTATCCGCCGGATGTCGTAGGAGCGTTTTGTGGCTTGACCAGACGACGCTACAGGCAGTCGCAATTCATTGTAAATCAGTATTGGCGTAGATGGATGCGGGAATACGTTCCGAACCTAATCGATCGGAAGAAATGGAATCAAGCAACCCCTTCGCTCCGCGTTGGCAACCGAGTGCTCATCATGGATGAGAACACTCGCCGCGGACAATGTCTTACTGGAACCGTGTCAAAACTATTCCCAGGAGAAGATGGTTGCGTCAGACGTGTCTCTGTCAAAACGGCGACTTCTGAATTAACCCGCCCTGTTGTAAAACTTTGTCTATTTTCAGATGCGTAATCGGCCGGGCGGGACTGTTGTGCATCGGCACAGGTGATGAAAGAAATCGCGATATGGCAACGGTGGCGGGGGAGGAGAAGAAAAACCAGCGGGCAGTCGATCCAGACATTCCAACGAGGCCGGAACATTCCGGCGAATCGAGAGATTTACGTGCTTAATTTTGAGTTTAATCTAATCGATTGTAAGGTGCGCGTGTTCCCTTGTACCGTGATTCCGTATCGAGAATACATATTCTTCGCTGTCTACGGTGTTCGTGATTGATTATCCTCAGCGGACAGCAGTCCGTCACAATCATAAACATGTGATAATATCATAATTTTGTAACAAAAATATTGTCATTAGACTAGATATCGTATATCAATTTATACAAACTTTTAGAGACGATATCTATTTCTTCCCTAAAGATTCACACAGAAATTTATTTACACAAGAATTTACTAAGTGGTCCCAACGAGACTCGAAATCGTGATCTCCTGCTTACTAGGCAGGCGCTTTGCCATCTAAGCCATGCGACCATTGATATAATTAAGTTGTTGACAATTAAAAATCTTTGAATGTGATGAAAACAGATCATGAAAACCAACAGTCTTTACAATCTCAAAGTATCATAAACATGTGATAATATCATAATTTTGTAACAAAATTATTGTCATTAGACAAGATATCGTATATCAATTTATACAAACTTTTAGAGACGATATCTTTTTAAACCCTAAAGATTCACACAGAAATTTAATTACACAAGAATTTACTAATATGTCCCAACGAGACTCGAACTCGTGATCTCCTGCTTACTAGGCAGGCGCTTTGCCATCTAAGCCATGCGACCATTGATGTAATTAAGCTGTTAACAATTAAAAATCTTTGAATGTGATGAAAACAGATCATGAAAACCAACAGTCTTTATAATCTCAAAGTATCATAAACATGTGATAATATCATAATTTTGTAACAAGATTCCTTCGGTAATGTCCTTCGGGCAATTTTTTTGAAAAAAATTGTCCATAGACATGTAACGTGGGCCAAAGATAAACAGATTTTGGATCCAAGATTTCTAAATTTCAATCAATTTATAGTGCTTGCTTCGTTCTCCGTCTTGTCTTCTTTCACACTTACGTTTCATGACGTCACCGTTATCAAAATGTTCGGTAATAAGAAGCCAAGTCTTTCAACTTACGCTTTTCGCAGAAGCGTCAATTATTGGCGTCAATTATTGGACCAATAAACTAGTTTTGAATTAGAGAGTAATTGGCATTAAACTATAAAAACCTAATTTACAATTTACAGGAAGAGTAATCATCAATACCTTTATTATGAAGGGGAAAGCTGAATTGCAAGCTAAATCTGGAAGATCGCATTCCATGAAGTATGAAGAGTCACTACCATATATGAAAGCTCTGCATTGCAAACTTGTTTGTTGAACTGTTAATTATTAATTATGTCGATTTGTAAGTTCGGAAATGAAAATCTGAGTCCTTGAACTCAATCTCTTTCATTGTCTTTGCAAGCTATTAACAAGTTTAGGAATATTCCATGCTTTTTTTAATCGCCTCCGTTCGGCCTCTCCTGTTGCTATACCATATGGTGTGCCACGTTACCGATAAGCGGATCCGTATAGATGAGTATAGCGCTCCTTCATTTATGTACGCCTTCCCTTTATGACTGTGGCCAAAAATAGCTGAATATTATACATTGTTAGCACGCAACCTATTTGCGCAAAGAATTATAGGTTCAATTTTGTTCAATTCAATTTTTAGCCTTGACGGCATCATCTCCTCGGCTATAGTCCTATAAAGCAAAGAGGTCGGCATAATTAAAAACTGCATTATATCCCTTGTGTGTTTTATTGCATTATGAAAAAGCGATACGTAAACACACCAATCACCGACACACAATAGCCTACGAAAAAAAAAATCCTTTTGCATGGCCTGATATGGAGCGTTACACTCTCCAAGTCATTTCATTGCCATCAACTTAATAGTCTGATGTCTCATCTCTTCTGAGCGGATATGTCTGTATAAAACTTACCTTGGCCATAGAAGCTCAGCAGTTCCGCCATCCCGGTAGTTTCGATGGATTACCATTTCGATCGGCGCCGACACTGATTGATGGTTTCCCTTTTTGTTTTTCTATTTTCTCCCATTTTTTCAAGCGACCCCGTCCTCGCCACCTATAAAATCCCTATTTTATAGTCGTCGCAGTTGGCAATGATAAGGTGTTGGAACTTTTTACTTTTGTTCAACAACCAGACAACAGCATCGTATATAATGGTGCGCTATACGCACCCGAATGCTGTGTTAATGTCCCCCCCCCCTTTTTTTAACGCTGCGCATTCGCTGTACTACTTTCGTCATTGTCAAACTATAGAGACGATTGTCGACTATAGACTGGACCAGTTTGATGCTGTGGTTCACTGGTCAATAATCAGGAACACAATTTCAACAATAGAAAGCGACTGTTGATGGTCTATACAGTCATCCACGTGTCTACATATAGGGGCATACAATTTAATGCAGACAAAAAAGTTAATAGGGCGGACCATTTGTTTAATGAAAATGCTGTAATCAACATCAAAGCAGCAAGACAAGAGCACAAAAGCTATTGATGAGAAGAGAAACATTAGTTTGCCGCACTCAGCCGATGTAGCGGCACCGTGGAAAAGAAGAGATTCAATCAAGCTTGAGCTACGGGATTTCTCTGCTACACAAGACGACAAATTTTGGTCAGAATGTATACTATCTAGAATACCGGGCGGAGAACTTATAGATAGATCTAAACGCGGATGGAGGAAAAAGAGAGAAAGATATGGAAATCCGACCGAGTGAACAAAGTCAAATACCATTGCTGTCTGGCTCTCGGCCATTTTCTCTTTTGCACTGTGGCGGGGGCTTGATGGTATAGCCAGCACTATAATAATCTGCCGACGTCGGTGGTATCCGGCCTACTGGCCTACTCAAATTGGTATCTGGGTCCGTGACGAGCTCCTTGATGAGACAGAAATCAATTACGTAGGTAACGTCTGGCACCGTGAGCGATTTTTCAGCGATATTCGTGGACAGAATGATTTTCCGGAAATTACTGAAATGTGGAGCTAGACTAGACATTGGCTGGAAGACGCGATTTTACTCTTCACTGGTGATTTGTGAATGTAGTGGTAGGATGTACCAACAGTTCTCGAAATCAGAATTGATGTCGTAGTCGAGCAAAGCTTTGTGCATATTTTCTATTTCACAGACGCCGGGCAGGAATATAAGTATTGCGCTGCGGTTGCTGGAAATGTTTTCATATTTTGGATTTTGGATGGCGTCCGTAGCGCTGTATCTCTCGTCTGCCATCGAAAGCCGAAATTAACTTAGCGACCGCTTCGTATTTGAGCTTATGGATTTCCGGTACGCTATCATAGAGGTAGTTCATACTCCCCCCTAGAAACTGATAACGAAAACCGTAATATTATATTACATTTATTGCTCTTTTTAAAAAATGCTATTGCATACTGACCTCTAGTTTTTGAAGATGTTCACTATAATAAACGCGTATGTCGTGAGGTTCACCGTGCTCCACTTCAATTATGGGAGCGTTGCGAAATGGTCTTTTGGACGTGAACGGAAAGTTTCCAATGACGGGGCTATTGAAATATTGGCCAAATTTGTCGGCATCAAAAGTAACTGACATCAGAAAGACTTTAGTTGTCGTCCTCGTATGACGGAGGAACTTGCGGACGACCAAGAGAAGGAAGTCAGTATCTTCATCCCTCTCGTGCACTTCGTCAATAATGACTGGAAAAGAAACAGACATTAGCATAACAAAATTTAGCTAATAGTCAGGAACTTACTGTGGGTATAGCTTTCAAGGGATTTTTTGGCTACTAATGCTTCAAAAAGGCATCCTGTGGTCAGATAGGTGAGCAAAGTTGATTCACTTACTTGATGTTCCATGCCAACCTAGTAAACACATAGCTTTCAATAGTAAAAGTGATAACAGTGTGACAAAATATTCCGTTGTATCCAACAACGGTTCCCAATGTCCAATTTCTTTCATAGCAGACCCTTTTGGCTATGCTAATGGCTGCAATGCGCCTTGGTTGAGTCACAACAATGTTGCAAGGAGTTTTGGTTCGGTAGCATTCATCTAAAACAAATTGGGGAACTTGAGTGGTTTTACCACAACCGGTAAAGCCCTTAACAATGATGACATTTTTTTTTTATAAGTTCAAGAATGGCTGTTCTTTGATTGTCTATTGCCAATGGACTTCGGTTAGGTGCCTCGAAATTGTAATCATTGAAAGCAGCTGCCTTTGCTTGGAGACCACTAACATCCAAAGCATTAAGCATGTCTTCACAGATAGTGGATTCATCTTCGAGCATGATCTTGCCAGCACCTATCATTCTGCGTTCTACGAATCTCTGTTTTCTAGCAGCAACCTGAAAAAGACACAATATATTTGAAACAATGGAATCCAAATATGTGCAAGATACAAGAGACTTACTTCCAATAACTTTTGCTGTTCTTCTTCTCGATATTGTTATTGTTGTTGTCGAGCATGTTTAGTACTGCAATATAAAAAAATATATAAAAATCTACTGTTTAAAACATTTTGTTAAAGAAAACACTTACTGTTTAGTGACTGTAATACAGCCTTCTGCACTGACTGCAAAGCATTGACAGTTATAAGGTTACGCAAACAAAAGCGAATTCACTGCCTAGGATTCGACAACCAGCTAGGTAACAATTACGCAAATTAATTTTTTTATACTGTAATAGAATCAAATGAAAAAGCCACTATACCACGTATCAAATTTTGACAGAATTTTTTACAAAATTTGGGGACGATTGGTCATTCAGGGAAGAAACGTATATGGAAATACATAATGGACATTAAACCTTCTGAGATCTACTACTACTACCCTACCCTCTATACCCCACACCCTAAAATTGTTATAGTCCTTCGGTATATATACATATATACCCTCAGGGATAAACAGACTTTACACAACAGCTAATTTGGTTTCTTGGTAGAAAAGAAATTAGATCTAAATGAGAAACATGGTGTGCTTCAATAACCGTACGTACAATTTCAGAAATAACTCAATTTTTTTAGTATTTCTTGAGTAGGGGAGAACGGGGTCAACTTGGACACGGGTCATATTGGACAAAGACCCTAAGTGCTACATGTTATGGAAAAAAAAATTTTTTTTTTAAATTTTTGTATAGACTGCAATGTTTAACGTTCTAGAAAAAATATTGATTAAAATCGAATCATTATTGTTCTTGTTATCGCAGAATTAAAAAAATGGCCCTGTTTGATGTAATATTCTTCCCTATTACTGTAAGCATTTTTAAAGTGAAAAACACTACAAGTGAATAAAATAATGATATGTGAAATAGCCAATTCATTTCTTTAATGATTGATAAAAAACTTAAATTTTAATGCCTTTCCAGTGTTAAGTTATTAACGAAATACTAAATAGCACCGGGTTGGGTCATTTTGGACACACAGTTTTGGGGTCATATCGGACAACTTCGATATTGGAGTGGGAGGTGCTTGTGGAGAAGCCATATACGCCCGTTTGACAAATCGATACTCGATACTCTGTTAAGCCCTCCCATTTTACTCTACCCGCCTACAAATTGTCCATTTAAGCCCCCTATTTCGTAAAAATGACATAACTCTCTATTTTTCATTTCTATTGCAAATATTTCAATATGAATGAATAAAATATTGAATAAGCAGTCTACCCATATTTTTTTTAAATTTATTTTATGTCTCCTTATGAGGAAAACTGGCAATGTCCAATCTCACACCGTCCCTGTCCAGTTTCGCCCCGCTGTTTAAATAAAAACTTTAAAAAACCGACTTCATTAAAATCCTTATAACTCGTTTATTTTAAGACTTAAAAATTACAAAAAAATTGTGGAGTTACCCAAGGAGGTGCTGCACCATTAACTAAAAATAAATATTAGAAAAAAAACATAGAAATCTAAATAAACAGAAAAGAAATTCTTTGTCCAGTTTAACCCCGTTCTCCCCTACATATAGTTTAGGAAATTCCTCAATACGTAAGCTAATTCACTCAGTTTTTTTATTATATCAATTATAATCACAAGGGGGCACCCAGGTTTGAACTGGGGACATTTCGATCTGCAGTCGAATGCTCTACCACTGAGCTATACCCCCTTGATCGGTTAAAAAGAGGACAAAATAACAAATTTTGTGCTGAATCTATCAAATATTTTTTAATTTGATTAGAATTAGACATGAAGCCCTGCGTTGATAAGCTAAGCTGATCTGTTTTGGGATCTTGTATTTCAAAATTGCTTTCACTATTCGCTCATCTTTCCCTAATTTTATTAAGCATACAGAATAATAGCAGAAAGTTTGTGTTAAAAAACGGCAAGGAATCCGATTTCGATGCTTGATCACATTAAATAAAATAAACAGACTTTACACAACAGCTAATTTGGTTTCTTGGTAGAAAAGAAATTAGATCTAAATGAGAAACATGGTGTGCTTCAATAACCTGTACGTACAATTTCAGAAATAACTCAATTTTTTTAGTATTTCTTGAGTACATATAGTTTAGGAAATTCCACAATCCGTAAGCTTATTCACTCAGTTTTTTTATTATATCAATTATAATCACAATGGGGTACCCAGGTTTGAACTTGGGACATTTCGATCTGCAGTCGAATGCTCTACCACTGAGCTATACCCCCTTGATCGGTTAAAAAGAGGACAAAATAACAAATTTTGTGCTGAATCTATCAAATATTTTTTAATTTGATTAGAATTGGACATGAAGCCCTGCGTTGATAAGCTAAGCTGATCTGTTTTGGGATCTTGTATTTCAAAATTGCTTTCACTATTCGCTCATCTTTCCCTAATTTTATTAAGCATACAGAATAATAGCAGAAAGTTTGTGTTCAAAAACGGCAAGGAATCCGATTTCGATGCTTGATCACATTGAATAAAATAAACAGACTTTACACAACAGCTAATTTGGTTTCTTGGTAGAAAAGAAATTTGATCTAAATGAGAAACATGGTGTGCTTCAATAACCGTACGTACAATTTCAGAAATAAATCAATTGATTAAGTATTTCTTGAGTATACAAAGTCTTGGAAATTCCATGATCCGTAAGTTCATTCACTTAGTGTCATTTATTACATTAATAATAAGCACAAGGGGGCACCCAGGTTTGAAATCAGTACATCCCGATCTGCAGTAGAATGCTATACCACTGAGCTATACCCTCTTGATCATTTAAAAGAGGACAAAATGACAAATTTTGTGCTGAATCTATCAAAAAAATGAGAATGCAATCGTGAATTAGATGAAGATTTTTCCTCAAAAATAGACAACAAATTGAATGGTCTTGTAAAAGCAATTTCAGGGAATGTAACCATATAAATATTACTTAGGATAGTTTAAGTTTAAGACATACTAAGCGACTTAAAAATTTAACAAAATATACGCATAAAAACGAAAAAACTAAATAAATTTTGTGTTTCATATAGTATTGATCTATTGATATTGGTGTTATGAGCCCAACACCTTACCGCTGAGCTATCACACACATACATGTGAATATAGCATCAAAAATAATTTATCTTGTCGCCGCTGTGTAACTTTCTTCTCCATAGTCTCCGTTCTGGCAGCATGTTTACTACTGCAATATAAAAAAATATATAAAAATCTACTGTTTAAAACATTTTGTTAAAGAAAAAACTTACTGTTTAATTACTGTTATACAACCTTCTGCACTGACTGCAACACATTGACAGTTGTAAGGTTACGCAAACTAAAGCGAATTCACTGCCTAGGATTCGGCAACCAGCTAGGTAACAATTACGCAAATTAATTTTTTTAAACTGTTATAGAATCAAATGAAAAAACCACTATACCACGATACAAATTTTGACAGAATTTTGAACAAAATTTGGGGACGATTGGTCATTCAGGGAAGAAACGTATATGGAAATACATAATGGACATTAAACCTTCTGAGATCTACTACTACTACCCTACCCCCTATACCCCACACCCTAAAATTGTTATAGTCCTTCGGTATATATACATATATACCCTCAGGGATAAAATTATTGTCATTAGACTAGATATCGTTTATCAATTTATACAAACTTTTAGAGACGATATCTATTTTTTCCCTAAAGATTCACACAGAAATTTAATTACACAAGAATTTACTAATAGGTCTTAACGATACTCGATCTCGTGATCTCCTGCTTACTAGGCAGGCACTTTGCCATCTAAGCCATGCGACCATAAATGTAATTAAGCTGTTAACAATTAAAAATCTTTGAATGTGATGAAAACAGATCATGAAAACCAACAGTCTTTACAATCTCAAAGTATCATAAACATGTGATAATATCATAATTTTGTAACAAAATTATTGTCATTAGACTAGATATCGTATATCAATTTATACAAACTTTTAGTGACGATATCTTTTTAATCCCTAAAGATTAACACAGATATTTAATTACACAAGAATTTACTAATAGGTCCCAACGAGACTCGAACTCGGGATCCCCTGCTTACTAGGAAGGCGCTTTACCATCTTAGCCATGCGACCATTGATGTAATTAAGCTGTTGACAATTAAAAATCTTTGAATGTGATGAAAACAGATCATGAAAACCAACAGTCTTTACAATCTCAAAGTATCATAAACATGTGATAATATCATAATTTTGTAACAAAATTATTGTCATTAGACTAGATATCGTATATCAATTTATACAAACTTTTACAGACGATATCTATTTCTTCCCTAAAGAATCACACAGAAATTTATTTACACAAGAATTTACTAATAGGTCCCAACGTGACTCGAACTCCTTATCTCCTTTTTTTTTTTTTTTTGTAAAATCCTCTTTTATTATCAGTTAATTTTCATGGCACTCTAACATTTATCAAAACAAAAGAAAACAAAGATACAAATAATTATTTTCCTTGGATGCAGACGATTAAAGGGGAAGAAAAGCAAAAATTTGACAATGTAGGTCCCGTTAATTGGTCGACTAACAAAAACAAACAAATGCGAACAAATATTGAGGTAGATTAATACAAGAAAAACAAAAAACCAAAGGTAAACAAAAGCAATTGTCTAGCAGACACCAAAAAAACAAAAATAAACAAAGGATTTACAAATAGAGGCAGGGAAATATATACAAAAGCAATATAAAAGAACAAAACGGAACTAAAAGGGAAGACTAAATGGAAAGGAGTGGACTGGGAGGAAAAAGTGCTTTCCATAAGCTCTCTACTTCTTCTTGGCGAGGGATACGATGGGTATTTCTTGCTTTCCAGGTGATGAAGATGTATGCAGCCAGAAGAGTAAATGTTTGCCGGAGATTACCTATTGGCCCAAAATGGCCACGAATGAGATCTTCTTTGGAAGACTTGCAGCCCATTTGACGTATGGTTCCTTCCAACCAGCTCCAAACGATGTGGCGTTCAGGACATTGGAATGTCATATGCTCATCGGTTTCTGGGTGCTGATGGCAGATTGGACATGTTGCATCTTTGGAAGGATCTAACCGATGGCATCTGGTCCTGGTAGGGAGAAGTCGCTGGTTGAAAAGGAACATGGTTTCTCTGATGTTGCTTGGCAGGGCTGCAGTCTCCTTCCAGATACGTGGCCAATCCAGGTTAGGCCTTAGGATCTCCAGCTTCCCCAAAGTGGTCACCTCCAGGATCCAATGGTTGTATGTTTTCCTGTGCACCATTGGACTCCCCTGCACCAGGATCGAAGAGGCAAATAGTTGTTTTATTTGGTGCAGGGGTTCCTGAAGGTAAGTGGGCCTCTTCATAACTGCAACGGGTACGGTGTTGTTCTTGTAGAGAGGTAGTACGGTTCGAAGAGGAAAGGACATCCAATAACGAAGTAGAGAGCTTTCTGGACTATTGGGGCCTGTCAGGACTTTATACATAGGACACAAGAAAAGGGAACGGTAAAAAGATGTGTGTTGACCATTCCCAGTCCCCCTTGACTAACAGGACGATAAACTACAGTTTTGTTCGGCCTTTCAACTTTTCCAATCCATAGAAATTTCATGATAGCCTTTAAAATCTGGTCAGCCATATTTTGTTTACATGGTAATACTTGTGCAATAAACACAGTTCCGGAGAGAGCCTTCGACTTCAGGAAAATAACCCTCTGGTATAGATTGAAACGTCGACAGGCATTCTCTCGCAGAATACCATTTAGAGAGCCGAATGCATCATTCCAAACCCTATCAGCTGTCTCAACTATGGAGTGAGAGAATTTAATTCCTAATAGGGACAATGTTTGTGCCGACACAAGCCACTCAAGAGGCCAAGTCATCCTAGAGCTCCAAGTCCCGAGTCCCAGGGCTTTTGTTTTCTCCTTATTCATCCTTGCCTTTGTCCACTGGCAGAACAAGTCAAGGACCTGTCCTGCCCTGGTAAAATCTTCGTCACAAGAAATGAAAATGGTGACGTCATCAACGAAGGCTCTGACAGTGAGTTTTTCATTAAACAATGATATGCCCTGGAGAACTCGAGATAAACGCAACAGTAACGGCTCAATGTATAGAATAAAGAGATGGACAGATAGGGGGCATCCCTGGCGAATTGATTGAATATCAGAAAGCACCCCAGCCACCTCCGATCCGTTGAGAATTGACATTCCTGTTACAGAATACATAGTCTGTAGCCAACGGATGAAGGTGGTGGGATAGCCCATGACATCCAGAATCCTCCAGAGGACTTCCCTGTTAACCAGGTCGTAGGCCTTTTCAAAGTCAACTCCAACAATGGCAGCGCCCATACCCCGAATCGCAAAGTTGGAAGAGTCATGGCATCCCCGGTCATCAACGAATTGAAAGACATCTCTATAAAGCATTAAATTGTCAAAAATCAATCTACCAGGTACCCCACCTTTTTTATGAGGCCCTATGGTAGATGACAGTGTCTGCCTCAATCGTCTCGCTAAAACAGATGCCATGACTTTGTAGTCACAATTCAGAAGAGAAATTGGCCGAAAATTAGAAATTCCACAGAGCCCTGAAGACTTGGGAATTAGCCTGATCGCCGCTTGGCCCTGCAATGACGTAAGAGTTTCCCTTTCAAGGATATGATTGAACATATCCAAGAAATGGGGTGCGATCACGTCCCAAAATTCTACGTAAAACTCGTAAGGAATGCCATCGGTGCCAGGAGACTTGTTTGATTTCATCGCCATCAGAGCAGCTTTAATCTCAAGGAGGGAAATTGGTGCAGTCAGGTTTGGGGTTGGCTTAAAGCAATCTCTTACTCCCTCAAGAAAATCAGTACCTGCCAGTATGTCAGGAGAAGGTTGATTTTTGAAAATTTTACTGAAATGTGAAATAATCTCTCCTGAAATGTCCTCTTTGGTCGATAAGCATGTGCCATTAGAGGCAATGATTTTATCAATACGACATTTTCGGTAGTTAACTCTAGCTCTATTTACATGAAAAATATTGGCTTTCTCCACCTCTTGGCCTTCAAAGCAGCGGGAACGAATCCCATACCCTTTAAGTGTGCTCTCCTCCCAAGACTTTGAGAATTTCCTCAACTGGTGAAAGGCAACCCAATCAAAGGTATCTGCTTCGGCCATCTCCTGAATGCAGGACTGGTAGAAAAATTTCGTTTCCCTAATCATTCTAGCTCTTTGTTTAGAATAATCTACCGAAATGCGTTTGATACCTGGTTTCAGTACACTCTCCCACCAATTTGCGACATTACTTTCCCTAAGAAGATGATTGGCAGATTCATGAATAAAATTTTTACATAGTTTTGATAGCCTTCTTCTGACAGTATGGAAGTATTTAATTTCCACAAACCAGCAGGGGATCTAGTACGATGTGGGAGATCGAGATTGCAGGTAAAAGTTGATTGTACTGATTGATGATCACTAACCGACAAAGATTGCAAATAAATATTTACAAAATTCTCTGCAAAAGATCGGCTAGCATATATCCTATCAAGTCGAGAAGAACCGGAGGGATGGTAAAAGGTGTGCCCCGGTTCACCCTTATTTAGCTTTTTCCAGATATCTACCAGATCAAGACCAGTAACCATCTCTTTCAAAGCATAGCTGATAATATTACTTTGGGAAGAGAAGGAGTCGGAGCATGCCTTATCTTGGATGTCGTCTACGCAGTTAAAATCGCCCATCAACACGAAGGGCAGTCGAGTAGTTATTGTGTAAGCAGGGACGGTTTGACGAAGAAAGTTGTTTCTCTCGGTTTTTACGTGACTACCTGACGGAGCATAGATATTAATGAACGTGAAACATTTCACGTCAATAGATATAAGCCTTCCGTCGGGTTCTAGAAGTAATCGAGAATAGTCCAGACCATGTCTAATGAGAATGGCTGTTCCATTTTTGTTGGGACCGACATTTGCCAACAAACGGTAGCGACTTTCAATAATTGGACAAGAATGAAATGCTACCTCTTGAAGTCCCACGATATCTAGGTTACCGTCCCTGCAGAAGTTAAAAAGAATTTGACGTCGCTCGACTGACCTAATCCCTCCAATGTTGATAGATGCGATTTTTAGCTTTGCAGTCATTTAAATGGTTTCTTGGGTTGAGAAGTGGACAAGGTTGGTCTAGAATTCTGGGGTGTCAATGTTGGTTTGAAACGTTTGCTTTGTGGTACAGTGGGAACTTTCAGGTGGTCACTTGTTTTGTCAGTTTCCATGGACTCAACCTCCCCAAATTGGGTTCCACTGGTTCCATGGAAATTGTCATAGGTTCCGAGTCATCAGGTTGTGTTTCAGGGATTATCATTTGAGCGGGCGGAGTCTGTCGTGGTGGGTCGTCTGTGGATTTAACGGGTTGTTCGGTGGGAGAAATTTCTAAGTTGGGAGTCCCCCCTGAGAGTGAACTTTGTATTCCACACTCAAGAAGGGCCTTAGAAACCATGGGGTCTACATCTAAGGGTAGAGTGACGGGTTTTTCCGGGACTGTCTCTGTCTTTTTAGTCATTTTATTACTGGGCTTTTGGACAATGATAGGTTCCTTATTACGTCTCAAAGTTGGGCAGTTGTAGCTAAAATGGGTTTCGTCGTCACACAGTCTGCAAGTAGGTTTTTGTCCCTCATACTTTACCATGGCACGATAGCTGCCAATAGTAATGTATGAGGGAATATTCTTAGTCAACGTCATTCGTACTATCATCCAAGTGGCAAGGACAGGGTATAAAACGTCATCCTCTGCCACCCGATAGCGTTCCCAACGAGCATCAATTATGGTTCCAAATTCCTTCAGACGTGTCTTTACTACTCCCAAGTCTAGATTCGGTGGAATCCCTGCAATTCTGACAAATTTCTCCGGAATATTACTGTCCCTGATGACTACATTAACTTCTTTCCCTTCCAATTCCGTCCTGACGATACCACTGTGTTGGGACAAAAAATGTGAGGTGTATGCCTCTGTCGTAAACGTAATTCTAGCGACCTGATTTCTCGTATCTAGCACAGCAACTAGGCCTAAGAGATCCTGTGGCTCAACCTTCAAACTACGCACGAACCCATGTACCGCACGCATACTCAATCTCGGGAATTGAACCCCAAAATCGACATCTACACTATTGAGCCACTTGGCAGCCATTGTCCCCTAGACAATGTAAACAAACTGCCAAGGGGGAAGGGGGGGCCCCCACACAAGTAAACAAAACACCGAAAAGGATAAATTTGGGGAAAACAAGAGAAAAACAAGAAAACTATACAAAATAAACACTCTAGAACATGAAAATAACAACAAAAAGTAATGAAAATCAGCAATAAACTCACAAATTGATGGGGAAACAGGAGAACACAAAAAAAGACGTCTGCATCCAAGTTGACAATTAAAAATCTTTGAATGTGATGAAAACAGATCATGAAAACCAACAGTCTTTACAATCTCAAAGTATCATAAACATGTGATAATATCATAATTTTGAAACAAAATTGTTGTCATTAGACTAGATATCGTATATCAATTTATACAAACTTTTAGAGACGATATCTTTTTAAACCCTAAAGATTTACACAAAAATTTAATTACACAAGAATTTACTAATATGTCCCAACGAGACTCGAACTTGTGATCTCCTGATTACTAGGCAGGCGCTTTGCCATCTAAGCCATGCGACCATTGATGTAATTAAGCTGTTGACAATTAAAAATCTTTGAATGTGATGAAAACAGATCATGAAAACCAACAGTCTTTACAATCTCAAAGTATCATAAACATGTGATAATATCATAATTTTGTAACAAAATTATTGTCATTAGACTAGATATCGTATATGAATTTATACAAACTATTAGAGACGATATCTATTTCTTCCCTAAAGATTCACACAGAAATTTATTTACACAAGAATTTACTAAGAGGTCCCAACGAGACTCGAATTCGTGATCTCCTGCTTACTAGGCAGGCGCTTTGCCATCTAAGCCATGCGACCATTGATGTAATTAAGCTGTTGACAATTAAAAATCTTTGAATGTGATGAAAACAGATCATGAAAACCAACAGTCTTTACAATCTCAAAGTATCATAAACATGTGATAATATCATAATTTTGTAACAAAATTATTGTCATTAAACTAGATATCGTATATCAATTTATACAAACTATTAGAGACGTTATCTATTCCTTCCCTAAAGATTCACACAGAAATTTATTTACACAAGAATTTACTAAGAGGTCCCAACGAGACTCGAACTCGTGATCTCCTGCTTACTAGGCAGGCGCTTTGCCATCTAAGCCATGCGACAATTTATGTAATTAAGCTGTTGACAATAAAAATCTTTGAATGTTATGAAAACAGATCATGAAAACCAACAGTCTTTACAATTTCAAAGTATCATAAACATGTGATAATATCATAAGTTTGTAACACAATTTTTGTCATTAGACTAGATATCGTATATCAATTTATACAAACTTTTAGAGACGATATCTATTTCTTCCCTAAAGATTCAAACAGATTAATATTCACAAGAATTTTCTAATAGGTCCCAACGAGACTAGAATTTTGATCTCCTGCTAACTAGGCAGGCGCTTTGCCATCTAAGCCATGCGACCATTTATTTAATTAAGCTGTTGACAATTAAAAATCTTTGAATGTGATGAAAACAGATCATGAAAACCAACAGTCTTTACAATCTCAAAGTATCATAAACATGTGATAATATCATAATTTTGTAACAAAATTAATTTCATTAGACTAGATATCGTATATCAATTTATACAAACTTTTAGAGACGATATCTATTTAAACCCTAAAGATTCAAACATAAATTTAATTACACAAGAATTTACTAATAGGTCCCAACGAGACTCGAACTCGTGATCTCCTGCTTACTAGGCACGCGCTTTGCCATCTAAGCCATGCGACCATTGATATAATTAAGCTGTTGACAATTAAAAATCTTTGAATGTGATGAAAACAGATCATGAAAACCAACAGTCTTTACAATCTCAAAGTATCATAAACATGTGATAATATCATAATTTTGTAACAAATCATTTTCATTAGACTAGATATCGTATTGTTCCGGCGACAAGCGTTTACCTGATTTGGCAACGAAGCCATCTTTATGTCGCTCTTCGCTATTGTTTCCCTTCCCTCCATTTATGCTTGTCTGTCCTCCGCCCTTCGATAGTTTTGGTAGTCTTTAGTCTGGAGTACAGAGTCTGTAGCGTCATTTTTACAGTGTGCAGACACAGTCTGCAGCTTCGATTACCTAATACAAGTCTCTTCTGTTCTCAGTCCGCCATTTTCGCGAGAAAACGAGACAGGTTCCAAATTCTTGGGAACATTTGGTCCTTCGAACCGGAGTAGAAAAGTGAATTTCCAAGTTTTTATCTCAGCCGTTGAGGCTAGATATCTGGCAATTATTCTACTAGTAAATCCCCAGCAGGCCCTCCTGGACTAGCTTTCAGTTTATCTCCCAGACAAGACCTTCGACAGAAGCGCCCCTGGCTATCAGCATGGCAGAGGCACCAGGATCGTTAAGGGACGGCGAAATAGCCAGAGCTGGAAGCTGCAACTTCATCCCGAGTGGGAACGACATCGAAACGTGGAAGAGACAGCGCAAAGCGACACGTAAGCAAGTAACTACAACCTGTCGTCAAATTGATTCGCTGATTATTTCACACGGATCACGAGGCTCCATCATGGGACTGATCGATCACCTAGGGTTGTTGTCGAGCACGACGACTCGTCTACACACAGACCTACTGAACGCGGAGACCGATAAAACAGAAAATGAGAGACAAGACGCGATCCACCTACGCTACATTCAGCAAATAGGCGAAACTCGGGAATCAGCCCGACAGTATTTGGAATCAAGAGCCAATGAACCGCCTTCAGAAATTCGCGTAATCGCGGCGCAACCCGTTTACTCGTTAGCCCCGTCGTTAATTGGCGAACGACCCGAGGTAGCAGGAGCAGCAGAGCTCGCAGTCGCCCAACAGAGAGCCCATGAAGCCCGAATGCAAGCAGATTCCGCACGTGCGGCAGCGGAGGAGGCAGAAAGAGATCTGCAGCGATTAAGCATCGACGATCGAGAAAGCTTTAGTTCCGCCCACTACTACAACCCGATCGCGACACGAAACGTCGCCGACAGGCTCCTCCATCCCCGAACAAAATTCTCGCAACCTCCAGCAACTAACGTAGAAGCACCAGACGACTGGATAGACGCGTACTGTTCCGGTACACTGCCACCGACGGCCAGTCAACGAAAGTTTCGCTCAACAGTAGCGGTAGAATTAGACGTTTTCCATGGTAAATCTCTTGAATGGTTCACATGGATCGATTTATTCCGTGCGCTAGTGCACGATACGGCGAATACGCCCGGCGAGAAGTTAGCGGTGCTAAAACGGTACCTGCGGGGCAACTGCCTGGATGTGATCTACGGCTTGGGCGGCGGGGAACCAGCTTACATGGAAGCACTTACACGTTTGAAGCAAACTTGCGGTAGGCGAGACGTCATGCGAGCCGCTCATCTTCAAGCCCTGGACCAGTTGGAGATCAAGCAAGACCCGGCAACCTTCAAACGATTCGCAGAAAAGGTTCGAACCCACCTTTTCGACCTTAGTAGAATCGGCGAAACGTCGTCAGCTGACCAGATAGAAAGAGTCTGCCAGAGACTTAGCCTACACGATCGTCTCGCCTGGAACGAGGGGAGACGAGGACAAATAGAACATCGGAGCTTGAATGCCTTTGGCTCCTGGCTCTGTAATCGTGCATCCGCCTACCAAAATGCTTACACCCTGGCCGCTGAACAACACGGTACTTCGAATACGAATGGACGTTTTCGTCAAGCACGGACTCACCAAAGCTCGTCACGTCCATCAGAGGAAGAAACACCCAAGAAACCCAGTTGGGCCTATTGCTTCAAATGTGGAAAGGAGCACCGATTAGCAGACTGTGAAGACTTCAAGGCAATGGCCGTTGGGGAGCGTGTCACGTTCTGTATGAGGCATCGCCTATGTTTCAGCTGTTTTGGAACGAAACATTCCGCGAGCAACTGTACCACCAAGAGAGCTTGCAGACATCAAGATTGTCCATATTCGCACCACCCATTGCTGCACGACTCCATCAAGGTTTCGACGAATAAGGCACGCTCTACCACCGCGCGGATGAATCGACAACGGGTGGCCTTAGGCATGATGCGGTTGAAGATCCAGGCGGCGGATGGAACTTGGCAAGAAGCCAACGTCTTCGTCGATGAGGGTAGTGATTCCACGCTCATGAGAAGTGCTTTCGCCACTTCCCTCAAGATTCAGGGTACCCCTCAAATTCTTGAAATTGATGGGGCCGGAGGCGTAGTAAACCAGTACCGATCCAGACGCATCCAGTTCCAACTACGCACAGAGACGGACGAAATCGTCACTTTAGAAAGTTCCACCATGAAGGTGGTGGCCAGCCCAACGCCAGTCACCGATTGGAATCGGATGAAGAAAGAATGGGCCCACCTTAGAGATTTACCTACCGGAGAAGTCGGGGGAAGGGTAGACCTTTTAATCGGTACTGACCACATCCACCTGCTAGGAGTTAAAGAAACTAGAGAAGGCAAAGACTACGAACCAATTGCCTCTCGGACAAGGCTCGGCTGGATCATCCGGGGAGTTACCAACAAACACACAACCGTCACAGCAGTTCGTGCCTGCACCATTTCCGGTCGCATTTCCCTAGAAGACGTCGCGGTAGAGATGCGTCGCTTTTGCGATTCGGAAAACTTCGGTACAGAATTCCAAGCGAGATGCCTCTCACCAGATGACAACAGAGCTCTGTCAATCGTGGTGGAAAGAATCCGTAAGCTCGATACTGGTTATGAAGTGCCGATCATCTGGAGAGAAGGAGAACCGAATCTCCACAACAATCGTCTGTTAGCCGAAAACCGGCTTAAGAGTTTGTTGAGAAGATTCGACCGAAACCCGAAATTTGAAGAAGATTACCGGAGGGCGATGCAAAAGACATTCGACCAAGGATACGCCTCCCGGCTTTCGGACCCGGCCTCTGCCAAATACTTCCTTGCACACCACGGGGTGTACAAAGGGTCGAAACTACGAGTCGTATTCGACGCTGCCGCTCCCTTTAGAGGGAAATCACTGAATGATGCTATTTTAAGTGGGCCGGCCCTGCAACCAGCGTTGGCAGCCGTCATCAGCCGATTTCGGCAGGAAGAAGTCGCATGGGCTTCCGACATTGAAGCCATGTTCAGCAGGTTCCGCTTGGCGTCCAGTGACGCTGACTATTTCTGTTTCCTATGGCGAGACAAGGAAACAGACGAACCGACAGTTTGTAGGATGAACCGTTTACCCTTTGGAGCAAGCTGTTCGCCGTTTGTTGCCATCTACGCGGTCCGTCAAATCGTCAAGGATGCCGGGGTAGCAGAACATATTGTCACCGCTGTCCAAGAACGGATGTATGTAGACGACTACTTAAGCTCAGCTCCATCCGTCGTAGAAGCCCTGAGTGAAGCCACCGCTGTCAAGGCAGCACTAGCGAACGCCGATCTCAACTTGCAACGGTGGATCTCTAACTCGCGCGAATTCGTGTTAAGAATAACAACCGAAGTCCCCATGGATCAACCGTCATCGCACCCGTTGTCCGGAGATGCGGAGGAAAAGGTGCTCGGCGTCGTTTGGAACACCCATTTGGATACACTCGGGTTTAAGGTCGCAAACTTCCCCGACACCGAGTTTACTCGTATGGCCTTAGTCAGCAACGTAGCTAGCGTTTTCGACCCTCTGGGAACTGTCTCTCCACTCATCGTGAGAGCCAAGATCCGCCTACGAGAACTAGGCCTAAAGGGTTTGAGTTGGACGGATGCTGTAGCCGAAGACGACCAGACATGGTGGAACAAGTGGTTCGTCACTCTTAAACAACTGAATTCAGTAGAAATGCCCCGCTGTTTGTTTCCCGATGGAGCCAATATAGTGTCGTCTGAACTTCACACCTTCTGTGACGCGTCGGAGGAGGCCTACGCTGCCGTAATCTACATCCGCAACGTCTACTCCGACGGTAGGGTAATCGTCCGACAGGCGAGGGCTGCCAACAAGCTCGCACTGAGGAAGGTCATTTCTGTGCCGAAACTCGAGCTTAACGCAGCACTGCTAGGATCTAGACTGGCAGTGACAGTCCAATCCGCCCTGACAATCAAAATTAAGAAACGGAGATTTTGGACGGACAGCAGCACCGTCCGAAACTGGATTCGCTCCACAGCCGCCAATCACCAGGTCTTCGTCAGCAACCGCGTCGGCGAGATCCAGACTATCACAGAGTCAGAAGAATGGCGATTCGTCCCTGGTATTCTCAATCCAGCCGATGCTGCCACCCGCTCTACTCTAGACGGGAAGACATTTCCTACCCTCTGGATAGACGGACCGAACTTCCTAGTTCTCTCTGAAGATGAATGGCCCGTGGATCTACCATGGATGGTCAGTACGGAAGAAATTCGGATGAGTCGGGTTTGTCAAGCGACAAATCAAAGTGTCGTGTTCGACTGGACGAGCGTCGAGGTGAAACCTAGTGACGTAGCCGCTCTCTCCAAGTTGGATGCAAGATTTCTTGACCTCGTCAGACGCTGCCAGAGTGAGGTTTACGCCGAAGAGTTGCAGCGTATCAAGAAGGGAAAGCCGCTCCACACTACTTCCAGTCTGCTAGCGTTAGCTCCAGTACTCGATCCCGACGGAATCTTGCGTCTTGGAGGCAGAGCGAGCCGAGCAAAGCTACCTTACGATCAGCTTCATCCTCCTCTCCTTCCAGGAAAGCACCCGTTTTCGAAGATGATCATCGGTGCTTTCCACGAACATCTGAAGCACGCAGGAACGGATTTCTTACTAACCTACATACGACAACATTTCTGGATCACCGGCGGAAGAGAAGCAGTGAAAAAGGCCCGCCGTGACTGTGTGATCTGTCGCCGTAATCGAGCCAAGCCTGGAGAGCAATACATGGCTGATCTACCGGAATCGCGTCTGGACGCAGGATCGCTTCCTTTTACCAGGACTGCTGTCGATCTGTTCGGTCCGTTTGATGTGAGTCTCTACCGAAATCGGACAGCTAAACGTTGGGGTGTCCTTTTTACTTGCATGGTGACGCGGGCAATATTTCTTGAATTAGTGCCGTCGCTTTCTACCCGGATTTCTTGCTTTCTCTGCGAAAATTCATCGCGATGTACCGAAAGCCTGCCGTTATTCACTCCGACAACGGAACAAACTTCGTGGGCGCGAAACGTGAGCTGCGAGAAGCAGTAGAACCTCTACACGCTTCTGAAGGAATCCCAGAATTTATGAAAGATTCCGGCATCGAGTGGACCTTTCAGCCGCCGCGTACTCCGCATTTTGGTGGGACTCATGATTCTTTGGTGAAATCAACCAAACGAGCGCTTTATAGAGCGTTAGAACAAGAAGGAAATAGTCTTCGGTATCCCTCCGAAGACTTACTCCGTACCCTATTATACGAAGTCGCAGGATTACTCAACACTCGCCCTCTCACCTATGCGATCTCTGATCCAGCAGATTTCCGCCCATTAACTCCGAACGATTTCCTGAATCGTTCTCCTACCGCTTATCCTCCAGCTGGGACATTCGGGGATGCTCCGCCGTGAGATCACTACCGCTATCTACAGCGAGTCCTCAACCTTTTCTGGGACTTGTGGAAAACGGTCTACTTACAATCTCTCGCGGCAAGGAAGAAATGGAAGACGAAGCGACCGAATTTTGAAGTCGGCGACGTCGTCCTCGAAATCAACAAGAGTCTTAGCCGTGGCGTATGGAACATCGGACACATCGTAAAGGTGTTCCCGGGATCAGACGGCTGTGTTCGCGCCGTCGACGTTCAACTTCCTTCCGGAATATTTCGACGCGGGATCACCGAATTGTGTCTCCTGGAATCTAGCTCGGCCGGTTAGCCGGCCTCGGGGGAGGATGTTCCGGCGACAAGCGTTTACCTGATTTGGCAACGAAGCCATCTTTATGTCGCGCTTCGCTATTGTTTCCCTTCCCTCCATTTATGCTTGTCTGTCCTCCGCCCTTCGATAGTTTTGCTAGTCTTTAGTCTGGAGTACAGAGTCTGTAGCGTCATTTTTACAGTGTGCAGACACAGTCTGCAGCTTCGATTACGTAATACAAGTCTCTACTGTTCTCAGTCCGCCATTTTCGCGAGAAAACGAGACAGGTTCCAAATTCGTGGGAACACGTATATCAATTTATACAAACTTTTAGAGACGATATCTTTTTAAACCCTAAACATTAAAACAGTAATTTAATTACACAAGAATTTACTAATATGTCCCAACGAGACTCGAACTCGTGATCTCCTGCTTACTAGGCAGGCGCTTTGCCATCTAAGCCATGCTACCATTAATATAATTAAGCTGTTGACAATTAAAAATCTTTGAATGTGATGAAAACATATCATGAAAACCAACAGTCTTTACAATCTCAAAGTATCATAAACATGTGATAATATCATAATTTTGTAACAAAATTATTGTCATTAGACTAGATATCGTACATCAATTTATACAAACTTTTAGAGACGATATCTTTTTAAACCCTAAAGATAAACACAGAAATTTAATTACACAAGAATTTACTAATATGTCCCAACGAGACTCGAATTCGTGATCTCCTGCTTACTAGGCAGGCGCTTTGCCATCTAAGCCATGCGACCATTGATGTAAATAAGTTGTTGACAATTAAAAATCTTTGAATGTGATGAAAACAGATCATGAAAACCAACAGTCTTTACAATCTCAAAGTATCATAAACATGTGATAATATCATAATTTTGTAACAAAATTATTGTTATTAGACTAGATATCGTATATCAATTTATACAAACTTTTACAGACGATATCTATTTAAACCCTAAAGATTCACACAGAAATTTAATTACACAAGAATTCACTAATAGGTTCCAACAAGACTTGAAATCGTGATCTCCTTCTTACTAGGCAGGCGCTTTGCCATCTAAGCAATGCGACCATAAATGTAATTAAGCTGTTAACAATTAAAAATCTTTGAATGTGATGAAAACAGATCATGAAAACCAACAGTATTTACAATCTCAGAGTATCATAAACATGTGATAATATCATAATTTTGTAACAAAATTATTGTCATTAGACTAGATATCGTATATCAATTTACACAAAATTTTAGAGACGATATCTTTTTAAACCCTAAAAATTAACACAGATATTTAATTACACAAGATTTTACTAATATGTCCCAACGAGACTCGAACTCGTGACCTCCTGCTTACTAGGCAGGCGCTTTGCCATCTAAGTCATGCGATCATTAATGTAATTAAGCTGTTGATAATTAAAAATCTTTGAATGTTATGAAAACAGATCATGAAAACCAACAGTCTTTACAATCTCAAAGTATCATAAACATGTGATAATATCATAATTTTGTAACAAAATTATTGTTACTAGACTAGATATCGTATATCAATTAATACAATCTTTTAGAGACGATATCTATTTCTTCCCTAAAGATTCACACAGTAATTAATATTCACTAGAATTTTCTAATAGGTCCCACCGAGACTCGAACTCGTGATCTCCTGCTTACTAGGCAGGCGCTTTGCCATCTAAGCCATGCGACCATTGATGTAATTAACCTGTTGACAATTAAAAATCTTTGAATGTGATGAAAACAGATCATGAAAACCAACAGTCTTTACAATCTCAAAGTGTCATAAACATGTGATAATATCATAATTTTGTAACAAGATTCCTTCGGTAATGTCCTTCGGGCAATTTTTTTGAAAAAAATTGTCCATAGACATGTAACGTGGGCCAAAGATAAACAGATTTTGGATCCAAGATTTCTAAATTTCAATCAATTTATAGTGCTTGCTTCGTTCTCCGTCTTGTCTTCTTTCACACTTACGTTTCATGACGTCACCGTTATCAAAATGTTCGGTAATAACAAGCCAAGTCTTTCAACTTACGCTTTTCGCAGAAGCGTCAATTATTGGCGTCAATTATTGGACCAATAAACTAGTTTTGAATTAGAGAGTAATTGGCATTAAACTATAAAAACCTAATTTTCAATTTACAGGAAGAGTAATCATCAATACCTTTATTATGAAGGGGAAAGCTGAATTGAAAGCTAAATCTGGAAGATCGCATTCCATGAAGTATGAAGAGTCACTACCATATATGAAAGCTCTGCATTGCAAACTTGTTTGTTGAACTGTTAATTATTAATTATGTCGATTTGTAAGTTCGGAAATGAAAATCTGAGTCCTTGAACTCAATCTCTTTCTTTTCATTGTCTTTGCAAGCTATTAACAAGTTTAGGAATATTCCATGCTTTTTTTAATCGCCTCCGTTCGGCCTCTCCTGTTGCTATACCATATGGTGTGCCACGTTACCGATAAGCGGATCCGTATAGATGAGTATAGCGGGGTCAATCCGCGCGGATTTGACAAATCCGATGCGCGACCAAAACTCGGATTTCGTTGAAATTTGGTAAGTGAATCAATAAATATGTTTAAAATTTATTGGCCAAAGGATTTTTTTTTGCGCAATTAGGGAAAAAGTTACAGCAAAATGAAAATCAGATTTTTCATTTTGCCGTAACTTAGGATTTTTCCGCGTTTTCATTTTTATTTATTTAAGACTAGTTTTTATTTCTCTATTGATTTTTGAATAAGTACATCTTATTCAGTTTTTCACGCTCTTTTTAATGGTATTTTTTTGTTTCAAAATTTTTAAATTTAATTACGTTATCTAACTTTTAAATGTTCAGAGTGTGTCTTACAAAAGTAGACCTGAACAGATTCGCTTCTGAGATTTATTTGTAATTTTTGCACTAAAAAAGAAGACATATTATAGTATATGCTCTTTTTTTCGCTAGGGTTAAATTCTCCATAGTGCCGATTTAATTGTTTGAAATCTCCCTATTTTGATGTAAAATATTG
The DNA here is from genome assembly GCF_020631705.1 of Daphnia magna. Taxonomy (NCBI): domain Eukaryota; kingdom Metazoa; phylum Arthropoda; class Branchiopoda; order Diplostraca; family Daphniidae; genus Daphnia; species Daphnia magna. Next base: position 4,295,229 of record NC_059188.1, read on the forward strand.
GCTTCGGCGGCCATTTTCACTCATCCCTTTTCCCTGTCTCCCCTTTTTGACCTTGACTACCCCAGGCGGTCTTGGCGGATTGGTCAAAAAGGGGAGACAGGGAAAAGGGATGAGTGAAAATGGCCGCCGAAGCCAATATTTTACATCAAAATAGGGAGATTTCAAACAATTAAATCGGCACTATGGAGAATTTAACCCTAGCGAAAAAAATAGAGCATATACAATGATATGTCCTCTTTTTTTTAGTGCAAAAATTACAAAAAAATCTCTTTAGCGAATCTGTTCAGGTCTACTTTTGTAAGACACACTCTGAACATTTAAAAGTTAAATAACGTAATTAAATTTAAAAATTTTGAAACAAAAAAATACCATTAAAAAGAGCGTGAAAAACTGAATAAGACGTACTTATTTAAAATTCAATAAAGAAATAAAAACTAGTCTTAAATAAATAAAAATGAAAATGCGGAAAAAATCCTAAGTTACGGCAAAATGAAAAAATCTGATTTTAATTTTGCTGTAACTTTTTCCCTAATTGCGCAAAAAAAAATCCTTTGGCCAATAAATTTTAAACATATTTATTGATTCACTTACCAAATTTCAACGAAATCCGAGTTTTGGTCGCGCATCGGATTTGTCAAATCCGCGCGGATTGACCCAGCGCTCCTTCATTTATGTACGCCTTCCCTTTATGACTGTGGCCAAAAATAGCTGAATATTATACATTGTTAGCACGCAACCTATTTGCGCAAAGAATTATAGGTTCAATTTTGTTCAATTCAATTTTTAGCCTTGACGGCATCATCTCCTCGGCTATAGTCCTATAAAGCAAAGAGGTCGGCATAATTAAAAACTGCATTATATCCCTTGTGTGTTTTATTGCATTATGAAAAAGCGATACGTAAACACACCAATCACCGACACACAATAGCCTACGAAAAAAAAAATCCTTTTGCATGGCCTGATATGGAGCGTTACACTCTCCAAGTCATTCCATTGCCATCAACTTAATAGTCTGATGTCTCATCTCTTCTGAGCGGATATGTCTGTATAAAACTTACCTTGGCCATAGAAGCTCAGCAGTTCCGCCATCCCGGTAGTTTCGATGGATTACCATTTCGTTCGGCGCCGACACTGATTGATGGTTTCCCTTTTTGTTTTTCTATTTTCTCCCATTTTTTCTTTTTTTTTTTCAAGCGACCCCGTCCTCGCCACCTATAAAATCCCTATTTTATAGTCGTCGCAGTTGGCAATGATAAGGTGTTGGAACTTTTTACTTTTGTTCAACAACCAGACAACAGCATCGTATATAATGGTGCGCTATACGCACCCGAGTGCTGTGTTAATGTCCCCCCCCTTTTTTTAACGCTGCGCATTCGCTGTACTACTTTCGTCATTGTCAAACTATAGAGACGATTGTCGACTATAGACTGGACCAGTTTGATGCTGTGGTTCACTGGTCAATAATCAGGAACACAATTTCAACAATAGAAAGCGACTGTTGATGGTCTATACAGTCATCCACGTGTCTTCATATAGGGGCATACAATTTTATGCAGACAAAAAAGTTAATAGGGCGGACCATTTGTTTAATGAAAATGCTGTAATCAACATCAAAGCAGCAAGACAAGAGCACAAAAGCTATTGATGAGAAGAGAAACATTAGTTTGCCGCACTCAGCCGATGTAGCGGCACCGTGGAAAAGAAGAGATTCAATCAAGCTTGAGCTACGGGATTTCTCTGCTACACAAGACGACAAATTTTGGTCAGAATGTATACTATCTAGAATACCGGGCGGAGAACTTATAGATGGATCTAAACGCGGATGGAGGAAAAGAGAGAGAAAGATATGGAAATCCGACCGAGTGAACAAAGTCAAATACCATTGCTGTCTGGCTCTCGGCCATTTTCTCTTTTGCACTGTGGCGGGGGCTTGATGGTATAGCCAGCACTATAATAATCTGCCGACGTCGGTGGTATCCGGCCTACTGGCCTACTCAAATTGGTATCTGGGTCCGTGACGAGCTCCTTGATGAGACAGAAATCAATTACGTAGGTAACGTCTGGCACCGTGAGCGATTTTTCAGCGATATTCGTGGACAGAATGATTTTCCGGAAATTACTGAAATGTGGAGCTAGACTAGACATTGGCTGGAAGACGCGATTTTACTCTTCACTGGTGATTTGTGAATGTAGTGGTAGGATGTACCAACAGTTCTCGAAATCAGAATTGATGTCGTAGTCGAGCAAAGCTTTGTGCATATTTTCTATTTCACAGACGCCGGGCAGGAATATAAGTATTGCGCTGCGGTTGCTGGAAATGTTTTCATATTTTGAGAAAAAATTTGCTCCATCATAGCGTACCGGCAATTTCCGGTACGCTATCATAGAGGTAGTTCATACTCCCCCCTAGAAACTGATAACGAAAACCGTAATATTATATTACATTTATTGCTCTTTTTAAAAAATGCTATTGTATACTGACCTCTAGTTTTTGAAGATGTTCACTATAGTAAACGCGTATGTCGTGAGGTTCACCGTGCTCCACTTCAATTATGGGAGCGTTGCGAAATGGTCTTTTGGACGTGAACGGAAAGTTTCCAATGACGGGGCTATTGAAATATTGGCCAAATTTGTCGGCATCAAAAGTAACTGACATCAGAAAGACTTTAGTTGTCGTCCTCGTATGACGGAGGAACTTGCGGACGACCAAGAGAAGGAAGTCAGTATCTTCATCCCTCTCGTGCACTTCGTCAATAATGACTGGAAAAGAAACAGACATTAGCATAACAAAATTTAGCTAATAGTCAGGAACTTACTGTGGGTATAGCCTTCAAGGGATTTTTTGGCTACTAATGCTTCAAGAAGGCATCCTGTGGTCAGATAGGTGAGCAAAGTTGATTCACTTACTTGATGTTCCATGCCAACCTAGTAAACACATAGCTTTCAATAGTAAAAGTGATAACAGTGGGACAAAATATTCCGTTGTATCCAACAACGGTTCCCAATGTCCAATTTCTTTCATAGCAGACCCTTTTGGCTATGCTAATGGCTGCAATGCGCCTTGGTTGAGTCACAACAATGTTGCAAGGAGTTTTTGTTCGGTAGCATTTGTAACGAAACGCCAAGCGAAGCCCCTTCTTGCCCCTTTTATTTTTGCTTAATTAAACTAAGACCTTATTTCTTAAACTCTCCTTAACTTAATACCCCACTAGTTGACCTAGTAATTAGACTTTCTAGAAAATATAACAAGCGGAGAGAACAAGTCTCGGCACGCCCGTTATAAACAGAAACTGTTATGATTTGTCCAAAGCTGCCCAAAACGGCCTTAACCTGCCGTAGCTAAAAATAGATATATTTTTGTCTGTTGGGAATTGCCCGAAACGGCCCGAAACTGCCCGGCCTATTTTTAACAATCGTCCAAATTCGCCCGATACCGCTTGAATTTGTCCGCCTATACCTCTTCGTGACGTCCAAATTCGCCCGATACCGCCCGATTTTGTCCGCCTATACCTTAACATTGTCCCGTATGTCCCCCACGGGATGATGACTAACATATAAAAAGCCACCGTAAACTCCCAAAAGGCAGTCAGATCTACTCTGCCTGCTCCGTGTGCCAACTTAGGCCTCTGCAGCTCTCCCGCCGAGCCCGCTACCGTAACTCTTGCAAGCCGCAGAATAAGTACCCTTTAAGTAATCACTAAGTAGCTGATTGACTATTACTTTATTACGTCTATGCCTTGAAGTTAGTACCCATTGGTAACCTTAAAGTGTCATGAGTCTTCTTCCCTCAATTTACGAGCTTGTTTAATTATTCTACGGCTACCTGTCGCAAATGGGTTTATAATACACGACTTTTTATTTATTGCGTTCGTGTTGTTTTATGCTTGCTAAGTATACAAGACATTGTGAGTAAAGACGCCGCATTAAATTAAACTTTTCCGTATTGGAGACAACATGACAACGTCGTGTACTCCGTGTGAACACGGAGTACACGACATAAAATCGAAAAAAAAAATAAATAAATAAAAAAAAAATTATAGTAGGATACTAAGTGACTTGATCACTTCAGGAACTAACTTGCGCCTCGGCCTACGGGCCAAAAAGGAGCATGGGCATGGCCTCGGGGGCAGTTCCCGAAGGCGCTCAACCGTGAATTAGTAAGCTTATTCTAGTTCAAATATAGGAATTTTTATCCTCCAAAATTGTTGCTATACTATCTTCGTTCACACGCGTAAAGCAGTAGATCCTTTAATAGCTAAATCTTTGCTCATTTTGAATAACCGCTGGAGTATTTCTTTTATGTTGTACTGTTTATTTGGCATACCTCTCAACATTAATGAAGGCCATGTTTCATTAATAGATTGAAGAGAAACTGATCGGATACGGACGAGGAGTAGTTACAGGAAGTGCGGAACCCAAGGAATAGGGAGGACTCGGAGGAAGCGATGACGCAGAAATTGGCATCGCTTGAAGTACAGGATAGTTAACTGTTGCAGGTGTAGGTGCTGCAGATGCGGGATAGCCCATTGCTCCTTGCAATCCGTTTCCACCGTCGATGTGTTCCTGGTTCGGATAATATGGGATCTCCTATGGTGAATCCGTACTTCTGTTGTCGACTTTTCTTGTGGATGCCTCGGAAGATGTGGGCATACAATTTCAACTGCCCGAACTGCGTAATACATACCTAGACGTGAAAAACCGATACTACCTGGCTGCCGAATACATGGAATGCCGGTTTTGCAAACGCACTATCATCTCCTATGATTCAAGTCTAATTCAACAGCTCCCTTACGTACTCAAATTCTGCTTCCCCACCGTCCTGACGCGAAAGCTCACCGCTGATAAGGTGGTTGTCGGACTGATGAGGGCTCGGACGATTGGCAACAGTCTGACGGCCGTTTGCAGGGACATATGCGAGCTTCATAGCAAAGACTTGAACTACTTGGCCGATTGTGCGAGGTACAAACGAAATCGGGAATCCCTTGGATTGGCCTCTTGTCGCTACGAAGATCCTCCTCCCTTTTCCGCCCTCCCGACGGCGAAGTGGTTTCTTGCGTCGTATTCCCACGATGCCTGGTCGCGGCTGGATCACCTATGGTGAATCCGTACTTCTGTTGTCGACTTTTCTTGTGGATGCCTTGGAAGATGTGGGCATACAATTTCAACTGCCTGAACTGCGGAATACATACCTAGACGTGAAAAACCGATACTACCTGGCTGCCGAATACATGGAATGCCGGTTTTGCAAACGCACTATCATCTCCTATGATTCAAGTCTAATTCAACAGCTCCCTTACGTACTCAAATTCTGCTTCCCCACCGTCCTGACGCGAAAGCTCACCGCTGATAAGGTGGTTGTCGGATTGATGAGGGCTCGGACGATTGGCAACAGTCTGACGGCCGTTTGCAGGGACATATGCGAGCTTCATAGCAAAGACTTGAACTACTTGGCCGATTGTGCGAGGTACAAATGAAATCGGGAATCCCTTGGATTGGCCTCTTGTCGCTACGAAGATCCTCCTCCCTTTTCCGCCCTCCCGACGGCGAAGTGGTTTCTTGCGTCGTATTCCCACGATGCCTGGTCGCGGCTGGATCACCTGAAAAGAAGCATGACGTCAATCTACGGGACCATTCTAAAAATCGATTCGACGAAATAAAAAATACCAAGAAACTGCAAGGGCAGGGGGCCAACACCGCATCCTGGTGCACGAATGTTGGAAACGAGCGAGGAGAAGTGCTTGTATCGCTTCTCATGACGTCCGAGAGCCTCTCGAACTTGGGCCGCATGGCAGATGGTCCGATTAACCGGTTTTTGAATGCTAGCCAGCCACATTCAATGATGCTCTACACCGGAAGGGACTGCAAGCAAGATGGCCCATCAAAATGCCAGAAACTCTTCTACAAATAGGAAAACTTGCGTGTCCAGCTAGATTGCTGGCACTTCATGAGACGCCTTTCGAAGGCCTGAACGAACGAGTCACATCCCCTGTATGGCACCTTTATGGCCCAAGTGTCGACCAGCATTTTCGAGTGGGACGGCAAGGACATGGCCCTGCTGCAACGGGCAAAACGGAGCGAGCTGCAATCGGCTGGTGTGAGCAATCCATCCGATAGCGCTGTGGCGAAGGCAATAACCAAAGCCGAGCTCACCCGGCACTGCCACCGCAAAACAAGGGAGACGGAGAATTGCGTCCGTTTGTTGGAGAACATGTTTCTCGCGCTGCCGGACGCTACCGACACCCTTGGCGTTCCATTACTCCGCGATGATGCGCTGGATATTTGGGGCACTGAAAAGCGTCACGTAACTTGTCTGCAGGCTCCAGAAGGAGTCCAACTGTACACGAAAACAAGAGAATTGTTGAAAGGGTATGTTACACTTCCCGTGTACCGATGCGCCCATGGGTCGACGTCGTTGGAAAGTTTCGACAATCACCTAAACAATTTCATACTTAGGTAAAGAAAACGTACTAATTAAATTTTTGAAAAAAATATATTCAGAAATTGAATGTTTACAGGGACGGCAGCGAATGAGCTGCGCTTTCAGGCATATCTAACTGACGGAATATGCCGCTGGAACGCAGCAAAAGCGTCGGCGGCTCAAAGTGCGCCGTCGCCAAAGACGCGCTCCTTAGTCGTCCAAGTAAAGGGAAGGTTACCAGCTTACCACTACCATTTTGGGCCATCCCGCTGACCCGACGTATCAACTGCCTGCGGAGTATACTGGCAAGCTCTTTGGCGTTGAATATTTGCTGAAGGAATCAGATGCGGCGATGGGGCCCTTTGACCTCGATGAGTTCATCAAAAAGAGGATGGACCACGACGACTTCGGCCGTGACGACAGCGCCTTGAAGGACGAAGGTGTGTAACTTGACATTGCATGCGATGCCATAACGGAACCGGAGCCAGCCGACTTTTTGGAGGACGCCACTGACGAAGGAGGAGACTGGTGGGCGGTAGAATCGTGCCTTAACGAAGGCTGCGACAGATTCGATAGATTCGCAGAAACAATTGTGCAACTGAAAGGCTTATCGTTGACAGCTGAAGAAGCCGAGACCATCATCCGATCTGGAAGTCGAGTCGTTGAGGCCATGTGTATCCGGCTGTTCAACGAAATTACTTGCACTTCCAGAGACCTTTACGTGTCTCGCTACTGTCTCATCATTGGCCCGTACAACGAGGCCCGAAATCGCATCATGCTAAAACCGGCCATAGTGGAGTGAATCGGTCTCACCCTTTTTCCAATAAACGAGACGTGGTTCTCGTTATAGTAAGCGCCAGTCAGGAGGCGACGAGCTTAACCTGAGGCACCAGGTAGGAATGAAGTTGCCTGTCTTGCTCCAAGCAGACGTAGTTTATCATTGTATTGTTTTTCCAAGCATTACCGGGTCTCCGTCTGATACGAATCCACCACAATCCCAAACCACTGACGCACAAGGTAGGAATGCAGTTGTCTGCCTTGCTCCTAATAGATGTAGTTGACCGCTGAATTCGTTTCCAAGCCGATCCAGGCCCTTCGTCGGAGGCAAATCCACCGCGAGGTCCAGCCCGACGAACCACAGATTGGCGTAAAAGGAATGCTGATGCAGAAGCTCAGCAGTGGGCGCAGCTCCTGCAGAAAAAAGTAGGCAGTTTAGAGGGCATGTTGTATCACTAACACTAACAAGCTTCCCATTTCGATAGGCAAGATGGTTCGGAAAGATTATACCTGCCGTAATTGCGGATTGCCGATTACCGCAATTACGGGACACAGCCAGTCTCGCAGGCTGAGATATTGCCCTCGGACTAGCCCTCTGTCGAAGGATGAGTGGCTGGAAGAGAAGAGGAAGAACCGGACTCAGTTACCAAAGTGACAGCTGCTCAACGTCTTGATGAATTGCATTATTAAGAAGCACAACGCCAAACAATTCACAAATTAACGAATTATATTGCCACAGCACAGAAAACAATACTTTGTTGCAAAAACAGAGAGCACACTGACCATAGCTCTGACTTTGACAACGCTCCCACGACAACTAGCGCAAAAAATGAGAAAGGGCGCTATTTATACCAGACTCAAAAGGGCAGGGTAGGTCAGAGGCGTAGCCAAACAGATAAAGGTAGGGAATAATATTGGCGCTGAGCGCATGCCTGCGTATTCTAGCGATCAATAAAGCAACTTGACATTTTTACAACACTCAGCCATTCTGACAATATTGTAAGGAACGGTCAGCCGCGTTCCTTACACCCCTTTCTCCTTTCCCACGCTTACAACCCTTTTCCCCTCTTCCACCGATAGGTCATCTACCGATGGCTCCGGCCTTCAATCTCCCTTCTACCTGGCCTTCAAATGTTTGAATTCTCCACACAAGTGTTACATTTACAATACAGGTGGATATGTCTGCCTTCCGGCTCGGATTACGGTTCCTTCTGGGCGTGACTTGGTTTGAATGGTTTGTTCGTTGGTTATATCCTTTGTCTTATTATTTTCGTTTGTGGATGTTTCCAGGTTCTCTGTAGGGTTTCTAGCGTCCTTTTGATCTGGTTAGGGTTCAACTTCGGTATCGCTGTCGGACGAGGAGTCTTCTGGTTGCCATTCTGTTTCGAAAGGAAGGTAGAATGGTTTTATCTGTGCAACCTGCGCATTAAACCACCGCCACACCATCCTTTTCTTTCGTGTTGTAGGGTCTTCGATCAAATAGGTAGTAGGACAGACCCTTTTGACAATTTCGAATGGTCCGATGAATTTGGGAAGTAGTTTCTTTGTTCTTTCATTTCTTCGGATGTTTCGTCGACTAATACTAGGTCACTTTTTACGTATTCTTGGTCGTTCCTCCTGGAACGTCCTCGGACGTGGGTTGAGTAGTTCTTTACTCCGATTCTGTGATTCCAGGATTAGTTTACTTGCTTCTGCTCTCCAACGAGCAACTCGATGAAAGAATTGTTTTACTCTTTCTGGTGGCTTATTTAGCCAAGGGAAGGAATTATCGTGGGACAGGATTGGGATTCTTCCGTACACTAGCTCGAACGGAGAGTGCTTAGTGGTTTACTGCCGAACGGAGTTTATTGCTAGTGTGGCCATCGGTATATGGAGATCCCAGTCATCGCAAGCTAGATTTACGTAACTTTTTATTACAGTCACTAGAGTCCTATTAACTCGTTTGACTTGCCCATTGGTTTGTGGCCTCAAACAGGTTGGTAAAACGTGATGAATACTAGATTTTTCCATTTCATGGCGAAGGATTCTGAGGTGAATGCAGTTCCTTGGTCGGTGATGATTCTCTTCATAAAGCCATGCTGTGGAATTACCCCCTGGTTGCGAATATCCACAACTCACTTCGTCTTTACGTCGGGACATGTGACAGCGATTATCCATTTGCTTAGATAGTCCATTATAACTAACGTGTGTATGTTTCCTTTGCGGAATGGTTGGAAAGTTCCAATGTGGTCCATACCGAGGGTATGAAAAGGCAAGCTGGGTACTGGTATGGACATGAGCTTTCTTTCTGTACAGCCCGATATTGGTTTATTGAACTGACAGATCCTACATGATGACACATAAGCTTTTACTGATTTCCAGGATCCTTTCCACCAGTATCGTTTTGCCAATTCGTGATAACAGCCATGTGACCGGCTGAGGGATCATTGTGGCAGGCACTTAATAATTGTCTTTTTAGAAATGAAGGAACCACCAATATTAGTTTTCGTCCTGTTTGGTGATTTTTTTTACACAACGTCCTTTTTTAGTACAAACGTATCACTCGCGGCAGCACCGTTTTTTCTAAATTGCATTCTGATTAATCTTGTTGCTTTATCGTCGTGTTGAAGAAGGGCGATTTCTTCGGGAGGATGAAAGCTTCCTATCGTGGTACAGCATGCATATGGCCTCCGGTAAGACCGTCTCTTCTAGTTCTCCGACTGGGAAGCGGGAGAGAGCGTCTGGTACGACGTTCAGGTTGCCTTTTATGTGTTTTATTTGTATTTGAAATTCTTGCAATGCCAGGATCTAGCGAGCGTATTTTCCATCAATGTCTTTTTTGGAAAATAGCCATTTCAGTGCGGAGTTGTCGGTGAAGATGGTGATATTTCTTCCATATACGTATGGCTTTAGTTTATCTAAGGCCCATACTAGTGCGAGGCACTCTAAGGCGTTGCTGTGGTAGTTTATTTCTGCTTTCAAAGTTCTTCTGCTAATGAAGATTATCGGTCGTTCAATTTTTTCTTTAACTCGATTGAGAACAGCTCCTAGACCGTACTTGCTAACGTCGGTTTTGAGGATTAAATCTCCATCGTCGTCGTCGTGTGCTAGGGCTGGGGCCACCAGGAGGGCATCTTGGATTTTCCTCATACCTTGTTGATGCTGTTCTTTACAATCCCAAGGTAGGGGAGACCGGGGCTGATTAGTAATTTTTTCTTAAATCGTCATATCTCGGGTTTTAATAAAGATATAATATTTCTGTTGTCAGCGATAAAAAGATGAGATAAAAAAATTATAGTGTAAACCCCCATTCTTGGAAAACCCCAAAATAGTGGGGGTGAATGGACCCTCGTTTGTTTTGAGTAAATTAATCTGTCGTTCTTTTAATATGCAATTTATAAAAATCATTTTTTGTATTTTAGTACTAAATTCTAAATAAAAATATCATTTTATATGTAAAATGTTAAATTATCGTAATGGGGCTGATTGGTTGATGGAGGATGGTTCTATTAATTATCGATTACTTAAAAAATAGATTGATTTCTAAGAACCTCCAATATAAAAAAAAAACCATTGCATTCCAATTGTAAAAAAAAAAATGTCACCCTTCGTTTATCAATTAATTCATTTTATTTCCAACCAAACGTATATTCAGCTCCTCCAAAAACTCCTCCCCTTCAGTTCAGCGAACACTGTCAAACAACCTCGTAGGTGTCAGGGCCAAATTACCTCAAATTTCTTTGCAAATAAACTTAAAGTTTGTAGAGAAATAGGACACTAAGTAGAATTAAGATTAGTATAGAAAAATGTAGAATAAAATTTTCTACAAGTGTTGCTATTTTTAGTTTTTTATCTTACTAACACTAAAAACTATTTTAAAAATAAAAATAAAAAATTTAACAATTTCAGATACCTGTTTTTAAATTTTGTTCTTACTAAACAACAAAGACGTTTTAACTAACGAAAATTCACCCCCCAAGTTTTTTGGCATTTGCAATAAGCAAGTGAAAAAATTTTTTTTTAAACAATTGGTTTTTGATTAACATAAGAAAACCATTCAACCCCAAAGTCCAAGCAGCCCCAGTCTCCCCTACTTCTTTTTTTAACAACTAACGGAGGAGGCCAAGAGAGGGGAGGCCAAGAGGGCGAATTGACAAATGAACCTTCGATAATAAGAGGCTAATCCGAGGAATCTTTTTAGAGACGTGATATCCACTGGCGTTGGAAATTTTTTCAACACTGCAATCTTTTGTGGATCTGGTCGGAATCCATCATCATTCACAAGGTGTCCCAGGAATTTGACGTGTGAAACGCAAAAGTTGCATTTTTCCACGTTAAGTGTTATTTTCGCGCGCTGGAAGGCAGCGAGGACCGCTTCTAGCCGTTCTTGATGTTCTTCAAAGTTTTTACCGAACACCAAGATGTCATCTGTATATGCGAGACAGTGTGTCCATTTTAACAGCATGATTGCTTGATGCTTGATGTATTGTCTTGATGTATTGTCTCTATGTATTGTCTTGATCTATTTCCCCATTTTGCAATGTCCAGATAAGAGCAACTTGTAGAGAGAAGAGTGTCTGGAGGAATCGAGGAACTCAGTTAGCTCGAAGATAATATGTTCAAGTGTTATTGGTGAACCTACCTTCGTATGTGTTTTTTCCCCATTTTGCCTTGTCCCATCTCCAGGGCTTGACAAACGCTGGAGTTGTAGAGTGAATAAAAAAAGTGATCATTTCTTAAATGGCCGATTCCATGAAGTCATGTCCCGTTGCCATGCGATGAATACAAAGAGGTTACTGTGCGTCAAACTGGCTTTTTGTCCTGCCTTTGATTTCCTATTTCACCATCAAGGGGCTGTCCTAAAAGTATGTCACGCTTTTGGGGGGTGGGAGGTGTAGAAAGGGCGTGATAGTTTGTGACAGGGGGGGTAGGAGGGTTCAGCAGTATGTGACGTCACATTTCAGACCTACCGAAACTCGTCTAAGAGACATGGAACCTCGGAAAGGATTAGCGCGATGAAGATGAGGCTCAAGGTCTTCAATAGGCAGTTTCATCTTTCAGTGTAATCTAACCTGTTATCTAAATGTTCAGTGCGAGTCAATAATGAAGCCTTAAATTTGTTAAAACAAAGACGTTTAATATGGATAAGAAAAGTCATTATCAACAATAAAATGATAAAGCAGTATTCTACTCTGGCATTGAAAAAAAGGTATCTTTGGTGAGTTTTGGTCTAAAGCAGTGGCCGTTAATTGCGCTTGTAGCACTTCTACATGTAAGGATAACAGTGATTCTCCCGAAATCATCCCTTTGGCATTCGCTGCTAATTCGAGTCAGTTTGACGAGCCAGGTGAAGAAATGACTGGTGCAATTTCTACAAGAAACGATGAACCTACAACCGAAACAGTTAAGGTATACGCAACCAAAGCGCGACTTCAAAAGACTGCCAGATCTGCCATTTTTATATGAAATAACTAAGGTGCCGTCATCAAACCGTGTTAAACCTGTGCTTTTTTTCTATAGACGGAGGCCCTGACGAGAATCCCCGTTATCCAAAAGTGATAGAGGTTTGCACACACCACTTCTTCAAACACGACCTTGACGCCCTTTTCATTGCTACCAACGCCCCCGGGAGAAGCGCATATAATCTTTTCGAGCGTCGTATGGCCCCTCTGAGCCGTAAATTGTGCGGCCTAGTGCTTCCCTATGATAACTTTGGTGATCATTTGGACAGTCAACGAAGAACGACTGAAGAAAAACTCGAAAAAATGAATTTTCCATTCGCAGGTATTATTGTAAAGCCGATCTTGCTAGCCGCTTCTGAATTTTATTCGCTTAAACTAGAAAAATTGATGATGAAAAGAAAATTTTAATATGTACGTAACGTTTTAGCAGACATCTGGAGTGATGTTGTAATTGACTCTTTTCCCACCATTACGGAATACGTAAATTCCGATAAATTTGAATTGGAGGTGGAAGCGATCATCAAGAAAAACCTCGACTGATTCGCCGAGCACGTTCGAACGAGCCAATATTTTACGCAAATAGTAAAATGTGACAACGAGACTTGCTGCAAGAAGATATGAAGCTCGTATTACGGTTTAATACAGGTCGTTGTTTGCCTACCTTCATTCCCCTGGAACAATCTGATGAAGGGTTAAAGGCTCCAAACTAGCTCAGGTCAAGAGATGTAAGCTTTCCTTCATTATTCATCGGACTTTCACTTTCTGATCGCCTCAATATCCCGCAGCACATCAAAGATAGATAGCCGGTACTTCCCTACGACTTGTATTGTCCCTCCCTTAAAACAATTCTGTCAAGCAGAATCTGTAGAGTGTGTCATTTGTATTTTTCCTCTCAAGCTATGGTTAAAAAGCATCACGCTGTAGGATATCCTATGGATAACCCTCCTCCATCCCTAAATCCTGTTAGGCCTCTCCGCATCGCCGCACGCCGACAGAGAACTGATGGCCGTAATAGTAAGAGAAGAATTTGAAGAAGCGGAGGGACTGGAAAAGGAAAAAGTGGACATCAATGGTGTTCCAGCCCCAATGGTGAGCTGCCCCTTATGTCATTTGATCAGCACATGGAAGTGCCGTGGGTTGAAAAAAAGTGTAAAAAACTTACATTTTATCACTATGCTGAAGAATTTAATAAAACGATGACTCAGAGGCTCGCAATTTTACAAAAAAAAACAAAGAACAAACACATACAGTCATGCTTGGAAGTTTCTTTAGCAGGCAAACTGCTATATGCTATTTTATTTTACGTTTATGGAAGGTATACCAGGGCGTTTACCGTACCCCCTTATGCTCTCCCCTTTTCATCTTTTCTTTATTTTTTTTTTTTTTTACCTGTCTTTCATCTTTCCCACGTCTTTTTACCCTTCCCTTTTCACGTGTAGGCCGGGGTTTACGCAACCAGTTAATGTAAGATTGCCCTCGTATTGCTTGCGTTAGTACATCAGTTCGATTGTGTTTATTGAAGATGGCAGAGCTCCAGACGTCTCGTTTAAGTTTAGTGGAAAAAGGAAGGTTAATTGGTTTTTATGAGGCCGGAAAGTCTCAAAGAAACATTGCTAGAATTCTTAATCGGTCGTGCCAAACTGTGAATCTTTGGATTCAAAGATATCAAAGAGAAGGCGTTCAAGGTTTAGTAACGCGCAGTCGTTCAGGGCGGCCCCGTTTAACTACTTTTGAAGAAGACATGGACATTATCACAGCAAGTATGGACAACTAAGTATTATTTTTAGCATCAATTATTGTTTATTCTTTTTAAGGTATTATTAACCCCTATGATAGAGCGGATGAAGTGAGAGAAACCGCAAATGTTCCTCACATTTCGCTGACCACCACTGACCACGTTTGTGTGAAGCTGGAATTTATGGTCGACGTCCAGCAAAGAAAAATTATTTGACCGATGTGCGTAAAGCTGAACGCCTACGATTCGCGCGTGAGCACATTCATTACACCAGCGAATTTTGGCGGAAAGTGATCTGGTCTGACGAAAAAACATTTTCAACAGACGGTTATTCTCCTCAGTGGGTACATCGACTAACAGGTGGTCGATATGAGCCGTGCAATCTTGCTCGCAGTAGGCATAGCACTCGAAAAACCATTAATGTATGGGGCTGCGTTACTTTTCATGGCCCAGGTGTGTTACATCGCATAAATGGTAGGCTCAATATGCACAGTTACATGGACATTTTAGCAAATCAACTAGTGCCATTTGCAAGAGAGATGTTTCCACTTCCCGATAATGAGGACCCAGATTTGCGCGAACTTCCTGAAAACCAGCAACAATATCGATTTTTCATGCATGATGGGTAAGAATATGGTATTTTCGTTAATGATTTAAATAAGGGAAATTTCCAAACTTATTTTATTTAAGTTGTCCCGCCCATAACGCAATCATAATTCGTGATTGGTTTGCTGGGGAAGCCTCCCATCGTCATCGAATAAAGAAAATATGGTGGCCAGCGTTCAGTCCTGACTTAAATCCAATTGAAAATTTTTGGGGTTGGATGGTGAACAGGATGGGTGCTGTTGAAGGTGACACTCAAGAAGAATTGTGGGACTAGATCATGCAATGTTGGGAAGAAATGGCAGACCAAAGGAATTATTGGGAAAATTTGATAGACTCGATGCCAGAAAGACTGGCACGCGTGATTGAACTTGATGGTGACATGACAAAATATTAAAATTTAACCCAATGCCAGTATGCATTTTTTTCTTTTTATTAATTACATATCCATAGCTACGGCAATCTTACATTAACTGGTTGCGTAAACCCCGGTCTACACGTGAAAAGGGAAGGGTAAAAGAGGTGGGAAAGATGAAAGACAGGTAAAAAAAAGAAAAGAAGAGAAAGAAAAGATGAAAAGAGGAGAGCATAAAGGGGTACGGTAAACGCCCTGGTATACCTTCCATAAAAGTAAAATAAAATAGCATATAGCAGTTTGCCTGCTAAAGAAACTTCCAAGCATGACTGTATACCCGGTATTAGAGCATTTCTTTTTTTTGTAAAAGAAGAGGTTTTAGAAATTGTGACATACCTTTAGGGGGAGGGTTACTGAAATGTGACGCCCTGTGACAAGGAGGGAGGGAGGGTCAAAATTTGCAAAAAACAGCGTGCAAGTCAGCAATAAGTCAAGAACCTATCCTACCCTGGTAAAATCTTTGTCACACGATATGAAAATGGTGACGTCATCAACAAAGGCTCTGACAGTGAGTTTTTCATTAAATAATGATATGCCCTGGAGAACTCGAGATAAACGCACCAGTAACTGCTCAATATATAGAACAAAGAGATGGACAGATAGGGGGCATCCGTGGCGAATCGATTGGATATCAGAAAACACCCCAGCCCCCTCAAATCCGTTGAGGATTGCTATTCATGCTACAGAATACATAGTCTGTAACCAAAGGACGAAAATGGTTGGATAGCCCATGACATCCAGAATCCTGCAGAGGGCTTCCCTGTTAACCAGGTCGTAGGCCTTTTCAAAGTCAACTCCAACAATGGCAGCGCCCATTCCCCGAATCGAAAATTTGGAAGAATCATGACATCCCCGGTCATAAACGAATTAAATGACATCTCTATAAAGCATTAAATTATCAAAAATCAATCTACCAGGTACCCCACCTTTCTGATAAGGCCCTATGGTAGATGGCAGTGTCTACCTCAATCGTCTCGGTAAAACAGGGAATGTAACGTAAGGAATGCCATCGGTGCCAGAGGACTTTTTTGATTTCATCGCCATGAGAGCAGCTCTAATCTCAAGGAGGTAAATCGGTGCAGTCAGGTTCGGGGTTGGTTTAAAACAATCTCTTACTTCCTGAAACTCAGTACCTGCCAGTGTGTCAGGAGAAGGTTGATTTTTAAAAATTTTACTGATATGGGAAATAATCTCTCCTGAAATGTCCTCTTTGGTCGATAAGCATGTGCCACTATAGGAAATGATTTTATCAATACGACACTTTCGGTAGTTAATTCTAGCTCTATTTACATGAAAAATATTGGCTTTCTTGTTGGAAATACAGATGCGCGTATCCTTTATTAACAATCTGGCAACACTGTTTATTCTGTCTGGTCTCGTTTCTGTCTGCTATATCACTTGACTACTATTCTGTACCATATTCTGTGTGTAATCTTCTCACCTCGTGTTGAATATACAAGTGTTTCATCATCATTGTATTCTACTTATATCTTGTTTAATTCCTACAAGTTTATTGAGGTAAGCTTCAATATCTTTTACACCAAGAGGTGATACGTCTATGAGATGATTATATATACACATATATGTGCTTTTGCTAAATGAAGATACATTTCACACCATATTCCCAACATTTCTCTACTTCTTGGCCTTCAAAGCAGCGGGAACGAATCCCATACCCTTTAAGTGTGCTCCCAAGACTTTGAAAATTTCTTCAACTGGTGAAAGGCAACCCAATCAAAGGTTTCTGCTTCGGCCAACTCCTGAATGCAGGACTGATAGAAAAACTTCGTTTCCCTAATCATTCTAGCTCTTTGCCTAGAATAATCTACCGAAATGCGTTTGATACCCGGTTTCAAAACACTCTCCCACCAATTTGCAACATTAATCTCCCTAAGATCATGATTGGGAGATTCTTGAATAAAATTCGTTATATATTTCTTATAACCTTCTTCTGACGAAATGGAAGTATTTAATTTCCACAAACCAAGAGGAGATCTAGTACTATGTGGGAGACTGAGACTGCAGGTAAAAGTGGACTGTACCGACTGATGATCACTAACCGATAAAGATTGAAGAAAATATTTAAAAAAATTTCTGCAAAAGATCGGCTAGCATATATCCTATCAAGCCGAGAAGAGCCGGGGGGATGGTAAAAGGTGTGCCCTGGTTCATTAATATTTATTTTTTTCCAGACGTCTACCAGATCAAGACCAGTAACCATCTTGGTTGCTGGTGTTGGATGTTGCCTTATCTTGGATATCGTCTAAGCAGTTAAAATCGCCCTTCAACACGAAGGACAGTCGAGTAGTCATTGTGTAAGTTCCACTTAATTCGTCAAACCGTCCCTGCTTTGTGTGCGTTGAATGAACTCGCAAAGACATAGCTATTCGTATTATACGGGTTTTTTTGTTTACTTAATGAACATGCCCAAAAATGTGGAACGCTTCACGATTTTGCGTGTCATACCTGCGCAGAGCCATTCTAATTTTCTCGGTATCGTTCAAAATTTAGTATATGTATTCCGTATGGAATACATTAACAATGTTGCCGACCAAAATTTGTGTACCTCTTAGTTTTCAAGTCCAATCCGTTTTTTTACGGTTTAAAGAATTAACGTACATGTACAATATCCTGCACAAAAATCCGAACACCGATTTAATTTTTTAAAGCCACTTATTGGCAGGGTAGCGGGTTTTTTATTTTTTTTGTAAAGGGGGAGGGTAGACGGGGTGATGGACACGACAGGGCAGGGTTGGGTAAGTCTAGACCTAAAAAAATGCCTTAAGGTATTACGCTTTAAGGCAAGTTACAGGTCAGAACATTTTTGCAACCCCCAGGGTGGTGTGTTTTTTTTACGACAGTTGAAAATTTAGGGCTTGGGCTTGGTAATGTTGCTCACCGAATCAATTTAGCTTATGTTCCAGCTGCCTGTGAATATTTACGACGTTGTCAATGGCGTAAGTGTAGTGTTTCTGAATGTGATGCTGGAGATCGATGTTCGATTCCAGATGAGGTGATGAATTATTGTGGTTTGCTTACGAGAAATTCTCGTTCATATATAAAACAAATTTTCATCGAGCAATATGTGGTTTTTTAAAAATTAAATAACTTAAAAATCAATAATTCACTTCGTTATAAAAAAATTAATATTCCCAGCATATTCGAATGAAAATATTATAAAGATACGAAATATTTCGCAATTCCTTATCGGTAATCAAACACTGATCTACGGCGTCGCAATCAGATGCTCTATGCATATGCCATCGGTATCGATATAATTGTGCACAGGCAGCTCTCTGACTTATTTTGGGTAAGGAATATTACACAGCCAAAATCCAACATTTCCAACTATCGTTTTTAAAAAACACATCACCCTGGGGGTTGCAAAAATGTCCCGACCTGTTACTTGCCTTAAAGCGTAATACCTTAAGGCATAAAAACAAAATTTCTAGACTTACCTAACCCTGCCCTATGTGTCCATCACCCCGTCTACCTTCCCTCTTAAAGAAAAACAAACAAAAACCCTTTACCCCGCCAATAAGTGGCTTTAAAAAATTAAATCGGTGTTCGGATTTTTGTGCAGGATACTGTACAAGCAAAATTATTTAACATGAGAGGGTTGACAGTTATTAGATGGGTTGTTAGATTCGTTCTATGATCTTGGTATCCGTGATGTATTTAATGAGTGCTTTGGTGATTTTTTCTTGGGTGTGTTTAGGGATGTTGAAGTTAATGCCTGTTACTGTTGGTACGTCTATGGGCAGCTTGAGTTCCTCCATCGCACCGCGCAGTTCTCTTCTCTCTCTTGAGTAGTGTTCATATAGTTTAGCATTCCGAATGTACGTTCATGTCCCATTTGCTGATGGTGCCGTTTAGCTTATTGTGTCCACTCCGCAGTCTTATTAGTGCGGTTTGTATAGCTCTATTGTGGATATGCCAGCTACACACACCCATTATATTTCTATTTGTTACGGCTTGATTGGTTGAATTGTGTTTTTTTTAGCGTTCTGATTTGGTGTCTGTTTATCATTTTCGTTAGGATTTCCGCCATGTTGGGTACATGTGTCAACGTCACCCCATCGTCTGCCATGCTTCTGGCGTTTGCTAGCTGGTCTGCGATTTCATTTCCTCTTATTCCAGCATGGTTTGGTATTGTCGCGGTTATTGAGGTCCCATGGACTAGTTGTCACGTCCGGCGATCCTGTATCAGCTATTGACCGCATCTGTACCCGAGATGTCCGGCAGTCTTGTCAGCGGATATTTTCCCCGGTAGCTGCTGTCCACAAAAGTGCATAAATACTTGTATGTGTCCCTTACTGCCCGCAGTCTAGTTGTAACTGTTTGTTATTACTGTGTGTGTGTGAGCGCAACGACAGTAAATAAAAAACTATCTTAATCGCTACTTGAGTCTCAGCATTACTCCTCCGCGTTACATGGTTGAGATACAGAACTTGTGGTAAGTCTTTGCGCTGTTTCATTTTATTGTGCTCTAGTTGTGTGGAGGCGGGGGCTATTAGGGGCTTCCGAGAGTCGTCGACCCAACCGGCCTGAGCGCCTTAAACTGTTGGGGTACGAAGCCACAGCACCGTCAGTGTGACGGGTGATTAGGGTGCGATAGCGCGGGGACGGCCATAAGAGTTTCTGGGGAGGTAGGTGGGACCCAGTGGTGATTAAGGGGGCATAGAGGCGGGCAGTGGTCCGCTGCAAGGCGGTAGATAACTGACGGTAACGATTGAAAAATCGGGAGTTGGGACGAAGAGGGGTTCGTCGGAAAGCGGCGGGTGGTCGTGGTTAGCGATCTAGGGATCGTGGGTAGACGGAGTGTCATCCGTCAGGTAACGACGGTCGATCGTTGGTGTGGGAGTAGGAGTCTTGTGCAGAAGGCGGTAGATGAGTGGGGGTGCTGGAAGAGGCAGGGGAAGACAGCGCTTTCGAGACGAATTTGGGCGATTTGCGCCAAGGAGTGATCAGGCAACCGTAGGGGTGCCAGCGGAACCCTCATTCGTTTGGACGACGTTGTAGGGGAGCCGGGAGGATTATGCGAGAGAGAAGACCGTTCAAGGGTTATACCAAGGGAAAAAAATTTGGGGCAACACCAGGCTAGTATTAGCGAGGAAGAAACTGTAGCGTGGGCTGACGGTGAGGACAGCTCAGATTAGGAAAGCATCGAAGGGGGGTTAGAGTGGGATTTGAAGGCTTTTCGGTGCAGATCCTCGGTGGTAATCGCTCGACTGCTACGCAGCAGGGTCGCGAGAAATTCTGTTGTAGCCGGGGTAGTCGCACCCCTTGATCCCGTAGGGAAAACGGACCAAATTAAATTCCAGACTCCCTCCACATTCACCGGGCGGGATGGGGAAGGCGTAGTAAGTTTGATCCATCGCTACGAGAAGGTGGGGAGATACAACCGGTGGGGCGAAAACGAGCTAAGGGACCACATCGAGCTGTCGTTAGAAGGGGCTGAGGGTAAATGGTATGCATGCATGGAGGTATCAGGTAACCTTTCCGCTGCGTGGTCAGACGCACAAGGGTCCCCGGTGGTCGCAGGAGTAAAATCAGCGCTGTTGACAAAGTTTACGCCCGTTAACTATGAGCAGCATTACGAGGCTAAACTGCGTGGGAGGAAGCAGGGAATTAAAGAATGGACCCTAGAATACTACTACGACGTGCTCGATCTGTGCCGTAGGGTAGATCCGCGTATGGCCGAGGCCACGAAGCTAGCACACCTCTGGCAGGGTTTGCGTCCTAGTGTCCTAGAAAAACTATGGAGCTTAAAGCCCACCAACTGCAATGAGTTCCTCCAAGAAGTAAAGCGCTTCCAGGAGATGACTGATCGAGGGAAACAAGACGAGTGGGCGCTGGGAGTTATTGGAAGGGAGGAAAGAACCGAGCATAGCCCAGCGGGGCAGCAAGATGCATCCGTAGCAAGACGTTTGAAGAAATAATGCAGAAAAGATATAGTTTCAGCCAAGGGAGAAACAATAATAGAGGTTGAGATCCAAAGGCCACGCCTAATTTGAAACCCGATGGTAAGCCCATTTTTTTCAGGTGTAGGCAGCCTGGGCATCTCAAACAAAATTGCCAGATTCCCATGGAAAATCGGCAAGGAAACGGGAATAGGGGGAACCAGCGTGCTACGGGAGATACTCAAAAGACTATTCCCACGTTCAGTAAAGACTTCCTGAAGAGATTTTGAACGAGAATGAAAATAGGGGCTCTGCCTGAATTCATCATTGGAGACATTGCAATGGGGATGATGGCAGAAAGAGAGATTGTAACACCCGAGCTGGTGTCCCGAGTAGGACGCACGATACCCGCACGTTCATCGGTGGTGGTCGAAATAGAGTTGACATCAGGAATTCCGGTGAAGAATGGGGCAATGATAGAATGGGACAATGATAGAGCCCTCGACTAGCGTACTGGAGGGGAAGGGTGTCTCAACGGGGCGACTGTTGGTAGCGTATTGCGAGACGTCCAATCAAGTGCTGATAACCAATTTCTGAGATCGCAACCATTGGGTACCTAGAAACATGGTCCTGGGGACGCTAGAAGACATCACCTTGGCTGAAGAGAGTACGGATAGCGAGGGGGAAGTGCTGGCATTGGCCGCCTCGAAACCGCCCAAATGGTCACGAGAAGTGTTCGGAAATTTTGTCTCGAAGGAAATTGGGGTGGAAGGTCACGACAAGATTGTTGGGATACTTCAAGATTTTGAGGATTGTTTCGCCGGGGAAAATGACACACTCGGGGTGTCAACGTAGCGGAGCATGCGATCGAGACAGGGGACTGTCGTCCCATCCGACAAAGCCCTTACTCCAGCGCATGGAAAGAACGGGAACTAATGCGGACGCTTGTTCAAGAGCTGGAAGACGCTGGAGTAATAGAGAAGTGCAATGGGCCCTAGACATCACCAGTGTTACTAGTGCGGAAGAAGGACGGGGCTTGGCGGTTCTGTGTTGATTACAGAAAGGTAAACACAGTGACACCGAAATATGTGTACCCGTTACCCAGGATCGAAGAAACCCTTGCGAGATGGGAGGGTTCGGCTCTTTTTTTCAATCATGGTTCTACAATCGGGGTATTTTCAGGTTCCCATAAAGGAGATCAATCGTCCTAAGTCAGCTTTTATAACAGCGGATGGACTTTATCAGTTTAATGTGATTGCTTTTGGGTTGTGTGCGGCGCCTTGTAAGTTCCAGAGGATGATGGACCTGGTTCTCAGTGCATTGAAATAGTCCGCGTGCCTAGTGTATTTAGACGACATTATTGTTTATTCCCAAACGGCGGAAGAACATGTGAAGAGACTCCGAAGTGTGTTTGAGTGTCTTAAGGAAACGAATCTAAAGGTAAAGCTGAGGAAATGCTTATTTGCACAAACCAGACTGAAAGCTCTAGCTCACGTCGGGGATAAGGATGGAATCGCCCCGGACCTTGAGAAGATTTGTGCGGTTCGAGAATTCCCTAGACAACCGGCCAACGGAGTAATGCCAGAAAATTAAACATGTGAGGAGCTTTATCGGGCTATGTTCGTATTACCGACGATTTATCAGCAATTTTGCAAAAATTGCTAAGCCATTACACGACCTCACGAAACAGGGGAAATCTTTTTGTTGGGGAGAAGAACAAGAAGGAAGCTTCAATGCTCTAAAGGAGCGTTTGATTGATGCGACACAATTAAAATACTCCGATTATGGAAAGAAGTTTGACATTCTCCGATGCCTGTGAATACGGGATAGGCGCGGCGCTAGTTAAGAAAACAGGAGAGGGAGAGAGACCTGTAGCCTTTACAAGTCGTTTGCTATTGGCTACTGAACGTAACTACTCAATCACCGAGAAGGAGTGCCTTGCGCTTGTCTGGGCAATGAAAAAAATTCACTGCTACATTTGGGGGATGACGGTGAGGGTAGTGACGGACCACCAAGCTCTGTGTTGGTTAACTACGAAAAAGAATCTGGCTGAAAGACTAGCCCGTTGGGCACTGCTGGTACAGGGTTATGAACCCCAGGTGTTGTACAAAAGTGGGAAATAACACGAGGATGCGGATGCGTTGTCGTGGTACTCAGAAGGCCCCGCAGAAGAAGAAGGGGAGAGCGAGTCGCTGCTACCTGTGCTGTTAGTCACACTCAACGAGGACTTGGAGGGTATTCGCGTGGGGCAAGAATCTGTCCCACAATTGAAAAAAGCATTAATGGCACTAGAACAACGGCCTGACACCCCATTTAAAAATTTTGTATTGCAAAAAGAATTGCTTTACGTGCGTACAGTTGGGCAACAGGGGAGCAGGCTTCGACTATGTGTACCACCGAACTACAGACAGATTGTCTTGGAAGCGTGCCACGATGACATTACCGCTGGGCACCTCGTGGTGCGTCAGACAGCAGATCGGATCAAAGCTCGCTACTACTGGCCGAAATTAGAGAAACATGTGTTGGGATACGTGCAGACATGTGTGCTGTGTCAGGCACGAAAGTCAACTCCCATGAAACCACAGGGCTACATGGAAATAATAAGAGTAGAACGACCCTTTGAGAAGATGGGAATTGATTTTTTAGGACCTTTTCCGGTGACATGTGGGGGCAATCGGAACATCATCGTGGCGGTAGATTATCTCTAAAAATGGGTCGATACGCGAGCCCTACCCACCGATACGGCTAAGGATGCAGCAGAATTTTTTGTTAAGGACGTGGTACTCCGCCATGGGGCACCGGAAAGCATTGTAACTGACTGTAGGAAGTTTTTTATGGTGGAATTTACTCAGTCCATAATGGCCGCTCTGGCAGTAAACCACCGAGCTACTGCTCCATACCATCCGCAGTCAAATGGGTTAATGGAGAGATTAAACCATACTTTGGCAGACATTTTGTCAATGTTTGTGAATAAGGCACATACAGACTGGGATACCATCCTACCATATGTCACTTTTGCTTATAATTCAAGCCGCCAGGAATCAACTCGCAGAACGCCTTTTTTTCTTTTATATGGGTGGAAGGCAATACTACTCATAGATGTCATGATGAATAGGAACCCGAATCCGGTGAAACATGACGGGCGAGACGTGGTGATGAAAAAACTAGGGGAAGCTCAGCAAGAGGTAGCCCTATGGTTACATAGAGTGCAAGAAAAACAACGCAACACAAAAAAAAACGCTTACGATGCCAGACGAAGAGTTGCAACAGATTTCAAGGTTAAGGATAAAGTTTTGGTGTATAAACCTTTTTGCAAAATAGGGTGGTCTGAAAATATACTACATGGATGACGAGGGCTCTACGTGGTTGTCCGTGAAACGTCGTCGTTAAATTACGAGGTTAAATTATCACGTGCGCGGAAATCAGAAATTGTACACGTGGTCAGCATGAAAAAATTTGCTAGAGGATCACCAGAGGTGGTGGGTAGGCCTAACGAAGAAAACTTCCTAGGGGACACTTTACCAATAGCGCCGCCACAGGGGGGGTGGAGTCAACTGCCAGTAACAACTGAACCCCAACGTGGACAAGACCCAATCGGCGAACTGCGTCAGAAGAGAGAGGAAAAAGGGAAAAGAACTGCACAGCTAGAAGCAATCCAAGAGGAGCCAAAGGAGGAGTGTTTCAATCCCAAAATATCCCCCCCCCCCCGAAACCACAAGCACCTGAGCAGAATACAGAAGGGGAGAGGAGATCGGAGAGAAGTCGAAAACAATCAAAGTGCTATGGCAACCCCATAACCTTCAGCCCCTTCATGCTACTCTTGACGCTACTGTGTGGGGCCCTGCGTGGCATCTCCTCGAGAGAGATTCGTAATGAGTGGGATAGTTTTTCAAAATCTTAGGGAAGTCAACTTCAGCGATTCGGAATGGGTAGTCGTGACTGAGGTGTCTTTTCGACAAGTTGATGCTACCCTGGGCCATCTACGACAATGGCTGACGGAGAAACTAACACAGAACGAAGGTGGGCCGCTAAACGAGGATATTAAGATCGGTAATCGAATCAAAGAACAATTAACGGAACGAGCAACAGGTTACCTAGAAGAACTAGAGGTAGTCAAAAGTAGATTCAATCACCTGAAGAAAGCAATATACGGGAAACAGCAGAGGGCCAAGAGAGGATTAATTGATGCCGTTTGGGGTGCCCTGAAATGACTTTTCGGCGTGGCTACGGATCGAGAACTGGAAGAGCTTAGTAAACATCTCGACTCTCTGTCAAAAGAGACATCCGGTATTGTGAGCACTCTGGCTGAGCAAGTGACACTTGTCAATGAAAGCTTGTGGGAACTACATGAGCACACTGTATTCTTAGGTCAATTGGAGCGAGCCCATCAGACGCTGGAAAAGAAAATAGATAGAGCCAAAAAAAATTTCGTAAACGCAATAAATGTATTGGAACGATAATCAATAGTCACGGCAAGAGTGGATGAGGCTTTCCGAGCGGCACACCGGTTATTGGAATGGACCAAGATGACAGTAGATGACATAAGCATTGGGTTAGCTCTACTGGCGTCTGGCCGATTGCCTCCCGAAATGTTTCTTCCCGCAAAATTAAGAATGGTTTTGTCAGAAATCCGTTCCTCTCTAGCCTGAGGGTTGGCCCTAACTCCCGCACTTCAAAGAGCAGATCTTTGGCGGGCTTATCAGGAAGCTAATGTTGTGACAGCATTCACAGAGAATGGTCTCAAGTTATTCATTCATTTACCTATAGTAGAATTTGAAAAGACTTTTGAGTTATATGAAATTTTCGTGTTACCCGTGCATGACGCAGAAGGTGGGATAGGACTTCGTCATTCTTCTTTACCCCAATTTTTGGCAGTAGCAGGAGATCAACAAACGTTCATCGAATTATCCGAGGAAGAAGAAATATCCTGCAAAGATAACTCGGGTTTGGTACGCCCCCTCGCAAGGGCAATCGAGCGGAAAAATGCAAAGAAAACGTGTTCCATTGCGTTGTTTTTACAAGACACAGAAAAGCAAAAACATGAGTGTGAACAAGATTTTGTGAAATTGAAAGGACCTGAAGCTTTGTATCTTGGACAGCGTCAGTGGGCGTTGTCAATGGGGAAAACCCAAACGTTGGTAATCACGTGCCCTGCGCGAGCTGGAAGTCGGAAAGAGTATAAACGAGAGTTGGCGACAGCTAAAAGAAGGGGATGAAATCCGAATACGTTTACAGTCAACCCCGCCGTCTTACCCATACGAGTTGATGATGGGTATGATACTCACGGTTATGGCAAATCTCACTTTGTGGTTTCTGTTTTACAGGGAAAAGCAACAACATGGCCGAGAAAGAATCGAGGTGAGAAGGCGACTCGAGGTGTTGGAGAAAACAGGCAGCGTGGAAGGTGCAGGTGACGGAGAACAGGCTGCACAACGGAGCACTCAACTGGATAAGTTGGAGATTCGAATAATAGAACATGAGCAGCACTGTATGGAGACGCTTCGAAGTCTGGAGCAGTTAACTAAATAGAAGCGGCAAATCCCCATACTGATGGTTTTTCCATGTTCTTACGTCTTATTTTTTTCTTGATGCTTCGCATAGTATTGACCTTTTAGTGGGTAGACCAGATCAAATGACTTCCATAGTTTAGTCAAAAGAGGCTATAGTACTCTTACGGTATCCGAATAAAAGTAAAGAAAGCTTTGAACCGTAGGACTTAGCAGGAAACAGTAGTATAGAGAATTGTAGAAATTTTAGCTAAAGTCGAAGCTAAAGTAGAAGTCTCGAAATTTAGATGTGTTTTTCTGGGTAAAAATAAATAATAGCGGTCAGGACGACTCGCTATCTAGGAAGGGAGATGTCGCAGTTATTGAAGTCCCATGGACTAGTTGTCACATCCGGCGCACCTGTATCAGCTATTGACCGCAACTCTACCCGAGATGTCCGGTAGTCTTGTCAGTGGATATTTCCCCCGGTAGCTGCTGCCCAAAAAAGTGCATAAATACCTGTGTGTCCTTTACTGCCCGCAGTCAAGTCGTAACTGTTTGTTAGTCATGTGTGTGTGTGAGCGCATCGACAGTGAATAAAATTTATCTTAATCGCTACTTGAGTCTCAGCATTATTTCTCCGCGTTACAGTATCCAATATAGGTTGATTTTTGTTCCTGCTTACTTAAGGTTATTTATTTCTTGTATTATTTCAGGTATAAATGTGCTTGTTTCCCATTTGAAGTTGGAGATTGCCTGGATGGCTGATTGGAGTCTGTCAATATGGTGATCTTATTTCGGATTTGATTGTACGTAAGCATCAGTGCTTGTTTAATGGCAGCTAGTTCTGCGTTAATGCTGTTGGTGGTCTCTGTTAGTAACCAGGTTTTTAAAAATTGTATTTCAGGTATATATACAGCACAGGTAGTCTTCAGTGTCTTAAGGCAAGTTGATCCGTCAGTGAAGATGGCTAGGTTGTCTTTGTGCTCTTTGTTCCTAATCTCAAGGAACACCGTTGAGGGGAGTGCAGTGTTGTTGATAGCATTTTTCTTATTCAAGGGGAAGTAGCCCGTATTTATTTCAAATAGGTTCCATGGTGCTATTGGGTGAGCGTAAGGTTGATGTGTGGGCTCTGGCAATTAGAGTATAGTTCCTTCCTCCATTACGTTGAGGTGCCTTGCTATTGCAGGTAAACTTCTCACTTTCCAATCTTTCTTGTTCTCTGTAAGTGTGTGCATTGTTTGATGTGCTGGGTTCCATGGTTTTCTTTAAAGTTTGGTCAGGTATTTGACGGCGAGTAGATCCCATCTATCTCTTATGGCTGTGATTCCTGTTTCTAGTTGGATTAGGGCAGTGGGGGTTGATTTAAAGCAACCTAAGATGGATCTTAATATCTGGTTTTGGGTAGTTTCCAGTTTGTTAATCCTGGTTTTTGGCATTGTTGATAGGATGGTTGACCCGTAGTCTACTTTACTGCGGATAATGGCCACGTAGATGCGGATGAGTAGTTTGAGTTGTAAAGTTGATTTTCCGTGTGTTAGAGTCTTTAGCAGATTTTCCCGGCGCTGGATGCTTGCGTTTATGTATTCAGTATGGCTGTTACATGTTAGTTTTGAATCAAAGATTTTTCCAAGGAATTTGAATTGGTTTCTTTCTGTGTTGGGGGTTTTGTACAGAGTTAGGTTTAGATCTGGTTTTCTCACCTTCTTTCTTGTGAAGTTGACTGCGATGCATTTTGGGACAGAAAACTTCAGTTTCCACAGACCAGCCCATTCTTCCATTTTTCTGAGATAGCATTGTAGTGATTGTTCTGTTTCCGATTTCTTTACTGCAGATGAGTGGATTTCGATGTCGTCAGCAAACATTGAGATTTTGCAATTGCTCGTTGGTGCTGGGACGTCTGCCATCATTATGTTGAACATTAGTGGGCTGAGGACGCATCCCTGGGGCACGCCTCTCTTTAGTTTTCTTTCAGCTGATATTTCATTGTCGATTTTTACTGCGATTGTCCTTTCTGTCAAGAGATTTTGGATCCATCTTACAATTTCTCCTGTGATTTTAAGTTTCGTAATTTTGTAGATGAGTCCCGTGATCCATGTGCTATCGTATGCCTTTTCTAAGTCAAGAAATACCGCCGTTGTGGATTTTTAAAAGCTACCTTGTACTTGTACACAACCTTCCATTAAGGTTGTGTAAAAGGTGAATGCCTCCTCCGGGGATGTGACTGCATTTAGGGTTGTTGGTGTAACAGCCCGTTTTATGTACTTGTTGCAGTTTTCCCACTTGCAATTATTGAATTTCCAGTGATCGTTTTGAGAAGTTAGGGGGAGTTGGTGTTTAGTTGGATGATAATAGGGAGGTGGTCGCTGCCCCAGTATGTTTCGGTGTGGATGTTGGTTCGGTAGGCCAGGTCTGGGGAAGTAAACGTTAGATCTATGGTTGAGTTATGTCTTCCGTTTGGACTTGGCCGAGTTCCTAAACTCTTCGGGATGCAGAGAACTAATCTGTTATCATTTAGGAGTAGGTCCGCCACATCTTTGCCGCATCTATTTTGTTGGTGGTTGTCTTCCCATACTTCGGAATGAGCATTCAAATCCCCTCCACTTACCATGCTGATGCTGGTTGCGTTTAGGATGTCCGTTAGTTCTTGGTAAGTATTTAAGTATCCATTTGGGCAGTTTATTGATACTATATCTATTGCTTTGTTGTTTTTTGGTAGATGGTAACTCCTACTGCTTCTATGTTGGGTGATTGTTGGAGTGATAAGGGAACAGCTCGTATATTCTTTTTGAATATACGAGCTGTTCCTGCACTGTGAGTGTTCCGGTTTAAGTAAAACGTATTGAACGCAGAGAACTTAGGTACGTAATCATCTTTCCAAAATATTTCGCTAATTATTACAATGTGTGAATTGTGACATGTTATGTTGTATTTAAATTCTTGTAATTTTGCTTTTTAAAGACTCCGGGCATTCCATTGGATGATTTTGATCGGCTTATTCATTTTAGCGTTTTATCTGTAGTGATAGTTGCTTGCGATTTGTTGGGTGGTTTGGCGGGTGGTCGGATGCTTTGGAGAAGGGCTGTGATTGTTGTCAGTTGGGTGTTGTTAGAGGTGATTCCCGACTCCATATCCTTTTTGATCTTTTCAATTGTCGATGGCAGATTGGTGAGTGGGGTTATCTTCTCTTGTATGTCTACGACTGTATCTTCAAGGGCTGCGATCCTTGCTGTTGTAGTAGGTTGTAGCATAGTAATTTCTTCGATTTGTTTTCTTAGGTAGTCGATTTCGCGTCGGAGGTCTTCCGATCCGAGGATCGATGTGGGTGGAGGTTTAAAGTTTTGTTAGCTGAGTTGGTCTCGTGGGTTCCGGATTGTTTAAGATTTTGTTAGGTTCTGTGATGGGAATCCTGTTTTCGTAGGCAAATTTAATTATCTGTTGCCTCTTATTGTATTTGGGCACTCCATTGTCCCTGCTGAGTGGCCTGGTTTCGAACATGTGGGACACTTTGCTGGGTTAGTGCATGATGTACTGTTGGTTTGTTGTTCTGCGCATTGTTTGCAGGTGGGAGGTACCGTGCATTTTTCTTCGGGGTGGCCGAAGTTACAGCATATGCGGCAGAGGGCCGGTCTTGGAATAAATTGCTTCACTGGGAAGACTTCAAAGGCTATAATTACTTCGCGGGGAAGTTGCGAAGTGTTGAAGTGGAGTGTGACGGTTTTTAGGGGTATTATACTGCCATCTGTTGATAAGGACGAGAATCTCTGAACTTTAACTACTCTTTCTTCAGCTAGCAGAGTAAGGATGTCCTCTTCTTTGTCTTTGGTGGGTACAATTCTGATTACGCCTCTGATGGAGGCCTCTGACATGGCGAGTTTGCAATTTATGTTGAGGTTGCTCACTACCTTTAGTTCTAGGAGTTGTTTTTTTGTTTTGTTGATGATGGATTTATGTTAAGGTCACTTTTGTATGTCCATTTGGTACCTGCTTTGATTTGTCCAACGATATTTGTGAGTGCATTCATGAAGGGTTTTTTTCGGTAATGCCTAGTTTGAGGAATGATTTGGGATCACTGGTGAGGTGTATGATCACCGGTGCTCCGCTGCATGGTTGGTCGAAGAGGTCTGAGAAGCGGGGGAGTCCTGAAAGTGGGTTGTGGTTATCATTGGTGCTCTTGCGCTTGATGGGTAGCTCTTCGTATTCCATCGGGGCACTTTGATCGACGGCACTTGATACAGATGATACATGGCCAGGGCTGTTCCAACTCATGGGGTGGCTTAAGGAAACCACGCCACGTAAGCGTGGTTGTTTGGGGTTGGGTAGGTGGCACAAAAGTTTTAAGGTACTAGCTTTGGGCTATTTGGTACACTATTGGACGCGTTTTATTCCGTTTGCATCGAAGTTGTGACTTCAAGTCCAATCCGTTGCTGCAGCTTAACGTTGTTTGTCCGTGGAAATGATCTATTGAATATTGAAAGTTAGTCACCTGTCAGATTTCCTAAAATGAACTATATTCAGATATTTGCTTTTGTGTGTCCCCCATACGAAGGGCTCTTGGGCCGACTTGATGAAATAGTATTCAACGATGTATTGCCTTAGTGCAGCTAACGTCCAGGAACTACTGCTCAATCCATGGCGTATAACAGTCTTGAATC
The DNA here is from genome assembly GCF_020631705.1 of Daphnia magna. Classification (NCBI taxonomy): domain Eukaryota; kingdom Metazoa; phylum Arthropoda; class Branchiopoda; order Diplostraca; family Daphniidae; genus Daphnia; species Daphnia magna. The sequence goes on from NC_059188.1 coordinate 4,326,662, forward strand.
TAAGCTCTTTTTTATCAGCGAACACGTTTCTCATTCTGGTGCACCATCACGGTGGGGAATTCGTACGTGATGTAAAAAGCCAGATTTGTTTGAAAGTATTGTCGCGCGGTCATTCAATCGCGCTAGTGTTTTTGCGTCAAGGCTCGATCTGGTATCTAAGACCAGAGTTCTAAGGGCAGCCGGACGATATTCCGGGGCAAGACATTCGGTGGCCTGCTATAAAGGGACCCAGAGTCGGTATGATCGGGAGCAGTCTTTTTTTAGAGTTGTTAGTTATCGCAGTCAATTATTGAATACACTAGTTACCACTAAATGAAGTTGTTACATGGTGGAGATGCAAATCCACGGGTAAGTCCTTTCTTCACACTACTGATTGTGTGATCTTTCGCTGTACTAGTAGGCAAAGAAGCGAAGAAGTTTTGAGGAGCCCCTGAGAGTCGACGACTCGGCGGGTCGGTGCGCCTTAAAATGCCGGGGTACGGGGCAACGACGTCAATCTTGCCGACGTACAGGTCAGGCGAGCGAAATTAGTGGAAGACAGAAAGGAGGAAAGGCCAAACCCGTGGATTAAGATTCGCCGGGATGCAGAGTGGTTAACTGTAGGTTAGACGAACGGCGGAACTAGGCCGACGGGGGTAAGCTGCAGGTTCAGACGGAAAGCTGAGTGTGGCAGAGAAAAGAAGACACCGGAAGGAACGGGATAGATGCGAAGGGTGACCAGAGATCGGGGTCCGCGAAGTAAAGATGGCTTAGGTCGGTTCACGATGTTAGAGGATAAGCTAAGTGGAGGCCAGGAGCAGGTTGAACAGCAAAGTCAGACCGGGCTGGAGTGTCGATCATCACAGGACTGAGGAGAGAAGAAATCCGAAAAACAAACCGACCCAGAAGAGGAGGGGGGAGAAAAAGTGGGCCGTAGCTGGCCAGAAGGTTGGCAATTGCGAGAGAGCGAGTCAGAGGACCAGGAAGAAAGACAGGAAGCAAAAGAGGAAAGTAACAGACTGTCAACACAAGCGGCATACCAGCTTACGTTCAGTGAAGCAGATACTGGGGTGTGGGAGGACGTCCACGAGGCAGACGGAGACGAGGGAAGACCAGAACTGGAGTAAGACTTCGAAGCATTTAGGAGGAGATCGTCAGCAGTAGGGTAAGGGAACTGAGAAATCGACGGATATCAAGTGCAAGGGTGGTGTCTCGAGGCGGCCGGGCAACGCGATGGCGACTCGGATCAAGTTTCAATCTCCGCCCGAATTTGCAGGAGGAGAGCATGATGACATTGAGGACTGGCTTCATAGGTACGAGAGGATCAGGGTATAACCACTGGGGGGACAACGAACACCACGATCATGTAGAGTTGTCATTTTCGGGTGCGGCCCTGAAATGGTATACGTACAAGGAGACAGCGGGGCAGCTGCCGGGGGAATTGCGTGATCAGAGGGGACCTCCTGTCATTCCGGGAGTCAGGGCCCATATTCTGGCTTAGTTTACCCCGGTAAACCGAATGCAGTTTAACGAGGCCAAACTACGGGACAGGAAACAAGGGATGGAGAAACGCACGATAGAGTATTTTTACGACGTACTGGATCTGTGCCAGCGGGTAGACCCTAACATGGGAGAGGCCATCAAATTAGGACATCGGTGGCGTGGACTGAAACCTAGCGTATTGGAAAAACTTTTGAGCCTCAAACCCGGGACGTGCGAAGAATTTTTGTAGGAGGTGAAGCGTTATCAGGAGATTACGTCACGAACACGGCAGGACGATTGGGCTTTGGGAATATTGGGGAAAGAAGACGTGGGGCAGAACCCGACAACAGGCCAGGGAGTGTCGGTGGCGACCGGATGGAGAGAATGGAGAAAATGTTCGGGGAGTTAATGGGAGTGATGAAGGAACCATCGATACAAGTGCCGAATAGGAGACGCCCTACTAGAGAGGACTGGATGCCCGACGGGAAGCCGATATGTTTTGGCTGCAAAGAAAGTGGCCACCTGAAGCTGAATGTCCGCAGCGATTAAAGTCCCAGAGGGGAGGAGGCGCACCTAATTTTACGTTCGATGGAAGAGCCATCTGTTTCCACTGCAATGAGCCGGGGCATATTCGCCCTCTTTGCCCGAGATAACAAGAGACGAGATTCGCACAGACGGGGCAGAACGGGTACAGGCCGGAGAAAACGGTGCGGTTTGGAGGTGAAACCCACGGGGGGCCCCAACTCATAGGATTGGTCCGTGCAGACGACGGGAAGCCCGAAGAGGTGACTTGGCCAATCCTTCGTATAGACATCAGCAGGATGGTGGTGCAGCACGTGCTGTTCGAAGGACAACGGATACCGGCGGTCATCGATACCAGAGCAGTTGTGTCGGTATGCTCGCCGGCTGGTAAAGCGTTTGGGGTTAAGGGTAAGACCCTGGCAAGCGAATCGGTTGGTGGCTGTTGACGGGAAGGAGATAAAACCTGGGAGACCAGCCACGCTGGAGGTATTCGATGGAGAGACTAGCATCAAAGGTGAAGTACTGGTGTTGGAAGGGGATATCGACCTTCTACTGGGGAATGAAATTCTAGAAAAAATGGGAACGTGGATTAAGATTGGGTCACTCCCTGAATTTTTTATTAGCGATTTACCGATCGGGACATTAGTGGAGGAAAAACGGGAGGAAAGGGTGAAGCTGATGTTGGAACTGGGACAGTGGATTCCAGCCCGGACGATGGTTGTCGTAGGAATCAAGCCCTTGGACATGGGTCGGAGGAGGAGGGAGGAGGTCTTGGTGTATAAACTAATACGGAAGATCGGGAGGTCGGAAAAGTTACTGCATCGATGACATGGGCCCTATGTGGTTCAAAGGAGGACGTCTGCACTGAACTACTAAGTAATAGAGCACCGCGCGAGGAAAGCAGAACTGGTGCACGTCCGGAAAATGAAGAAATTTGCCGTAGGGACAAGGGGCGAAGGCGAGAAGGAGCGGGAGGAAGATGGTAGGAGCGCGAAGGACGTGCTAGTGGCCCAGGAAGGAGACCCATCGGCAGATTCGACCAGGCGATCCGAAGGAGTGGGTGATGCACCCCGGCAAGAGGAAGCCCCTGAGAAAGAAGCCATAACGCTGTTGGCGGAACGGGAAGAGAATCGTGCAGAAGGAGACAAATGGAAAGAGGAAGAGAGGCGAGAGCCCGAAGTCCAAGGTCAGAGGGTACGGAGAGCGCAGGAGCGATAAGGGAATCCGATAAATTGGATTCTGTCGTTGCTACTACTCGGACTAATGGGAATAGTACCCTGTTGGGGGCGCTATCAAGAAGCCTTCGTGTCCGAGGGAGTGGTCTTCAAATTCACGAAAGACATCTACTTCACCGACTCGGAGTGGATAATCGTGACCGAGGTTTCATTTAGCCCTATCCAGAATGCACTCAATAGAGTGCAACGTTGGCTCAAGGAAAGGGTGGATGGAATACGGAGGAGTCCGCTGCCGGAGGAAGGGAAGATGGGAGCCGGACTACGGAACCAAATCCTTGGGAGAGGCGCAGACGGATTGGAGCAGTTTGGAATCGTACGAGACACTGCAAGGGGCGCTCATCCGAAAGACAATCAGACCAAAGAGAAGGCTCTTGGACGCGGGAGGAAGTGATCTTAATTGACTATTTGGGAGAGCTGCAGATGGATTGGAGCAGTTTGGAATCGTACGAGACACTGCAAGGGGCGCTCATCCGAGGGACAATCAGACCCAAGAGAAGGCTCTTGGACGCAGGAGGAAGTGATCTTAATTGGCTATTTGGGGTAGCCACGGATAAATCGCTAGAGGGGTTGAACGATCATCTGTAGGCGTTGGCGAAGGAGACATCAGGAATCATGCACACTATGGACCAACAAGCCACGTTGGTAAATGACACACTTTGAGCGTTGCAAGACCATGCGCTGGTCATAGACCAGTTGGACAGAGCGTACGAAGCACTCGAAAAGGAGCTAAGCAGATGGAAACAAAATGTAATGAGTGCGATGAAGGTTTTGGAGAAACAAGCTATCGTTACCACCCGGATGGACGAAGCATTTCGCGTCGCCCACCGGGTTTTGCAGTAGGCCCGACTGGCTATAGACGATTGACCCTGTTAGCAACGGGTAACCTGGCTTTTTACCACCTGAGCTGTTTCCACCCACTCAGTTACAGGCCGTATTGGCCGAGATTAGGGCATCCTTGGCTCCAGGATGGGCATTGACTCCAGCTTTACAGAAAGGGGACCTGTGGAAGGCCTACCAGGAGGCGCGAGTGTTGTCGGCAGTGACGGACGCGGGCGTTAAGTTGTTCGTGCACTTGTCCATGATTGAAATTGAAAGGATGTTCGAACTATATCAGACATTAGTATTACCTGTGTACAGTGCGTCAGAGAATATAGGTGTGCAATACACTCCACTACCCCCTTTTCTAGCGGTAGACGCCGATAGACAGACGTTTGTGGAACTATCAACTGATGAAGCACGTTTGTGTATAGGGCCTATTAGTTTAGTATGTCCACCTAGTGGAGCCATCTACCGGAAGAATTTCAAAAAACATGTGCAATGGCACTTTATCTACAGGACAATGAGAAAAAAAGGAACGAGTGTGAACAAAGTATAGCCGTGTCAGTGTGTGGGTCGTGTCAATGGACAAACCAAGAGTACTGGTACTGTTCTGCGCCGAAGGCGTGAAAACACGAGAAGTACCAAAAGCACACCCTTAGTGCGGATTATTTAAATTCCAAGAGTTTGTGCCATCCAGACGGACGAATGGATTTTACAAGTCAGCAACAAGCGTTCACTTACATCGCAGAAGAATGCGAAGGTCCACTTCCCCCAGCTAAAAGGAATAAACTGGATAGCTGGCGACGAAGAGGAAAAGCAAGTGGGAATTAAAGAATTCATCGCTCCGGGCATTATTGCATAAGAAGATGGCGCGGCACTTGGGCAACCAAGAGAAGGCAACGTTAGTAGGACAAACCATTCGGCAGCTGCAAAGAGAGGATGAAGAGAGGATGGCGACACACCCACTTGCGCCACCCCGCTACCTGTATGAACTATGGGTTGCGTTGATGGGCCTCATCACACTGGTGGGTTTTAGCCTACACCAGCAACGAAGAACGGTTGGGAGGGAAGCAAGATGAGACTTCAAGGTCACGAGTACGGTTGTAGGCACTGGAGAAAGCACTACGAGGAGCAGCAGAGGATAGGAGAGCAGCCCTTGTAATGCTAGGAAAGAAGGTGACTCAATTCGAAACAAGAATGGCCGATCACGAAAGAATCTGCATGGAAGCGCTACAAGACCTACAAAGCCTAGCGCAGTAGAACGGGGGGGGGGCTAACAAATATAATCGATTATTTTTGTGTCCTTTTCCCATGCTATGATTTTGCTTATTTTATGAATTGTTGATTTTTTTTTAAGTTGTGTGTTTAATTCTTCGACTGTTGTGACATGTAATTCTTCAGTAGGGGTTATAGAAAGGCAGTCGAGGACGAATGCGGCTAGGGAGGGGGGATATCGCGCGGTCATTCAACCGCGCTAGTGTTTCGGCGTCAAGGCTTGCTCTGGTATGTAAGACCGGAGTTCTAAGGGCAGCCGAACGCTATTCCGGGTCGAGAAATCAGGTTGCCTGCTTTATAGGGACCCAGAGTCGGTATGATCGGGGGCAGTCTTTTGTCAGAGTTGTTAGTTATCGCAGCAAATTGTTGAATACACTAGTTACAACTAAATGGAGTTTTTACAGTATTGCAACGAACATGGAAATAAAACGAACAGAAAAGAAATCAAGTGTAAAGTCCTTCGAACCGGAGTTGAACCAGTGACCTATGGATATCTTTGTGCAACGCTACAGTCCACCGCTCTACCAACTGAACTATCGAAGGGACATGAATCATCAGATTCAGTTGAGTACTAACAAAAGAAATGCTGTGCGTGACAACTGAGCAAACTTCAGTAAGTATTAACATAAATCTCAATTAATTCTCACGTATAGTAACAAAGAAGCGCAATTTCCTTGTATTCTTATCGTTACGTACGCTACTAATCGCAACGCAGATGGTAGGATTCGAACCTACGCTCCCGAAAGGGAAACTGATTTCTAGTCAGTCTCCTTAACCACGCGGCACCATCTGCTGTTAGTTAAAGTAAGACCAATTGATAAAAACCCTCTATTCATTACTCATTACTCATTAACAGCTGAGTTACTTCAATTGGTTTTGATATAAATATTCTACTTGTGTGTCAGAAAAGAGGTTCGAACCCTCGTCTAGAGAGCTGGACTGCGACCTGAACGCAGCGCCTACAAACCTACAAATCTTGTAGGTAAGAAATTAATTGTTGTTTATTTAACACTAGAAATTTTTTTTGTAGCTCTATTTTAATTTTTACTACCCCATTTCCTTATCCGCGCTACACACCATTCGCCATAAGACGCTGGGTTAAATGGCCCTAGCGTTCGGATACTAAGGGCGGGTACTGTATATGTACCTTCTCCTATAATATTTCCTGCTTTTGATTTTCCAATGGTAGCTAATTTGATAGCTTGATTACTGGTTGAAGCTTACTTTTTCATTACATCAAGAATGGATTCTGCACAAGAGACAGACATATGTTTCTCTCAAACAAGTGTGCAAATTCTTAGTTCCAAAAAGGGGATTTTGTCATTCAGTGGCAAAGTGAATTGGGTCATGGATGCTTCTTGTTGAAGTTTATCTCTGTATAGACTCATGGCTTCGATGTGGGTAATAGTCACTGCATGCCTTTCCAGATTGCCCTTGTGATTAGATTTGTTTTGGCTACATGCATCACAACGAGCAACATGCTCACCAGTTTCTGTCTTTCTTTTCTTAAGCCATGGATAAAACTTTGGTTGTTTGGTTTTATCCAACCATTGTTCTTGAAACTTTCGCTTAAGTGCTTTACCTTTACAATTAGAAGTTTGTTGCTTTCCTTTCTTCTTTGGCTTACCCTACTTGAACGTCAACTTCAACGACATCTTCGTCTTCTTCACTGTAACTTCCCATCTTTAATCAAAATTTCACAAGTCTCCCTTTATTTATAATTTCAAGTTTCAAATACTGTGTTAACTCCCAAGAAATCCATTCATCTGCTACGTTACTCCTTAAATTACTCGGCTAAAAAACCAAAACAAACTCACATTGCTGCATTTTTTTGCTAACAATTTCGAAGCCAGAACTCATAAAAAATTATTTTTCTATTCGAAAATTGAAAAAAAAATGCTAAAACTCGAAAACATACACACAAAAAACTAAGGAAACCCCAACACCAATTGCAAACCAACAACATCTGAAAAAAAAATTAGTGTTAAAACACCAAAAGTGAAAACCCTGCTCCTAGCCTATACCCCCTTGTGCGTGTGCAGCATTGTCGAAACTTTGTGCTGTGGATGTCTTTGCAGTGCTTTCACCAGCGAAAGCGGTGGTCTTAGGTATGTGGAACGCAAAGAAGGCCGCATCGGTCGGATCCATCGCGCCGTTGTTGGCCGCTCTGCTGATTGCTTCTTCATTTACAAGCCTTTGTCTGAGGTTGGCTATTGTTTGTTCGTTCCTTGGTAGATTGTCCCAAGCTGAACGGAATGAGCGAAAGGTGGGAGGTAGTGTTTGGATAATTTTCACAACGAGCTGTTGTTCAGTGACAGGTGATTACAAGTTTCTCAGCTCCTCTGCCAAGTTTGTGTACACTGCCACATGGTCCAAAACTCTGTGCTCTGTGAAGGGTAATCACGTATGAGTCAGCATAATTCTTTAGTTTAATGAACGTTACAGAATATTATGATTCTCGCCTATGCATCCTTCATGTCCCAAGCATCGATCAGATTTTGATTCAAGACCTCCTCGTTCTCTCCGAGGATCTGTCAATAATTGAACGTAATATTAATTAACTGGCCTGTGTAAGAATAATAAGCCACTTGACTGAGGAAATGAACTCTCAATGAATAGCGTAATCATGTGTGAGTTCTCAATTTAAAAAAACACCTGTCGTGTTGTGGTACCCGCATAAAATATATATACATCATTTTTTTAAAATACACAAACGATTGTGACTATCACTGCCCGTTAGACACGAGTGTGGCGTGTATGGGGCCTGAGTGACAGAAAAGATCGTTTCTAGTATGCAATGCGTTTACAACGACTTACAACGACATAAATCTTCTTCATAGTCTTTACTAGAATGGCAGTATAGTGTTTCTATTTCAAACACAGGCCGTACAACGAGGAGATAAAATCAGTCTGCTTTAGTAGGCTGAAAATAGATTTAAGCGTAGAAATAGCATATGAAATGCAGATCCTTTATAGAAACACTATTAACAACTGCAAATTGAGCAACGAGCCAAGCATACAATGGTTTTTCATCATCAGGTAGTGTCATGTTTCTATACCAACACGTGACTGCGAAGAAGTAAGTCTGGCCCACAATTACCGTAACGCGTTTTCTGAATTAAAACTGGCCATTAACTCGTCGTTGGATAGAAACATCACTTACAACTACTCCTCAAATCGTATTCTTCTATGGCCCACATATAGCAGTCTTTTACCATCATTACAACTTGTCTCCTCCATTTTTTTTCCTTTTGTTGAAAAATTCTCAAATTCAAGCCTTGGTCTTTGTCTCGCAAGACGTCTACATAAAAAGACAATAATTACCGGTTCGGGTTGAGGTTCAAGTCTCGTGACGACATTCAGAAAACGTGCTCGTTGCAGCAGCAGTGTGCACCCATATCTAAACGAGGTCCATTTTTCTGGTCCACTTAACTTCGTTATTCTGTTTACTTCTCTCGAAGCTTCCTGACTCATTCTTGTCAATTAATCGGCGTGATCTGGGCCCATAACCTAATAAAAATATACAAGAGACAATGTAATTGCGTATATTACTGTGGCACAAGTCACATATTTATTTGAGTCGCACATTTAGCACAATAAACAGACCACAGAGTATATTTGCCGTTACTTCCCTACTCGAGAACATAGGCAAGAAGAAGGAAATAGAAATCCCCCCCTTTTCCAAGTTAACTCCCTTCCTAAACGTTGCCAAGCCGTCAAACGCCCGGTGTCGTCCCTTGCGTAAAAGGGGGAAGGGGGTTAAGCGGGTTTGCCAAATGGATAGCTGTTTCCAATAGACAGGCGTAGCATTTCGGCTGTTTAATGGTGCCCTTTTCCTTGGCGGGTGATTCGTCCATTTTTAGATATTCTTGAATTTCCTCCGTTTGCTCTATGGTTGGGAACTCCATACCTGGACACTCTGTTTGTGGAGGTTCCACGGAGGATGAAAGATCCGATTGTTTACGTTTCTTCCGAGATGTTGGGTGTTTCTAGTACCATGGGCCTGCGAAATTAACACCCGTGATTTAGAAGGCTTTTTGTTGTTTCATGCGATTTCGGGGTAAAGGCACAGCTACTTCTCTGAACTATGGTGAAAAATTGCCGTTAGCATTTAGAGTAGGCATTCAAAACTGATTTAGCTTGGTGGCGTTCTTTTTATTATTCAAAAGCATTCCCGGAGATACGAAAAGTTGTTTATCCTCCAGTTTGTTTAAGTGAACTGTTTAAGTTTTACGACTTGATGGGGGGCGGGCAGTAGAATTGCAGGTTCAATGTCCCTGTCTCTCAACGACTGTTCAATCCTTCTCGTTACTCTGGATAATTTGTCTCTTTCATGCCACACAGGTCGCAGTGCGGCAATTGTGCTTGTGGTTTCCGATCTTCTTGTAGTTCTCGAAACGTCTTTGGATAGCTTTCCCTTTTGAGTTGCCTGTAAATAAGTAGCTCCACCTTTGTCAATTCATCTACTGTTGAATGTTCTACCGTGATTTTTTTTGCGTGTCATTTGTTGATGTGAGTTTTACTTGCGTTCTTTTTGTGGCACAGTCTTTGGAGATAAATCCTTGTGTCCAGGCGGTTCTTCGTATTAACCGATTCCATGACGGAATTCGGTCCAACTGGCCTTCAATTGGGGTAGCTGGTTCTTCGTTTGCCGCCCACATAATGACGATTTTTGCTCTGACTGGGAAGTGCCAACACCAACTTATACCCGACCGTTTCCTGGGGCCGTAGTCTGAACTTGGATTGAGCCTCAATCCAGATTGGCCTCCATTGACTTTACATGGCCAATCCCTTGGCTTGAGCCTCAATCCAAATTCAGACTAGGGCCCCTGATTGCTTACACTTGAGTTCTAATTCTAACAAATGGCTTCTATCTGTTAGGATCCCTCGAATCAATTGAAATGCAACTAGGGAATCTGCCAAAAAAAAACAATCCTTTTCCAGCACTCTACAGGAGGGAAATTTTATTTTGTCTCCTGAACATGCAGCTAATAACAAGCTAAATAGTTCCAGTCCAGATAAGGTGACTATTTCTTTTTCTGTGGATGGCGCCGCTTTCATTTTGCTGGCAAGAAAGAGGACAGTGGTCTTGTCATCTCAGCTACCCAAAGCTTTTGATAGATGATTTTTAGTAGGAGTGTAGTAATTGCTACCAGGCTTAGGCTACCGCGGCAAGAAAAGTAATACGGTATTACAGCGGTACTTCTTTACTACCGGCGGTACCGAATCACAGTATCAACAGAAAAAAGTACCATACCGCATTACCGGACTAGCTTTGCCTACTCTCCATTAATGGCTTTTTTTACTTCAATGCCATCTAGCGCTCGGTTTTTTAGTTTTAATACGAAACTTGACCAACATTATGCAATCTACACCACGCGTTTTATTTCTCGTGAAAGAAATAATAAGTTAGTTATTTCTCTCATAAAAATAAATCGTTATCACCATGGAACCAGGCAAGATTTTAAAGTATTGTAATCATGGTTTATCTTTTAATATAATTACAATTAAATTTTTAGAAGTAGTTCGAAAGAGGCAGATTTGTTTTTTTTAGAAAGTAAAGGAAGAGACCATGAATGTGAAGAAGGCATTTCTATGTATGATGCAGAAAGTGGTAATGATAGTTCCTCAGAGACATTTCTATCATGTTTCAATGCATCAAGCGAAAAATCTAAGAATTCTTTTCATGTGATTTCCATTAATGGAATATATTCCATAATATTCCCAATTTCATAATAATAATAATAATTTATTCATATAATAATTTGATAATTCCATAATCATGAGTTAATCATGAGTTCTATAAGGGCCTTTCGTTATTTCCAGGTAGTGATGGTAACCGTACCAATATTGATAAGGAATATCAAGATCTACCATTCTCAACAATTTATTATACGTATGCTGGAAAGGGCAACAAGTTGTCATTTCTGTTTCATTGTCATCTAGATCATTTCCAAGCAAAGAAGAAAACTATTTCTGTTACCAAAGAGAGCAGAGAAAATATCAGGAAGTATCTTAAAGTAATTTTTTTTTTCATTTTATTTTTTTTTCACATTTCAACAAATAACATTTTCATCTTATGGTTTTCATGATTAGCTTTGTCACCATGATTAATTTGTGCTGATGGGGTTGCATCCTGTCATTCTAAATCTGTCCAGCAGCGTTTGGATAAAGCTTCGTTGATGAACGTAGAGCTTGTGCTCCTGTCTGTTCCTGATGATTTTGAGCACAATGAAATTTTCAGCTTCTCCGGAGGTCATCTCAAAGTGGGTTTCGAGAAAGCTTATGATCAGATGTGCCTTTTTTTCGTCTTGGTGGCGAGGTTGCCGCCGTCGACCCATAGTCCAAAAATAGCGAAGTCCTCTGGATCGTCACCGATGAAGTAGTATATGCATGGGTCAGTGGTAGATCGAGTGAGGCCAAGTAGAGTCAGGAAGTTATGGAACTTTTCATTCTATTTCCTTGATGCCTGTTTCAGGCCGTACCGCGGTCTCAGTAGGCGACAGACGTGCTTCTCCTTCCCCGGCTGGATGAAACCTTCTGGTTGTTGGACGTATAACTCTTCGTCAAGGTCGCCGTATAAGAAAGTGGTCTTCACGTCGACCTGATGGAGTTCGAGGTTTAGTGCTGCGGTTATAGCGAGTAGGAGTTGTAATGAGTCGTGTTTGATGACTGCGAAGACTTCGGCCTCGTTGTAATCGACTCCTGGGACTTGAGAGAAACTCTTACCCACGAAGCGAGCCTTGTAGATCTTCCCCCTCGTCTTTGTGGCAGGTTGGATCTTGAAGGTCCACCTGGATTGGATGACAGAGCGATCTGGAGGCAGTAGGACAACATCCCAAGTACCAGTTTTGATGAGGGAATCGTATTGAGCAGGCTACCATCCATTCGGGCGCTTCATGAGATAGGAGGACGGCGTCTCTGTAATGATTTGGCTCTTCTCCCTGGTCAAGGGCAGCCAGCATGCCGATGGTTTCCGTTTTCTTCCTTTCTCGCTGGGGTCGGTGATACGTGGTGACGGACGGGGGTGCTTGGAGGTGATCGTACTCTCGCTGCGTTCAAATGCGAACAGTCCGATGATGGGAGGCACGGGTGACACATGATGTTGATAGTATTGGTTACGGAGGAAGGTTTTGGTCGTGACGTGTTGAGTCCAGTATTTGTTGGTTCGGCATCAGGCTCATCCATCGTGTGTGGTGGGTCGTTGGTGACTGCTGTCGGTGTGGGCGGTCGATCCTCAACTTGTTCAGCACCGGCTCCCTCCTCTTCGTCGTGTGTGGAGTCTTCGATGTCCTCGCAGGTCGAAAACACATCGGCGCCTGTTTGAACATCGGGAATCGGGAGACGAGGTGTATATTAGTTATCGATCGGGGAAACGTCTCGACTGAGGTTTACTTTTCCAGTTGAAGAATCCCAGTACCGATCTCCTTTCTGGGTGTCTTAGTTGCCGACGAAGATGCAAAAGTGGGGTTTGACGTCGAGCTTCTGTCGTAGTTGACTTGGGATGAGGACGTAGAACTCTTATCCGAAGGCTCGGAGGTTGGAGACATCCGGCTTGCGTCCGTACCATAGCTCGAATGGTGTTTTGGTAAGGTTTACGGAAGAGATGACGCGGTTGAGAGTGTAGACGACGCAACAAGTGGCTTCGGCCCAGAGAATGAGTGGGATGTTCTTGTTGGAGTAGAGGAGGGCACGGACTAGTTGTACGAGGGTGCGGTTATCTCTTTCGATGGCATTTTGATGAGGAGAATAGTGGCAGGTCGTTTGGTGTCGGATTCCCTTTCTCTTCAGCCATGGATCGAGTAACAGGAATTGAGTTTCTCCGTTGCTGTAAAACTCTGTTACTAGTTTGCTCTTTTGAGTATGGAGGAGAGCTATAAAGGCCTTGCAGTTCTCGGGGACTTCTGATTTCTGCTTGATGAAGTAGATGGCTCGATAGTTGCTGTATTTTCCCCTGAATAGCAGATAGTACCGGGCTCCACCCAGGCTGTTGACTTGCAGGTGTCCACATACATCGCTGAATATCAGCATCCCGATCTTGGTTGATTTGGGGGAGATGCTAGTTTGGAACGGCCTCCTGCTCATTTTTGCTGTAATGCACTCGTGGAATCATTCGAGTGGCGGTTTCAAGCCTGGTGGCAGGTCGAGTCCATCAACGGCCCTGATGTTGGCCATCTTGATGAGTGTTTGATAGCTGATGTGCACGAAGATCCGATGCGATTTTTCAATCGACTTTGATGGTGCTATGGGGCGCGCAATCGACGCAACGTCTGTTGGAATTGTAATGTCGAGTTCGTATAGCGTGTCACCGGTTTGTCTTGCTGTGAATTGGATGGCTCGAGTGTGGACAATGTAGACGTACGAGCGGGAGAATATCACCTTTGAGTTTTCTTTTGTAAGGGCAGCAACAGATATGAGATTGATGTCTAGTCCTGGGGCGAAGAGGACATCATGGAACGTTATTGGCTTGATCTTGCCGTTGACATGAGTGAGAGCGCGAATCTCTCCTGGTCCTATGATTTCAATTCGGTAATTTCCGATGCCGCTGATCCATCTTGTTCCAGGTTGAATCTCTCTAAAGTTGGTAAAAAATCGTCGTTGAAAGGACATGTTTGCGCCTGAGTCTAGAAAGAACTTGTCGTGAGATCCGATTTGGATGGATTGATCTGCTTTGGCCTTGCCTTGTACGTCCCCTGTGTCTTGTGCCTTTGAGGACTCATTTTCCTGATTTTCGACCTTTTCATGCCAGCATTCTTTCTGCCAATGGCCGTTGCCACCACAGTTCCAGCATTGTCCTCGTCATCGTGGTGAGCCGTTTGCCTCAGTGAATCTGACGTTGCGATTTCCAGATCCCCGTCCTCTCCCCTTTCTTCTTGGGTAGGGTCGAAATCGCTGATCAGTTCCTCTTTGAGAGTTTGAGCTTGAAGCCGAGTGTGACGATTGCTGTTGCGTCTCTCCAAAGAATGCCTTGTCATCTGGGCTTTTCTGTCCGCCACTCCTCAGATTCGGTCTTTCTTCTTGACTGCAAAGTCTGGTTGTGAGATTTGCCAGCGTCCGTTCAGCCTTGGCAGTGCCCTCTCATGGTGCGATGAAGTTGTCGTAACTCGGAGGCAATGAAGTGAGGACTCAGTTGATGATCTCGTCCACAGTCGTCTGACCACCGGTATCTTTGTAATTTTTGGTGAGCAACTTAATTGCCTCGATATGTGTTCTGACGGAGTGATCTGCCCTGAACTTGTAGTTGAGGAAAGCCTGGTTTAGTGACTACCTTCTTTCAGCGGTTCTTTGCTGATACTGGCTCGTGATGGAGAGCTACATTGCATGGGATGACTTGCAAGTTAAAAGTGACTGTTGTTGTTCCTCATTGCATGTGTCAAACAAAAAGCGCTGGGCCAGGATGTCGTCTTTGACCCTTTTGGTCACTTCTGCCACGTTAGTTTCAGTCGTTGCAGGCCATAACCTTCTCACGACCTCCAGCAATGGACCAACCATTTGGTGAAATATTCTGAGTTACCAAGCGTATTTATGGCATGTAGAAAATTGTCCTCTTTGCCCTAAGCCCTCCATATTTGCTACAGTTCTTCAGTTCTTCCTGAAATTTAGGCAGGTACCCTCAGTCTTAACCACAATATTTAAAATATCGGATTTCAGACTTGCCAAATATAATTTTTTTTAATGAAATCGGCAACCTAATCATTGCAAATGACGAAGCATCGAACGAAATTGCGATATTTTATTGCGATTGCAATAAAGAATGATGCAATCACGGCATTTTAAAGAAACACTTAAATAGACGAACTAAACGCCGTAGTTTTTAAACCTAGTCTAGAAAAACCGGCTCAGCCTACTCATATTAGTCTACTCCTCCATAACAACCCCATTCTACCCGAATCACCCATGGTTAATTTTTTTTTGCGACAATCCGTGGGTTTACAGTTTTTTTTTTGAATTAAGTTCCGGTGGATCATGGATGGGGGATTATTTTTTTTATGGTGGGAATTAGTAAGGGGGACAATCGTTTTGGGGGGACACTATCATGGGGCAGCTGTAGCACACACAAGGAGGCATTTGTCACAGGGGGCGATCGTTGCTTTCCGCTTTTGGTGCTTTTTTGGTTTTTTATTTGTTTCCCGTTGAACCTTCACCAGCTTTAACCGTACCACTTCACATTCCTAGTATGTTTATCAATAAACAGTCGACAGAGATTTAGAATTCATATATAACACATATTTCACAATTACAATTATTTAACGGCCTATTTACTGACCCAATAAGGTATTTTAACTGTGAAAAATTTCATTTATTTCTTTTTTCTTCTGAAAATAGAAAATTTTTAGATTAATTCGGAAATAAATACGTGTATCCTTTTTTATCGTTGCTCTGTAGGTCTATTTGGATGGCAATTGCAGCCATATTAACATCCGGAATTGAGGTATTTGCAGGGAGAACAACATTGTCTTGATTTTATTTCCCTCCGAACAACACGCACATACTGCACTTATCTGACGTGGCCTTCCTTAAGCCATTAAAGGTCTTGTGGAAGGCCAAACTTCACGAGTGGTCGGGAAAACATCCAGATTATAATGCCACTGTGAGGAAAATGGCTCATTTACTAAGCAAAGAATGGGAAGATTTGTCGCCTAAATATAGCCAAAATGGATTCATAGCTTGTAATTTGTTTCTCTAGAATTCTGATGCGAAGTAAGTTTCCAATTATGTGAATGTTCTATGAACTTGTAAACTAAAAGTAGCCAATTTGCATTTATCATTTCTAAATTTCTATCTAAGGATAAAGTATGTGAAGTCACTGAGTGACAATCCTGGAGAAATAACATCAATACTATTGACGTGCGTTCTCTGTTGGGCTCTCTCAAAGAGCTTTCGATCTAAGAACGTTCTTCTTCGCTACTGGAAAATTTTTCGTATGGGATTTCCTGGTTTGTCAGCACGGAAATTATTACACTTAATTTGCATTTTTACAGCTTTTTTGATTTAATCAATTGAGTTTCATTCTAGATACACGTTTTGGAAGCGTATAAAAGACATTTTTCCTTCAAAGTCAATAAAAATTATGACAAACTTGTATTTTTTTGTCTGCTAATATTCTGTACCAACGCATGAGGATCCTCAAAACAATTACATCAAGAAAAAATTTCGACGTCACTGGATCCTGTGGCAATATCGATAAAAAAAAACTAAAAGACCAAGAAAAAAAAATTGCCATCGGATATTCGAGAAAAGATCAACCTCCGTATTTTTACTATATATTGTTGCGGAATCTTTCCACCGTTGAGTTTACTTATTTCCAAGCTCTCTTCAAAGAAAATAGACTTAAAAATTGAAGTAAAGTGGGATTGAACTGAAAAAATGGTTACTGAAGCTTACATTAAATTCAAGCCTGGGGGGTCAATTTAATTCGACAACTGAAGTTTGTTTGACTTCCTATATCTAGGGTTCAAACAAGCACAATTTTATGGGTGCAACAGCCCATTGGCTAGTTACTGATGAAATTGGAAAAATTGAGAGAAAATCAGCAGGTGTAGCCTGCAAGAGATTTGAAAGTAAAATTTTCTTCCTATTTGAGTTTTTCTGCGTGCTTTCTCTTTACTCATCAGTGCTTTTATTGAATTAGGGTCCCATTCATACGACAAAATTGCCAAAATGATTGGTGGCATTTTAGATGAACTTGCTTTGCACACCTAAGTGCATTAAATAGTAAACGGCAATGGTTCTAATTTCGTGAAAGCATTCAAAGAATTTTCAGTAAGCATGTTATCATTTTCCGAACATTGCCTAACCGAATTTATCACTATTTTTTATTAGGCTAAAATGTAAAAAAAAAAACCAGAAAACCTCCTTTTATCCCTGAGAGATTTACCTTGGTAAAGCTAGAAGGCTATGCCATGGTTATTATGGGCCCCAAACTGTTTATTGTTTCCCCAGGGGTTCCAGCCGGGTGGCGATTGGCTGCGAATTGGGCAGAATTTTTGCTTGGAGAAACGGGAACTTTTTTTTTATTATTTTTTTTTATTCGCCGTCTAAAACTACGTGCCCTAGGCTGGTTTCCACATCTGTAGGTTTTTTTGTTCATTTTATATATTTTTTTGTTTGATCAAAATTCAAATTTCGGTCTTATAAGTCGGGCTGTGATTGGTTGGTGAATTTAGGGACCCTCCTGTGTCGCGAGTTTTCGTTTTTTGGGTCACATTTTTCTACATTTCAATTCTCCATGTAAAATTGTATTGTTTCAGGTATTTTTTGTGATGAATAGTTGGTTGGTTAATTTTTAATTTGTGTTTGTTTAGAAATGGCGAGGGTGGCTGTCGTTTGTCATTTGTTTTATTAGCATTTTAAGAACAAGGAAGTCAGCCGTGAAAACTGCTTGTACAATCAGTCTTTCGAGTTGTGCCATCTAGTGGCAAAGGCAACGACGGAAATGTGTGATCCTAACCTAACCTAACCCACCGTTGCGTTTTGAAACTACAACTATTTTACTTCTTTTAGCCATCGCGGGCCTTTTATTATTTTTATATTATTATTTTATTATTGATCAACCTAACCGGTACTTGGTTTCAAACTAGGCTATCCCATTGCTGTTTTTTTTTTATATTGAATAATTGCGCAATAGCGCGCCACTTCGCCATTCAGCCCGGTTCAGCCATTGACGTATGCCCAACAAAATCTCGAAGGCGGACACCCAGTGGCCCAAATTCGAAGAGGATAACGATGATGTTCCTGATGTTATGGCTCTGGTGGGACAACCCTTGAGAACTAGAGATAAACCCACAAGTAATGGCTCAATGTATAGAACGAAGAGATGGACAGATAGTGGGCATCCTTGGCGAATCGACTGAATATCACAAATCACCCCAGCCACCTCTGATCCGTTGAGGATTGGCTTTCCTGTTACAGAATACATAGTCTGTAACCAAATG
The DNA here is from genome assembly GCF_020631705.1 of Daphnia magna. NCBI lineage: Eukaryota > Metazoa > Arthropoda > Branchiopoda > Diplostraca > Daphniidae > Daphnia > Daphnia magna. Next base: position 4,344,909 of record NC_059188.1, read on the forward strand.
ACGAAAGTGGTGGGGTAACCAATAACATCCAAAATCCTCCAGAGGATTTCCCTGTTAACCAGGTTGTAGGCCTTTTCAAAGTCAACTCCAACAATGGCAGTGCCCATACCCCGAATCGAAGAGTTGGAAGAGTCATGGCATCCCCGGTCATAAACGAATTGAATGACATCTTTATAAAGACTTAAATTATCAAAAATCAATCTACCAGGTATCCCACGTTTTTTATAAGGCCCTATGGTAGATGACGGTGTCTGCCTCAATCGTCTCCCTAAGACAGATGCCATGACTTTGTATTCACAATTCAAAAGAAAAATTGGTCGGAAATTAGAAATTTCACAAAGTATTGAAGACTTGGTAATTAGCCTGATCACCGCTTGGCCCTGCGAAGACGTCAGAGTTTCCCTTTCCAGGATATGATTAAACATATACAAAAATTCAAAATTCAAAATTCAAAAAGGAATACCATCGGTGCCGGAGACTTGTTTGACTTTATTGCTATTAGAACAGCTCTAATCTCAAGAAGGGAAATAGGTGCTGCTAGGTTTGGGGTTGGCTTAAAGCAATCTCTTACTCCCTCAAGGAAATCAGTCCCTGCCAGTTTGTTAGAAAAAGGTTCAGTTTTAAAAATCTTTTTGAATGGCCAATAATTTCTGCTGAAATATCCTCTTTGGCCGATAAGCAAGTGCCATTGGGGGCAATGATCTTATCAATGCGACACTTACGGTAATTATTTCTGGCTCTATTTACGTGAAAAATATTTGCTTCCTCTACCTCTGACCCTTCGAAGCAGCGGGAACGAATCCCAAATCCTTTAAGTGTGCTCTCCTCCAAAGACTTTGAGAATTTCCTCAACTGGTGAAAGACAACCCAATCAAAGGTATCTGCTTTGGCCATCTCCTGAATACAAGACTGATAGAAAAACTTGGTTTCTCTTATAAGTCTTGCTCTTTACCTAGAATAATTACCGAATGCGCTTGATACCTGGTTTCAGGATACTCTCCCACCAATTTGCTACATTACTTTCCCTAAGAGGATGATTAACAGATTCCTGAATGAAATTTGTTACGTATTTCTGATAACCTCCTTCTTAAAATATTGAAGTGTTTAGTTTCCACAACCCGGCAGGGGTCTACTACGATTTGGGAGATCAAAATTGTAAGTAAGTGTGGACTGTACTGACTGATGGTCACTAATCGATAAAGACTGCAAATTAATATTTAAAAATCGGCAAAACATCTACTAGCATATATCCTATTAAGCCTAGAAGAACCGAAATGGTAGTACGAACCGGTTCACTATGATTTAAATTTTTCCAGATATCTACCAAATCGAGACCAGTAACCATCTCTTTTGAAGCATAGCTAACAATACTACATGGGACAGGGAGGGATTGCTCTTGACTTTCATATTGTAAAGAACCAAAACAATTTATTCTTTATTATTTTCATTATTTTTCCTAACCTTTATTCTTACGTAACATTAATTTTCTATACGCCCCTCTTTTCTATGTAATTTCTTCCTTAGACGTTTTACAGACTGATTTACCCTTCAAACGTTTCAACTTAATTTTCTTGTAGTTCGACCTTCATGAAACCCGTATAAAAACTTTTGTTCTATAGAAAGTAGAGAGAGTCACTTTTCACAATTCAGTTCTTAAAGAGTTGTTCCCCAATTTTTTGTGCTACTGAAATATACTTTACTAGAAACGACAATGAAAAAGTAAGTTAAAATATTAATAACTTACATTTGGTGGCAGCAGAGTCGAACTCGGCTTTCGTGTTAAGTTGAATAGCGTGTGTTTTTTTTTGTTTGTTTTATTGTTTGTTTTAAATTTTTATGGTAACAAGTGTTACTTATTACCTTCTCTTCGTTTTTTGGCTTCTAATTTGGTTGAATTTTTTTTTATAACTTTTCATAAGTTATAAAAGAACATGCTTTGTTAGGAATTAGTTCGTTATACAAGATTAGGGCAAATGAGGATAGCGGTTTAGAAACCACTTTAGAAAGAAGATCTGTAAGAAAAGGACCACTAATACAAAGATTTGTTCGATCAGTACGTGAAAGGTTCACTCCGTTAAGATCAGGAGGCGGGTCGACGTCAATTTTGAGAAATAACGAAAATCTAGGTGTCGAACTAGATAGTGATAGCCCACATCAATCCGATATTGATCTTCTTGATTCCAATGAAATTAAAGAATTGAGAAATGATGATCAGTGGAACGAAGTACTTAATATGCAAGTATCATCACAAGACGAAACCGTAGTCGAACCCCTGATAGGCGAGGAGACAAGAGAATTGCTATCATATAATCAACTTCTAGAACAGGCTCGGGCAATTACGGACCTTGAAAAAACAACAGATAGGGTAGAAAACACAGAAGATATCTCTATAGATTTCCGAAACCTAGAACTAATAAATGAAGAGAACCAAGATCGGGCATGGTTTTATCAGCAATACGGAAATACGAGAATAACGGAAATTCCTGTTGACGATCTTATTTTTGAATTGCAGTATTTACTTCGAAGTGAAAAAAAATAGAGTTAACAAACAAAGAAGTAGGAACAGCCTTAAGAGCATTACTCTTAACCGAACCCACAAATTTGACACCAATTGAACTCTTTAAGCACTGTGTTCTAAAAACATACTACGAAAGTACTGATTCAGAGTATGAATCAGTGCACTCGGGAGAACAACAAAGTAGGTCAGAATCAGAGTTAGTGCCCCAATCTTTAGTAACACTCGAAACTGAGGAGGAAAGTTCTAAAAACAGCGTACCCATCAAAATTGTAAGAGCGGAAATCCACACGCAAGGTGATCAGATTCCTTTAGATTGTCCTAAATCGAACCCTAGTACCACAACAATCACTTATCCGGCGGTTACTCATTCACAGTCAAGTATGAATACTCAAATTCCTCAATCACAGTTAGCGTCCACTCCGTGTAACTATTTACCGTATCAAGGACTACAAAGTCGGAAAGTCTCCTTTACTCCAGCGTCGATCGTTGACCAGTCAAACAAAATCATGCAAAACAAACCTTCAGAAGAAACAAACCAAGACATGCCCATTAAAATATACGTAAAAGAATTGAGCCGTTTGATGGAATCCGGAATGGATTATGAGGATGCTTCTAAAGCAGCTGATTGTATTGTGCAACACGTTCTAACGAATACTAAACGTTGCATTAATTCCTCTCAGAAAACGAAGCCTAATGGACAGCCTGTTTTTAGAACTAGCTCTCAGCCTTCATATCTTACCTCAACCCCTTTACATACACAACCACTTGCGTTAAGTGGACAAAGTGTAAAAATCCCAAGCATGTACAATAAGCAAAGTAATAACGGAGCAACTCCAAAGTACTCAGTTACCAGCTCCATTCCTAAAATGAATCCCTTAGTAATGTGTCCGTCAAAAGTAAACAGTATAGGAAACACAAACAATTTTATTTCTAACGCCATCGATAAAAATAAAAAGTTACAACAAAGCCAAGCAATGACGCTTCACCAAATTGTATGGTGAAGCGGCTGATGAGTTTGATAACTTTAAACTTGAAAACCCAATTAGCGCGCAAATTTCGACAGAGTAAAGGAGCGTTTAATTAAACTTTTCCACTCTACAGAGACCAGATGTAAACAAAGCGTTGAATTTCATAATATGCAACGGGAACCCGAAGAGAATATGAGACGTTATGCGAATCGTATACGCAAGGCCTTCCACTTAGCGTATCCTATAAAATCCACGATAGATAAAGCAACAGCTTTTTCCAGAGAACAAATTATGATGGACAGATTTCTGGAAGGGCTGTCTTTCGACGTCCAGACCAGACTTAACTATAAAGAATTCGCAATTTTTGAAAAACTCATAGAAAAAGCTGAAATGACGGCCATGGCAGTAGAAGAAGCCCAAGTTAGATCCAGACTAAATGCTTTTCAGGCCAAATACGTCGAACCTAATAGAGAATTTACTAAAGTAAAGGAAGCTTTAGATCGCCTTAGTTCCCAGGTGGAATCAAACACTCACCAAAAACATTTAGAAGAAAACATGGAGAAAATGCAAAGACAATTGTCCACCAGGAGAAACGTGAGTTTTTCACAGCGCTCACCACAGTTAAACCCTCCAATCAATAAAACAGGGGATTTATATTTTTGTGATTTTCACAACGATTGGGGCTATCACTCAATAAACAATTGTAAAGCAAGGGAGAGTCAAGCTAATGATAAATGTTTTCGTTGTAAAGAAATTGGACACCGAGCAAACTTTTGTCCCCAGATAAAAAATTTGAAACCCACTCCTCCAGAGGGTTATGACGGAAATGGGAAAAAACTCCCTTTGTTTGAAGAAAGGGGAAACTAAAAACTACCGATGTAAGCGTTGGGCCCCTCGGTGGAACTAAGAAAAAGCCCCGACATCATATAAATAGTTTAGCAGTAAAATCTACAGTTCCTAGGATAAGAATAAAAATAGGAAATTCTGTTGTAAAAGCGCTGTTTGACACTGGAGCCGAGAGAAGCGTTATTAGCAGCACATTTTTTCATAAGCTTAAAGAAGGAAAGGAATTAATTAATTTCACTAAAGAGGTAGATGTGGATCTTTTCAGCATAAATGACAGGCGCCTCGTCACGGAAGGCACAATTACCGTTAACTTTTTTGTGGCAGAAGAAACGCCACGCCAAGCACTTAGGCAGAAATTCATAATCGTAAATGGAATTGTTGAAGATTGCGTTCTAGGGCGCGATGCACTTTGGAAACATCAGTTTATCTATAACGGAAAACAACAGTCCATCTACCAAGTCCCGGAAATTGATCACTTCCAGGAAACAGAAAATCCCTTTGTGATTAGCAAATCTTTGAGAATTCCTCCAATTTCCACTAGTCTCCTAGAGACTAGAGAAGAGGAAACTCACCCTTTCAACCCTCTCAATACTTGTCATTTTGTTAGATGCTGTAATATTCTCTCCGGGCTTAGCTTGGAACCCTACATCTCTACGACACCAAATCGTTCGCTCCGTGTGGTGGCTGTTAATGGAACAGATAAAACCATATTTCTACCTCGCCTTACAGTGTTAGGAACCCTTCATATTTCCAGACCTTCAAGAAAGCCTGTTGAAACAATGGCTTCAATTAGCGTAGCTTCAGATCCAATCAACACAGCAGCCGTTGAGTCGGCTCTTCCAGACATAGATGAGGAAAACAAAGAGAATTTGCGTAGATTAATAATAAATAATTATAACAGTTTTGCTTTTAGAACAAGTGAGTTAGGCCATACTACTTTAGTAAAACATGTCATTGACACACAAGGACAAGGTCCTATTCGTCAAAGGGCATATCGCACGTCTCCAAAACAAAAAGAGATAGCTAAAAATATCATTGAGGAACTGATGCAAAATAAAATAATTCGTTATTCGATGTCCCCGTGGGCAGCCCCGATAGTATTAGTAAGTAAGAAAACAGGGGATGTCCGTTTGTGTATAGATTTTAGAAAATTAAATGCAATTACAAAAAAAGATTCTTTCCCTTTACCTCGTATTAGCGACGTTTTAGATTTACTTGTGGGACAGAGGTATTTTTCCACATTAGATCTTGCCTCCGGATATTGGCAAATTGAGCTCGAGGAGGAATCCAAAGAAAAAACAGCCTTCATAGTCGATGATAATTTATACGAATGGAATCGTTTGGCGTTTGGTTTAACCAACGCCCCGGGAACGTTTCAAAGACTGATGAATTCAGTTTTACGAAGAGTTATTGGAAAAATTTGTCTCGTTTATCTTGACGATATAATAATTTTTTCAAGAACAATTGAAGAGCATTTTAGCAATTTGAAGACTGTTTTTTCCCTCTTAGAAAACGCGCACCTAAAAATGAAATTGTCAAGATGTGAATTTTTAGCGCAATCCGTTTCCTATCTTGAACACGTAATCACGGCTGAAGGAATAAAACCAGACCCTGCTAAAATTGAAATCCTTGTTAATTACAAAAGACCTGGTACAGTAAAAGAATTACAATCTTTTTTGGGACTAGCCAGTTACTACAGACGATTTGTAAAAAATTTCTCTACCGTCGCCCACCCCTTGTTATCACAGACCAAAGGAAAACCTACTGATAGTGTAACTTGGAAAACAGATGAAATTGCAGCTTTTGAGTATTTGCGACAATGTTTAATATCAGAACCTATCTTGATATATCCGGATTTTTCGAAGAACTTTCTGATTTACACGGACGCAAGTAACTATGGCTTAGGAGCCGTCCTTTCTCAGATGAAAGACGGAAAGGACCAACCTATAGCCTATGCAAGCAGACATCTTAATAAAGGGGAAATCAAGTATTCGACAATAGAAAAAGAGGCCGCAGCAGTAGTGTTTGGGATAAAACGTTTCCGACATTACTTAAAAGATCAACCTTTTGTTATTATAAGCGATCACAGGCCTCTTCAGTGGTTGCAGACTTTTTAAGACGAAACAGGGCGACTAGGTAGATGGGCGATCTTGTTATCTAATATGAAGTTCAGTGTTAAGTACCGACCAGGTCGAGTACACGAAAATGCTGATTTTCTTTCAAGAATACCGATGAATCTAATATCTGCCATTCCTGCAGACAACAACGTAATGTGTCAAGAACAGCAGAAAGACTCTCTGTGCAAAGCAATCGTTACGTTTTTGGAACAAAATGAAACTTGGAAAAAAGAAGATGGCCCGATGCCTTCTTGGGTCAGTGAAATAGATTATTTCTTTGTAGAAAATGGTCTTTTATGTTAACACTACGAATCTACGTCAGTGAAAAGAAGAAACTTTGAACAGTGTCAAGTGGTTCTTCCACTTTCTCTGAGAAAGCAACTTTTACAAGAATACCATGATTCCCCATTGTTAGGACATATGGCAACTAGACGAACATTCTTTCGTCTAAGGGATAAATACTATTGGCCTACCATGTTACGGGATGTTAAGGAATATTGCACTTCTTGTTAACCTTGTGCGCTGGGACGTCGAGTGCACAGTACGAAAGCCTATCTCAACCCGTTAGACCTCGCTACAAGACCTTTTGAAGTATTGGGCTTAGATTTCCTAGGTCCAATCAAACCGCATTCACTTCAGGGAAACAATTATATATTAGTAATCACGGATTACTTTTCTAAATGGATAGAAGTCATTCCTCTTACCAACTGTACCGCCCTCAGTACTAGTAAAGCCTTAGTAGAACGAATTATTTTACATCATGGTCCCCCGAAAGCAATAATTACATATCGAGGCAGTAATTTTACTTCTGAATTATTTTCTGCGCTTTGTAGAGCTTTAAACATTAAACGCGTGAAAACAACTGCGTATCACCCTCAGACTAATGGGCAGACAGAGCGATTCAACAAAACTGTTGTTGAAATGATAAGGAAATATTTGGAGAATGGATTCGAGCGGTGGGAGGATATTTTACGCCCCGTTGTTTTCGCTTATAATAATTCTGTCCACTCGTCGACACTTGAGACTCCATATTTTCTAAATCACGGTCGTGATCCAGTCATGCCGATTGATCAATTCCTCCGTCCTCTTCCCCCAGTAATAGTTACTCCCTCAGACTATAAAAGTCAAATTATGAAACGCTTACACGAAGCCTTTCAGCTTGTCAAAATCAATCTTTCCCAAGCTCGTGAACAACAAAAAGCCCAGTACGATAAACGCGTAAAAGAGCAAAAATTTAACGTAGGAGATAAAGTTTTACTGGATATGCGAACGCCCTTGGCGGGAATTAGTAAAAAACTCATTCCACGTTTTATAGGCCCTTTTAGAATTTTGAAAGTAAGCAACAATAGTACTGTGGAAATACAACAAGACGTAGGAAAACAAACTCAGCTTGTACATGTGAATCGAATAAAACCCCTATTTGAGTCAATGATCTGGAAAGACGAACCAGGTGTCGACTTTTTTTATGTAAGAATTGAGAAACAAGCCGAAAAATTCGTACAAGAAACCGTAGATGAACTCGAATCTTTTTCTCTACCCCTAGAAACAAACCTTCAATCTGAGTTAGAACAAATTCTTTGTGAAAAAGAAACTCCTACTCAAAATTTAATGAGACCCCCACCCACAATTCCTCCTACTCAAAATTTAATGATAAGTTCACCAACAATTTCCTTACCTTCCCAACCGATTCCAGAGACGTCAACCTTACCCATACAACCAGAGCGTCGCCTCGGGTTACGTCCTCGGAATCTTTTAAAACCAGTTGTCAAATTATGAAATTGTATTGCTGTAAATTTTTTTTTTTATTTACGTTCGAATCACTTTAACTATCTTTAAATCGTGTTTAAATTCTAAAAACTTTGTATTAGTAATCTTAATAATTCATAGAACGGATCCCTGAAATTGATTTTGAAATTACTTTTCTCATATATTATGTCTTCTACCCCTCCTCATCATACCGTTTTTCTGTCGCCTCCATCCTCTTAACATCACTATTTGTAATTGTACGGCTGCTCAGCCAAAAGGGTTCCTAAAATTCACTAGCGATGACTGTGATTATCAAATAAGCCCTCTTCCCGCTATTCCAGTATATTATGATGTCTATTCTACTCGGGATAGGGATTTTTGGGCTAGTTGCCCAAAGGACTCCATGTTTTCCGACACTTGGACTTCTGTCACTCGACACTAGGACGACCGGTTCGCGACAGGAGGACATCTGTCTAGCGACGTTAGGACTACTGGTTCCCGACGTTTGGGCGCGACAATCAATGTTGCTGAACCCAGCAAGTCCTTTACGAGATTACGACAAGTGAACTCCCGGGCCAGCGACGTTTGGACTCTTTTTCTTTCGGTAAGTATTTTAAATTCGATTGGTCTTCATATTTCATTGTAATTATTGTCTAGCTTATATTTATCTTATATTTATAGCTTGGATTTATCGGCTAGATTATATATTCTCTTATTACTGTAATGTACAAAAATTGAATACAATTGCGTGAGTTTAGTGCCACTTGCAATAATTGTGTCATTGTTTTATTTACTTTTTGGACATGTCCTTTAACGAAAACCAAAGTATTGTTTACGAATTAGTCCAGAATTTTGTGAAATCGCAAGAATGTCTGGCCCACTTAAGTACCTACGTAAAACAGGACAGTTTGGTAATGCAAGCTGCAATTGGACACGATTGGGGTAGGTTAAAAGTAAATGCCACGTATGGTATTATTGCATCTCCTGACAACCCGAAAAGGATAAATGACGTAAGTATTTTGTTTACACAGTATGCTTTCTTTTCACTCGTCACAAGTCTAATTGTCTTTAATATTAGCTTTTTGGTGAGATTGAAACGTATCTTACCAATAATATAGATACTATTTTCCCATCAAGTGATCTTTCTCGAGCTGGAGCTCGTAAACTAATACATTATGTGCTGATGCCAGAGGTTAATCTTACTAAGTTTTTATATACTGAAGTTTCTAATGTAACGATACTTTTATATGCAATAAGATATGGTGTTGCAATGGAAACATCCAATTATGATCTTGCTCCTAATGTCATCCGAGACATTGTGTGGTACGGATATGACCACCTAGTACGTGTAATTGCAAAATGTAAAAATGGAGGTAAGAGTAATATCATGGAAGAATTCCATTCATTTTTATAAACAAATTAATGCATGTATTTTATTGTTATTTACAGAACAAAGTGTAACCCCAGCCACTGATCCTGAGGCAACAGCCCATGTTAACGATGATTTAGTTGTAGTTGTAAGTGGCACAGATGCAGTACCAGTACCGGTAGTTTTATCCGCAAAGACGGACATCTCAGAAAAACCTGTGGTAATTAAAATATTCAATTTGTTTAATAATTAAGGTTCGACAAATATTAAATAACCTGATTGCGTATATTTTTCATATTTTTCTAAGCATAATGTGATAGCTGGGGAAAAAGGTAGCAAAAATAGGAGAACAATAAAACGCAAATTCTGTTGCCTTCCATGCCAAAACACGGAGAAAATTCCAACTGGCGAGGACTACGTTCAGTTAAGCAATCTTGGAGTAGGTCTCAAAGAAGTTTCAGTCTTCACCGATGCTACTGCAAAGGAATTGCAGGAGTAATTTTCAGGTAAGATTCATTTGCTTGCATACATCACCCGTTACACTAACAGATTTGCATAAACTAAAGGACTTACCCACCTTTAGCTGGACACCAATATGTTTATGGAAAATCGTTCCGCAAGACTCTGCCAGCTACTTTTTTACTGGATATGTCCTCGGACATGGCATATGTTCAGGTAAGTCGTGTTATTTATTCCGTTTGGTCTTTTTGCTTTGTCTTCTAACCTGTTGAACATTTATCCATTGTTACAGCGAACTAATAATGGTGCTGGAAGCATAATTTACATAATGCCCATTGGCCGGAATTTGGAATTCGATGTAGTTGACATGAACACCTAGTTCATTGAAGAAGAAATACTTTATAACGACATCTTATTTTGAAACTGTTGAACCAATGAATTTTCTTATAGCCAATTTCAACGTGAATGTCTGATATACGTTTATACTTGTAATTGTTCCAGTGATCGACTGAGAAGGCCATCTGCCTCGGTTTTCCATCTTCCGGACAGGTGTAGGGATTGCCGTCGTGTTCCGGCAGCATGTCAACGTCGTGTAAGATGATACATTGGTACTCCTCTTGCGATAGCTGAGCTTCTTTGAAGCCGATGTTCATCAACTTGCCACGGTTGAACGGAGAACGTTGGAACTTTCTCGGGGCCGTGACCGCAATGTTTCAACGTACCAAGTCACAAAATCTGACGGTAGTCAGAGCTTTCGACGGCGACGTGTCGCAGGTGGTTCATTACAAAACCATGTCGCGTCCGAGAGCCACTCCAAATACGGACCGGATGTCGGTGAGCAACGAAGGCTGGAAAAAATTTAAAAAGGACGGGCTCGTCGATTTGAGATACACGAGGCTCAGTTTGAAGCTGGGACCTCTTTGCACTCGCATCGTTGTCAATATTCAGCCATACAACATATCCACTTAGATGTTTTGCATTCTCGATCCACACCCATCCACACCTTCAATGACGTTGACGTGGTGGATCGCTAATCCATCGCTTTGTTTTGATTGCATTATTACGCATCATACGTTAACGAGTAGCATCGTTTTGTTAATTTATTTATGTAATTAATAGCTAGGGAGTATTTTGCATACACGTCAATAAACCAAAATATTGTGAATCGATATGAGACCATTTCTGAATCTGACTCATTCACGTTTGCTAGCCAGCAAAGACACAGTTCGTATCCCCGCAGACAAGGGGGGACTTTGAAAGCTGAAAGAATGATGCACCTCTTTTCGATGCAGGATATCTTCCAGCAGTCGTGACTATCGAAAGCATTCCCGTCTTTGGAACAACAGAGCCGGAAATAAAAATGAGAGTTTCGGTTTCAGTAAACACGAGAAACAAGCACATTTTTTTTTTTTTCAACTGTATACCACCTGTTTATGGCTCACTCCTCCCTCCTGCCGCAAAAATGAAAATTCAAAGAGTTGACATGAAAGAATTCCTCATTTTGTGTGTGTGTGTGGCTTAGTACCAACTTAACTGACGACGATGGGACATCGTTTTGACATGACGCTAGTCAAAGGGTTGAATTCATGGATGAACCGAAGGTGGTGCTCGTCCAAAACGTTGTTATGTTCCAGTAGCAGCTTCCTCGGAGCTGTCCTCGCTGTTTATTACTTATGTTGCCAGGCCGTTGTGGCCACCAGTTCTCACCACATCATCAACAGGTATAAAATATATGCCATCGATTTATCATACACACCGTGTTCCAGCTTGTTGATTCTGAAACGCTTTATGTCCTCGTCAGAATGTTTAATTGCTATCATTATGCAGATTCCAGCGGCAATCGAACGGCCTGCATATCCATGCGATCGCAAGATTATCATTCTCTACTGGACAAAGTGTTTCGGGATGACGGACTTTGGTTTCGGCACGGGACGGGCACCGTTCGTCGAATGTCCGGCCAGTAATCAAGCCAGTGACAGAGGCAAGCCAGCTCGTGATATCAACGTGAACGATTTGCCTCCGGGCGGATGGAGGCGGCTGCATCATCAGCATTACGTCTTCCTCCTTTACGAATCGCCATTGCACACGGACCTGAAGATGTTGCGGCAACCTTTACTCCGAAATTACTTCAATAGGACGATGACTTATCGTCGTGATTCGGACATCGTTGATTTGCATACGCACGGACGGATGCAGTGTATTGACGCTGCTTCTCCGTCCTGCATCCAATTCCCACGAAATACACAGAACCAAATCGTTCAAGAAAATCACAATTCAACATCAGTTCCCGTCAAAATTGACTTGTCGTTTAAAAACCGAACGGTCGCCTGGTTCGTTTCACATTGTAACAAGCACAGTCGGCGTGAAGCGCTGGCCCGTAATTTATCGCAATTTATTCCAGTGGACATGTTCGGTACTTGCGCGGAAGCTAGCATCAATGCCCCAACGATACGGCCTGCAACCTGGCCATCAGTCATCATTATCGTTTCTACCTGAGTTTCGAAAACTTCGAAAACTCTTTGTGCTTAGATTACGTCACTGAGAAACTCTACCGACCCTTGCAATACAACGCAGTTCCAGTGGTGTATGGAGGAGCTGATTATTTCATGTACCTTCCAACTGGATCGTACGTGAACGCCATGGACTTCGACAGTCCCGAGCGTTTGGCCGATTATTTGAATAAACTGATGGTCGACGATAAGCTGTACTTGTCTTACTATCGCTGGAAGGCGAAATACGTAGTAAAAAACAAGCCCGAAGATGGGATGTGTCAATTATGTCAATTACTTGGTGATCCCGAAACAAAAGACAAGAGTTATGCCGATATTGTTGAGTGGTGGGCAGGTGGTGTCAAACGAACCCAAAATGCCAGTCTCCACCACCAACAAACCTCGTTCGATTAACTCGCACATCGAGTTCAAACAAGATGTACTACACTCCGTTGAATCTACTGAAAATGTTTTGCCACGATTCCAAAACCAAAAACACGATGGCACGATCAAACGTCACTTTGCATATATATCTGTTTGGTGTCGTTGAGTCTAATACACCAATTATCCACCGTAACCTTTTCTGTACACCGTTTTCAGTGGTTTAATTCCCTTGGGTATTGTTAATGAAGTGGATGATAACAGGGGGTTTCTGGGGTCGATGACCTGAGTTCGAGAGAGGCGGATAAGTATTATTTTGTTTGTTTTTTTTCTGTTAAATCCCAAAGGATTTTCAAGTTTGAAGTACAGGCCCAGCTGGGCAATGGTTAGGCATTGGTCTCGTAGACAGCAGCAAGGTAGGTCGATCTGAAATGGAATACAACTTACGTTTAGTGCCAGGAAAAAAATCGAATTCTACCATTCTTTGTGACCAATATTTCTTCACATACCACAAAGATGGCGTAAATACCAAAGGACTCAAGTAAGTACCTAAATGTTATAGTTCGTGTGATAATTGTAATACATAACAACCTTTATTAAAAAGGAAACTTAGATGTTCTAAATCAAGGGGAGAGTATAAATGTAAGTTTCGACTTATTGCTCAACCAAACATGAACTACCGACATGCCGGATTTGAACACAATCATGGCAACGATGAAGCGGAACTGAAAAATTTTGCTGTATTGGCGGAGGCTTTTCGACGTGCCCAATTGGAAGGAAGGTTAGCAAGGCATGTTTTTGAGGACGTCCGTGCCGAGTAAGTTTATATTCTAGTTAGCAATTTAAAAGTTCCGTGAGCGTAATCTTATTGCTTATAGAACTCCAGGCGCTAATGTTGGTTATAACCAAAACGTGCAACGGGCGATGCAGAGGGCTCAAAGAAGAGCGGAGCCCGCAAACCCAGCATCAGTAGCTGAAGCCGCGGCAATGTTGGCGGCCAACGATCGCTACAGGTATAAATAAATATATTTTTATGCATGGCTTATCTGAATTACTAAATTGTATTTCAGGAAAGCGCTAGGTACTGATGTCGATTTTTGGGATGGGTTAGTGTCAACCGAGACATCAAGCGCACTTGTTTTTATCAGCTGCCCTGCTATTCTGTCTCTCCTAAGAACATCTTCGGAAATATATAGTGATGCGACTTTCGCCACCCTTCCCGTGGGTTTTTCTCAGCTGTTTACAATTCATATATCAGCTCACGGACACGTAAGTGCATTTGTCTAAGCTTATAGTAACTATTTTCAATTAATGCTTGATGTTCCCTCCGGTAGATATTCCCTGTTGCATATGCAATGATGACGGGAAAATCTGAGTCACTTTATGACTTGATTTTTGCTCAAGTTCTCCGCAAATTGGACACCCTTTTTCCAGGAGATGCCACTAGCGTGCGTCTTATGATAAGCGATTATGAATTCGCTATTCTGAATTCAAGCAAAAGAGCTTTCCCACAAGGAAGAGCCAGAGGTTGCTGGTTCCATTTTGGCCAGGTATTCTATGTTGCTATACAAATTTCATTGTATGCCATTAAGCTTTTAACAATTTCATTCCTAATTCTAGGCAATTTATCGTCGGGTGTGCAGTGAGGGTCTACAAGTTGCCTACGGTCGTCCAAATGTACAAAAAGTAGTAAAACTATTAATTGCGATTGCTCTTTTACCATCCGAAAGCGCATTGGAGGGATTCGAGGTACGATTTTATATTCATCCGCGTATTTATTTTTGGTTTGTTTTTATTTACTGCTTTTATATTATGGTTTCTTTAAGCTCTTGAATAGCACCTTTATGCACTAAAATTCTGCCCAAAATTATTTCGTTCCCTATGTCAAGCTGTATATATATATATATGTAGTACATTGGAGTAAAATTTAAAGTTGTCTAATGAACTCTTTCCGCCCCCTTTTCATTATTCTTTTGACAGCTAATTCAAAATAATTCTGTGGCTTTACTGGAAGCTGAACCTGAAGATGTAAAAGATGCATTCCGAAGAATTTTTGCATATTTTCATAACTACTGGATGTTAATCGTAACACCAAGGAAATTCTGTGTAAGCGGGGATGGAAGGCAAACAAATAACGAAGTCGAAAGTTTCCATCGTTGGTTTAATAGACGGTGCGACGGACAACATCAAAATTTTTGGAAATTTATTCGTAAGTAGAGCTCAACTAATTTACATTACATTTTCTCCCTATTTAATTGTTTTCCTTTGGAAAAGGTCATTTACAAAAAGTTGAACGAGACGTTCGGATAGACAGTGATCTTGTCGCAAAAAACAAACCAATAAGAAGACCTCAAGTGCCAAATCAGCGCTTTATTGACCGAACCATCATTGGAAATCAAGAGTTGCTGACAAGTGGCCGCGTCAACGTGTACCATTTCCTCGAAATGTGTTCAAATTTTTTTGAACCGGCACGTGAGCCGGTGGACAATCCGCCAATGGTACGTTATTAATACTTAGGCTACCTTTGTTATGCTTCTAATTTAAAGCTATTCTATTTAGCGTGCAAGAAGACAGCGAAGGCCTGGAGTTCGTGGACGGCAAGCAGTTGTTTAAGGGGCTTCCTTGCCTGTGTTATTTTTTAAGCCTTGTGTTATTTTTTAAGTTATAATTTTTTTTTCCTTATGTCCTGCCGAAGTGTAACCAAGCACTGTTTAAATTTACGTTTGATCGTGATTGCCATATGTGAATCTACCCAGAAAAATTGTACAACCGTGAACGAAGAATTTTGTATTTATGTTGTTTAATACATTAACATTTGAACTACAATCTGTTTGTGTTCTGAAGTCTGACTGGAACAAACATGGTTACCCATGTTCGTTCCATTTCAGAATACAATAAGGGTCAAAAGTCTGACTGGAACAAACATGGTTACCCATGTTCGTTCCATTTCAGAATGCAAGAAGGGAAAGAAGTCTGACTGGAACAAACATGGTTACCCATGTTCGTTCCATTTCAGAGTACAATATTTACATAATTGTAATTAAACTTTTCTTCTATAATAAAAATAAATAAGTTATCCAGCCGATAAATGTAAGCACAAATATCTATACAATAATCATAGTCAATTAAAAATACCTATGTTCTTAACGATCCTTCAGCTGCAACAAATAAGCAAATCCGTGCGACACTGGATTGGGAGTCCTTTTGTCGCTGGATGAGGAGTTCCTATGTCGTAAAGAACACTCGAAAAAAAAGAAAACAAAAACAAAAAGATTCCAAATGTCTATTACCCGGGAGTTCGAACGTCGATTGCCTGGGAGTCCACTCGTCGTTTAACTGGAAGTCTTTTCGTCGCTGAGTACTGGTCGAGTATTCTGCTACTTGGGTTCAGCAACATTTTGTTGTGTGTCCAAATGTCGGGAACCACTAGTCCTAAAGTCGATGGGCAGATGTCCTGGCGTCGTGTGCCAGATGTCCAAGTGTCGGAAACCTGCAACCAAAAGTCGTTTCCCCTGGAGTCCTTTTGGTAACTCGCCCAAAAGAGTGCATGCCATTCTACTCTTCCCCAAATCACCCGTTTTGTTGGCCATTCGTGTACCATATGGCTGGAAAAGAAACACATCTATACTGACTTCTGGGGTTGGCAAACTCCAAGTCAATCAAGAGTGCCAATCGAAGTTAATGCACATGAATGTGAAAAAATGCGTGATTGCCGATTGTGCCATGGCAAAAGCATGGACTACTTAGGAAACAATAAGTGGTCGTTCGAACGTATTCCAAATGTGCAGGGTAGCTGGCTTCAAGTCACAGCTGATCAGCTGATCAACTGTCGATTAGAAGAAGTTACTTTAGAAACTGAGTGCGCTAACTGTACGATAAGTTCAACCATTGGCGATATACCGGGAGGGATCAACGGATCCGTTTCTCACAACCTAGTGACCATTGTCTGGAAAGAATCGTTAAGAGAAGTTCAACAGTGCAAACTAAGGCTTGTGGAAACAGGTATCGCTCAGCGTTACCTGACTAACAACAGTGGAATAGAAAGAATTCGTGACGTCGAACAACAACTTGACTTTGTTTACAATACAACTAACAAGGAATATTGTAATTCATCCGAAAAAAGTTACAAACAAGTAATCGCAATGGACAAAGTTATTTTACGTTTACATTCTTTAACTGATACCAACGCTCATCCGAGTAAACCACTGGAAGAAGACATCGAAAAAATTGCTGACATTATCCGGGCTGAAATCAGCGGAGCAGCACATTCTCCATACGCACGAGACCGAACTACCGATGGAATAAATGGAGTGGCTCGAGAAATTCGAGCTCTGCAATGTGAAAATCGAGTGCTGGCACACAAAACTGCTATCGCCACCGCACAACACAGTGGATGGCTTGCTGCCAGTTACCTTAATTTACCCACATGTAGCAAATTGATAGCCACTGGTGAATCGATCAGCGTCTATCAATGCTCCCCGAAAAATTCAACGATCACAACTGAAATCACAAGCTGTGGTCCTCAACCCAAACTCGGCGACTACACTTTAGACACTGAAGGATGGGAACTGACGCCTTACACCCCCTGTTACTGGCACAAAAATTTCGTCAACATCAACGGCCGAGCACATTTCTACAAAAACAGTTCTTGGCATCCAATCGTCCCCGGTGTAATAATCCAAGGACATAGTTTGATCAACACTTTGCCGTATGAAATTGATAAGCTACTCGCACTAAGTTTACACCCCGCGCTAACCCCCCACCCGATGAGCACCGCAGCTGCAATCGCCGAGATAATAGCTGCTGCTAAAGAAGAACATAGCATCGACCTTGGAAATCCTTTTCACATGAGCACTCTTCTTTCCTCACTCCAAAAAGAAAAGAACGTTTCCCTGTCGTCTAAGATTCTTAGTTGGTCAAGTAGCATTTGTAGTCTTCTAGGGATGGGATTTATCAGATTCTTTTTCTTTCATTTTTGTGGAGTAGGTTCCCTTATTGCAAGATACATACCTTGTTGTTCTTTTCTAAGTACTTGTAACCCTTTCACTTGCTTCACCAAAACATCTGATAATGATATAGAAGTAGGCCACCCCGCGTTATTAAACCCCTCAAATACATCCCCGCCCATTACTATTGTAAACTTACCCGCCTCTATTCAACAACCCGCCCCGGAACTTTTTGCCCCATCAGCCCCTTTTCTACAAGGAGAGCCTCCACGGAACAAATTCCACCGGGACGCACTAAGAAAAGCACATCGAGAAGCAGCTGTTCTGTTGAATTAATTAATGTTGTTTTCTTGTTTTGTTTTGACTCACTTTCTATTCCGTTCCAAATTTGACCTTGATTGATTGCGAGACGCAATCTTTTGGAACCGGATAGCTATGTAAAGACCCAAAACAATTTATTCTTTATTATTTTCATTATTTTTCCTAACCTTTATTCTTACGTAACATTAATTTTCTATACGCTCCTCTTTTCTATGTAATTTCTTCCTTAGACGTTTTACAGACTGATTTACCCTTCAAACGTTTCAACTTAATTTTCTTGTAGTTCGACCTTCATGAAACCCGTATAAAAACTTTTGTTCTATAGAAAGTAGAGAGAGTCACTTTTCACAATTCAGTTCTTAAAGGTTTGTTCCCCAATTTTTTGTGCTACTGAAATATACTTTACTAGAAACGACAATCAAAAAGTAAGTTAAAATATTAATAACTTACAATATCATCAGACTGAATCCGGTATTTGATCTGGTGTCGAAGCTTGAATTATTTATAAACTCCTGTGATTCTTGGTTATTTTGGATGGTTTCGTTTCGTTACTTGAATTTTTTAATATAATAAATCAATCGAGATCCTGTGCAGGAATACACCAACAGCTGATTCTCTGTCGACCTATGTCCATTGCAGTGTTTCGGATTTTTTTTTTCAAATCAAATCCAAATCCAATCAAATCCAAATCCTCCCGGATTTTTAAGGGATTTGGATTTGCCTTATTTTTCAATGGCTTGGATTTGGATCGGATTTGATCCCCACAAAAAAAAACCGGATTTTTTCAAATCAAATCCAAATCCTTTATAAAGATAAGTTTCGGATTTTTCTCCAATTTAGAATTTTTTTCCTGTACCACCCAGCCACTGTTTAGTATTTACCTTTCTTGTCGTCTGCAGACTCTGCAGACGGACAATCATTGCTCTCCTGACAATGATTGTCCTTCTGACTTGCGCTTTAGTCCCTTGGGTTATTGGAAAGTAAACGCCCATCGATTCCCGTTGTTGGCTTTGATAGCAAGGGAGCTCTTCGGGGTGCCCGCTTCGGGAGGAGAGATCGAACGGGTCTTTAGCACCGCCACGGACATTGCATCGGCTAAAAGAAATCGCATTAAGCCTCCTCTCTTCGCGAAAATGCTTTTCATAAAGCGAAATATGAAACTTATGAGTCCTGTGACTCCTGTCAAACACAAATGATGAATTGTGGCTAACTCTTTTTTTTTTTGCTCTTTTCACCATTTTCAGTCAGAATACTCAGAAATAAAAAGATTTAATCCAACTTAAGAAATCTAAAGGAACCTGTTATTATAGTTAAAAAAAAAATGGATTTTGTAAGAAATCAAAAGTCAAACAGACTTTTTAGCAAAACTTCTGTTAAAAAGTAAACTAATCCTATTAAGTCTTGGGTTTTTATTTGATATTAAATTAGGGATTAAAGTCAAAAAAATTAAAAGGAAATTTAAAAAATTTTTACCTTGACACAGAATATGTAGAAGAACTTGTATGTAACTATGTGTTACATGTTGCAATCATAAAATTAACAATTGATTGTGAATTGGATTGGATTTGGATCGGATTTGGATCGGATTTGGATCGGATTTTCTCAAATTTAAAATGATTTGGATTGGATTTGGATTTGGATTTGGATTTGGATTTGGATTTGATTTGGAATGGATTTTGCTGATTTTTTCGAGCTTAGGATTTGGAACGGATTTCAAAACACACGCAATGATTTGGATTTGAGTCAAATCCGGCAAATTTAGAAAATCCGAAACACTGGTCCATTGAAGTCTTTTCTCAGTCACTGTCTTCCTCGTCACCAACAGGTGATGCTTGCGAAGACAAAGCCTTGGCTGCTTTCAGTTTTTCTGGAGCCAATACAAAACGTTTTTTTTTTTTTTCAACTGAGAATCATTTGCGTCTGGTAGTGTCTTACACAAACCCTCTGAAACAAAAAGATTGTTTGGATATTAACAATCTTAAAACAAAATTTGTCAACTTACCGTGAACAGCAGCAACAATTTTAGAACCTGCAATTTTAGGTTTCTTTACATCCCATTTTTTCTTCCGCACCAATTGCAAGCAGATCGACACTCCTTTGTTGTTATTTGATCCAGTGGCTCCTATCTTTTGTAAAAGATAAGTTAAGATAAGTTAAGATAAGATATTTTTGGTATCTTTTTGGTATCTTTTATCTTGTGTCAAATTCAGTTAAAATTAAGTATCTTTAACTTTAGGGTATGAAAATCAATGGTAACTTTTGCCCTCAAAGATAAGATACTCAAGATCCCATCTAGCGGTAGAAAAATGAATTACTTTGAGGGATGAAATTAGAAAATTTTAAGACCAAGGCTGTCACTATCAGACAGGACCTGCAACGTCCTGAATCAGGACGTTGCAGGCAATCTCTTACAGGCAATTTGGCTATTATTGGTATTCGTTTTATACTGATACTGTATAATCTATATACAGCAGTGTTTGTTATGTTATCTCCCTGTCGCTGACTTGCTGTTGGAACTTGGAATAGTGAATTATCACTATCAGGTTAGTCAGGTATGACTGATTAACCAATGCCAAATGTGTTCTGAGAATGTGTGCGATTCATGGAGACTATAACTACTATACTATAACTCTGTAAATACTATTTGGTAAAAATGATTGCGCTCAGATTTCCATTGATATGGTTATGGTCAGGTCAGTCAAAAAACTTGTGTGGAAAACTAAAGCGAGCTGGAAAATTTTAAAGCGCAGTCCTTTTTCATGCAATTCATCATAATTCCCAACACATTCACACTTTCACAGAACACATTTGAGCTTAACCCCTATTTATTGATATTATTATTGAAGTGTTTTTCTCTTTCAGGGCATTGTGAACCTCAGTAGCCATCCTAAGATCCTATAGGTCCTACAAGTTATATACTGCCATACCCATGGCATCCAGAGGAAACAGGGCAGTAGGAAGAACACGGGGATCGACAGCTTCAAGAGGTCGAGGCAGAATCTCTGTGGAACCGGGAGAAAAAAACCTTATTGAAATCGTAAATGAGATTCCTATCTCGCATGCTCAACAGCAACTATTGGATGAGGAAAGGTAAGAGAGAGATGATGAAGCAATGGATGATGCTGAGAATAACACCACAGTCAGCAAAGCTACTGAGCCTCTACCTTCGCCCGGAAATCCATTACCAATATTTACTGTTCAGTCCTGGAAGTCAAAGTGGAGAAGAGATTTCTTCACAGATTGGCGTTGGGCAGAAAAAAAGAAAGGCACTGGCCATCAAGTTTGGGCTTGATGCAAAACTGGAAAATGCCAAACAAACAAAAAGCCACACTACTACGTTGGTGAACTTACTTCATTTTCTAACTTCGAGAAGCATCTAAGTCTCTGTCATTCTAAAGAATACAGCAAATACAAGAAACTTAAAAGTATGAATGATTCCAGTTCGAGCCAAGCAACCCTACACACATTTCAACAGTTTCGACTGACCAAAGACCGACAGAAGAAAATTGATCTTGATCTTGGTTACGCTGTAGCGAAAGACAATATCCCAATCAACATTTTGCGTCGGCCGAGTTTTCGACAATGGATTCACGTACGAATTCCTGAATCCTGATTATTATTTTTTACTTTCAAAATCAAACTTTTCCTTTTTTACAGTCAGCAGTGCCTGGATACAAACTTCCAGGAATCGAAAGAATGAGATACAAAATAATACCCGACATTGTTCACACAACAAGAGATAAATTGATGAAGATCATCAAGGAATCTACGTCGTTCACAGTCATTCTCGACAGCTATGGAAGTTCTAGTGAATCCAGTGGATCACGACAGTGACCTTTGCGTCACTAAGCCCCTCGAGTATTGGAAATCTAATCAGTGTCGTTTTCCAATACTAAGCGAAATCGGAAGAGATGCTGTTAGCGTTGCAGCATCATCAGGATCTGTTGAACGGGCTTTTAGTGTAGCTTCGGATATTTTATCAGCAAAACGCTCCGCCATGAAACCAGATCTCTTCATCAACTTGATGCTTATCAAGTGCAACGCAGGGCTTAAAGTTGGTTTACGTGATGCTGTGTAAAACTGTAAACTAAAAGTAAGACTGTCATGCAATACAATGCAGAAATTCATTAATTTATCGACTCAAATATTGTTTTTCTTTTTTTTTTTGCTAAAAAATAACTTTTATCTTATCTTAACTTATCTTATCTTTATCCCACCATAAAAATTCGGAAATATCTTATCTTTACTGTTTTTTTAAGATAATATATTGTATCTTAGCATTTTTTTTGGTATTTCGGAATAACTTAACTTAACTTTTTTTTCGGGCTATTTTTTTTACTATCTTTAACTTTAGGGTAAAAAAAACAGATAGGAGACACTGATTTGATCCCACGCCCTAGATACCGCTTTAGCAACAGTGTCTCCGCCACATCTCTTCACTAGAAGAATCTTAGAATTCAAATGTATAAAATACGTGAAGATTTTAGGAATAATAAAATTTTTGAGTTTACCACAGCATCAAACATTTTGGGTTCCGACAATATTTTGTTCTAAAATTCTTGAAATTCAGTTACGACTTTAAGTGGAAGTTCATTCAAATTATCTTCTTCAATTTGAGAAGCAATTTTCCGATCAATTTTATCTTCGAGATCCCTGTTTCACAAATCAATCTCTTTCGACATTTCTAGTACTTGCTCTAGAGCCTTTATGACCATCAAATGCTAACGGGATGGCCCATTACTTATGCTGATACTTCCTTTCTGAAAAAATAAACAAATTTCAAAAGAAATATATTTGTGGTTTCAATTTACGTATTTTACATACAGTACCCGCCCTTAGTATCCGAACGCTGGAGCCATTTAACCCAGCCTGATGACGAATGGTGTGTAGCGCGGATAGAGAAATGGGGTAGTAAAAATTAAAAAAAAGCTACAAAAAAATTTTCTAGTGTTACATAAGCAATAAGCTATCCAGTACGATTTTTTTTTATTTTGTAGCTACAATATTTGGTGACTAGCATGCTAGTCATCAAATATCCTAACACCGCTTCGCCCTATGGGGCGTCAAATGACACAGGGGCACGTGTGGGCCACAATTTTGAGATATTTGTCGTAACTGACCATTAATTGGATCGATAAAGATATCGATTGAAATGTGAGTAGGGCAGATCGAACCCATATTGGACACTGCACCAGGTTAGACAGTGGCTTTAAAAATAGTAATATTTATTTTTTTATTTTAAATTTTTTATATGTGGTTAGAATTAGTGTTAACTTAGATTATGTATACTTTCATTTATATCCTTTGGTTTTTTCTTCAATTATTTAAAAAACATGGGGTAAAAATTTTTAAATTTCTTCCCTGTTGAATTTAGCATAGTGTCCAAGATATTAAAGTAAAAAGAAAATAGATGGCTCTGTTATGTAATTCATTTGTCTACAAAACAACGCTAAAATAAATTTAGGTTGTAAGGTTAAGTCGCAATTTAATTTTGGAAGGAAGTGGGTATTTTGCAATGTTCTGTCGAATAAAACATTCGAATAAAATTTCGAATAGAATAACGCAAAATTTCGAATATTTATTCATTATTCGTGGAATAAAAATTGTACTTATTCGTATTTGTTATTCTTATTCGTTGTAACTCCAAATTGTATAATTTCGAATACAATTTTGAATAAGTAAATTTTTTTTTTGGCAAAAAATCTCATTTTTATTGCTGTTTAGTACAAACATTTTCTATTTTTGGTGGCCTAAATTCCATTTTTATTTGATATTCCAGAGCCATAGACCCCTGGTTGCTCCACTGTGGCTATTTTCCCTCTCCGAAAAAGGGGTACCCTTTTTCGGGGAACATTAAAAGTTTTCCACCAGACGAAAGCACCTCTTGTGGGTGTGTTGGTGTTCACTCCTCGCACAGGCTCATTTATAGCCAGGTTGCGCTCGCACCGGGCGGAAAATCACTCTTACGCTCCGCACTGAAATCCCCGTTTTTTTTCGTATAGTGTTCCCCCCAGAGGGTACCCCTTCTCCGAGAGGGAAAATAGCCATAGTGGAGCAACCAGGGGTCTATGACTCTAACTATTTTAATTGAAATTTATTCGTTATTCGTATTCGCGAATAAAACGTCATTTTTATTCGTTATTTGTTATTCGTATTCGTTTGTACTGCTTATTCGTATTCGTTTACAAAAGGAATCAAGTTTTTCCTTATTCGACAGAACACTGGTATTTTGTGGTCACTTTGGACCATTTTTGGGGTAAAGTTGGACAAGAAAAAGGCGTCTAGGGGGAGGAGCCTATAAATTTTTACAACCTGAAAACAAACTATATGTTCATTAATTTTCTTTCCATTGCAAAAAATTATGGAAAGAGGGCGATAAATATGAATTATTAGTTATCTATTATTTCCCTCCCTCGCGCTCCTGGCGGTCGCAGTTATCAATTACTATCAAATTTGAAGCTCGAGGTGCAGAGAAAGCGTAGTTTTGGCAGTCATCCGCCAGGAGCGCGAGGGAGGGGTTAAAAAAATGGCTGCTAGGCTGGGTGGAAAACTGGTCAAACGAGCCTTTTACTAGATTGCGAATAACTCGGCCAATCAAATCCGGAAAAAGATTTCCTTTCGGATTTGCATTGAGGGGTGGCCAAGCAAACTTTTGAAAGAATTAGTTTTTTTTTGGGTTTGCTTTTTCCGAAAAAGCGATATCAAAGACCCTTAAAAAGGGTATCCCTTTTCTGAGAGGGAAAATAGTCATAGTGGAGAAACCAGGGGTCTATGACTCTGCCATAACTAAGAAAAACGTAAATATGGCCGCGACGCGCAAGGTGCTTTCGTAAAACAGTGAGGGTACGGGATCTCCAGTAGCTTTATTTGTCAAGCAGCAAACCATTCGAGCTGCTAAGGTACAGTATCCTGCACAAAAATCCGAACACCGATTTAATTTTTTAAAGCCACCTATTGGCGGGGTAAAGGGTTTTTGTTTGTTTTTCTCTAAGAGGGAGGGTAGACGGGGTGATGGACACATAGGGCAGGGTTGGGTGAGTATAGAAATTTTTTTTAAATGCCTTAAGGTATTACGCTTTAAGGAAAGTAACAGGTCGGGACATTTTTGCAACCCCCAGGGGAATGTGTTTTTTTTAACGACAGTTGGAAATGTTGGATTTAGGCTGTGTAATATTCCTTACCCAAAATAAATTAGATAGCTGCCTGTGCACAATTATGTCGATACCTATGGCATATGTGTAGAGCTTCTGATTGCGACGCCGTAGATCAGTGTTCGATTTCCGATAAGGAATTGCGAAATATTTCGTATTGTTACGTTCGTAACGAGAACACTGGGATTTACCCTCGAAAGAGGCAATTAAATAGTTCAACGAAATAGTTGTATTCCGTCCCTGTACTTGGGATTCGCACAGTTACACAAAAAAAAAGGGAACACGCGAAAAGGGAATGGAAAAATAATCCGCGAGGGAAAGCCAGCGTTTAAACAAAGCCCCCTCTTATGGTCCTGTCGCTCAGACGGTTTACCCTCTACTGCCTTTTACAACAGGTAGACAAAGGCGTCTGGCTAATTGACCCGCCATCTGGCAGAGACAAGCACATAATTAGGGATGGGGATATTGGCGGGAGATACAATTGTAACATTCGGCCCTTCCTGACTCGAAGTTCGCCATAAAAAAAAAACAAAAAAAAACGAGAACAAACAAAACAAAACACAAAAGGGAACAAGACGAGCACAACTGATTTAAACAAAAGAAAAGCAAAACAAAGAACTTCGAAATTTCCACTTTTACCAACCCTCCAGAATACTATACCCTCCCTCCGCTCACGGCTCTAAAATTACCAGTTACCCATTACCCCCCCCCAAAAAAAAGGAAAGAAAGGAAAAAAAAAAAGTACTTGAATTAGTTGTAGCCACGTAAGAAGCAAAAAAAAAAAAAAAAAAAAAAAACAAAGCAAAAAAAAAGGACACATACCACAAGGCAAAACACCGCTAGGTAATTAAAAAAAAAAAGAAAATGTATATAAACATAGCGAAAGAAGTGCGTGTATGGTCATGTGTGATATTGCCTCATCCACGCCGGCCGTCTTGTCTGTCGCCCAATCCTCGTAACAGGTAATGGCGTAATTATTGGTGGGGCTTCCGGTGGCTCATTCTCCGATTCCGATGAGCTTACGTCACTTGATGAGGACGATGATGACGAAGATTCTTCTACCGTTATATCTTCCGACTCATCCCACTCAAGATCCGACCGACCATGAAACCGACGAATCTGGCAGACGTGAGCGTTAAACCTCCGATGTGAGTTCTTCTTCCGGCGCGCGGGCAGATCTTCTACCAAATATGTTGTTGGACACACCTTTTTCACCACTTGGAACGGTCCGATGAATTTAGGCAACAATTTCTTTGTAAGATTTTTCTTATGGAGCTTCCGGCGAACGAGGACAAGATCGCCCAGTAAGAGCTCGGTGTCCACTTTTCTTCGTCTATCGACGCGTTCTTTTGTTTTTCGTTGCTTCCTAAGAATCCGCACCCGCGCTGCCATCCTCAAATCCGCAATACGCGACAAAAATTGCGAGTGCGACTCCTTCTCTTTATCCGGCCAGGGAAACATGTTTTCAATAGACAGGACTGGGAGACGACCATGCACTAGTTCAAAAGGAGTTATTTCCGTAGTGGCCTGCCTAGCAGTATTAATGGCAAATGCTGCCGCGGACAGATGCAAATCCCAATCATCATGGGTCGTATTAACAAAAGCACAGAAAGCAAGTGTCAACGTCCTGTTTACCCGTTCAACCAGCCCATTGGTCTCCGGATGCTCTGCGGTCGCAAAAACGTGGTCGATATTCCACCTGCTTGTCCAGTCAGAAAACAATTTCGAGGTGAAAGCCGTGCCCTGATCCGAAATTAGGCGCCGAGGTGTTCCATGCCGGAAGAGGATATTTTGCTCCAAAAAAACAGTGGCAAATTTGGACGACGTATCTGGAACAGGCTGTACCTCGATCCACTTAGTCAAATAGTCGATCGCGACGATGATGTGGCGATATCCTGCAGATGTACTCTTAAATGGACCTAAATGGTCGACACCGATGAGATGGAATGGGGATGACGGTGGCTCGATGGGGAGGAGCTTACCAATCACGTGACCAATAGCATGTTTGTGTTTTTGACAGAAAAGACAAGATTGGACGAACACTTTCACACTCCTACCCAGCCGTGGCCACCAAAATCTACTTTTAATTCTAAATAAAGTTTTCTCTACTCCCTGGTGCCCGGATGAGGGAAAATCATGACAAGATTCAAGGACTTTGCGACGAAGGATGGAGGGAACGACTAAAAGAAATTTTCTACCCGAATGACTATTTTTTTTATACAAGACTTTACCCCGAATAACAAACCGTTTAGACATATTGTTTTGAATTGGGGAACTCAAGGAAACGAAAATTGGTTGGAGTTGGCCGTCTTGTTGTTGCAAGAGGGCGACCTCATTGGATGCTAAGCCAGTTTCAGGCACATTTACGGCAATACAGCATGTTTCCTCTGTCTGAGAATCGTTGGTTTCGACAATCGTCTCCGCCGGATTCCGAGACAGGGCATCTGCTACTTGGTTGTCTACGCCTTTGACATGCTCAATGGAAAAATCAAATTCTTGAAGATCAAGCACCCACCTGGAAAATTTGCCCTTCAACTCCTTTTTTCCCATCATCCATTTTACGGAAGAACTATCCGTTTTCACAATGAAATGTCGACCATAAACGTAAGTGCGGAATTTCTTTAATGCCCAGACAACTGCCAAACACTCCAGCTCGTTTGCGTGATAGCGCGTTTCTGCATCACTCAACTTCCGGCTAATAAAAGAGACAGGCCGATGACCCTCACCAGCATCTTGTGACAATACTGCCCCAAGCCCGATTTGACTTGCGTCTGTCTGGATGGTGACTTCCCGAACGTCATCGAAATGAGCCAGAACAGGAGCTGAGGTCAAGCGCTCGACGATCCTGTTCTTTGCGCCTTCTTGACGCTCGGTCCATCTCCATCCAGCATTCTTCTTCAAAAGTAAGTGTAAGGGGTGCGCAAGGGCTGCAAAGTCTGGTATGAAACGCCGATAATATGAAGCGAGACCTAAAAACCCGCGTAAGGACTTCAGATTAGTTACTGGCATTGTCGTTAGGGCTCGAACTTTTTCACTCTCTGGGCGAATACCTTCCTTATCAACTACGTGTCCTAAATGAGACACCATGGTTGAG
This sequence comes from Daphnia magna, assembly GCF_020631705.1. Taxonomy (NCBI): domain Eukaryota; kingdom Metazoa; phylum Arthropoda; class Branchiopoda; order Diplostraca; family Daphniidae; genus Daphnia; species Daphnia magna. The sequence continues at coordinate 4,373,314 of NC_059188.1, forward strand.
CCAAAAACACATTTATCGACGTTCAGAGTCAAATTTGCTTGTTCTAGGGCTGTTAGAACCAGCTCTAGACGTGCCAAGTGCTCCTCAAACGTCTTCCCAAAAACAAGAACGTCGTCCAGATAGACAAGGCACATATGCCATTTCAGGCCAGCCAAAACCTTGTCCATTAAACGCTGGAATGTTGCTGGGGCACAGTTCAAACCGAACGGTAAACGAGAAAATTGATAAAGGCCGTCTGGGGTGACGAAGGCTGTTTTCTCTCGATCTTCTACCGCTACTGGCACCTGCCAATACCCGCTGGCCAAATCAAGACATGAAAAAAACTGGGCGCCTGCTAATCGATCGAAAACGTCGTCGATCCGAGGCAATGGATATACGTCACGTTTTGTCACTGCATTCAAGCGACGGAAATCGACACAAAATCGATATTCTCCCGATTTCGCCTTCCTCACCAACACTACGGGCGAACTCCACGGACTATAAGACTCTTCAATAATCCCGTCCTCCAACATTTCTTCGACCTTGTCAGCAATAATTTGGCGTTCAAAAGCAGACACCCGGTATGGCACAGATTTGATGGGACGAGCATCCCCCGTGTCGATGTGGTGCACGACATCTGTCGTGTGTCCGATGGCTCTTTTTGACGCTGGAAAACACTTTTGTCGCCGCTCAAGCAACTCGACTATTTTTGCGCGCTCCAAAGGACTGAGTTTCTCCCCCATTCTGATTTGTGGAGCTAACTTAGAGAAATGATCTTCTGAGATCAAGGTTGCGCCAACTTCTGGAATTCCTCCACTTTCTGACACGCCAGACAATTCTACGTCTTCGTCTGCTTCAACAACACAAAAAAAATGGCGCCGCTTCAACTTCAACTCCACCGAGGCGTAATTTACAATAGCAATTTTTACAATTCCTTCCCTAATATCTACAATGCTCGACGGTATTACCCATTCTTTCCCCGGTTTTGAACAAGAATTAAATTTAACAAATCCCCTCCCCGAAATACAACTTGGCAATCTCCCATTCACAAACATGAGTGAATTAGGCGGGATGGTTTGGGGTCCGTCCACTTTAACAGGCATCCACCCACGGCGCTTTGATGGTGACTGTTCGGCTAGATACTCGCAAATATCATCCCCGATGATAAATTCTTCATTTCCTTCTACTCCCCCCACAATTAAGTCAACCGCTTCCCGTTTTTGCTCTTCTTCACACACGCAAACCTTTTCTTCTTCCGTTCCTTCATTAATTATAAAAACGTCCTTCGCAAATCGTACCTTCTTTCCCCCCCGTTCCCCTAAGATTTCACCTTCCTTAATTTCCACGATTTTACTCCCTTCCCCATTGAAAATTTTACTCCCTTCCCCATTCAAAATTTTACTCCCTTCCCCATTCAAAATTTTACTCCCTTCCCCAACTAGTTCAATCCTCCCCCTCTTAACCACTATACTTGTATTACTTTTAACGATCCAATCAACCCCCAAAATTAAGGCAAATGGTGCAGTCCTCAAGACAGTTACATGATTAATTTTTACAAGTTTACCCCCCCATTTAACGTTGAGTGGCAAAGATCCCTCGACGCGCACCGGTTTGTTGTCGACGCCCCTGAGTTTAGCTTTGTTCACCTTACGGCTTGGATTTAAAAACTTGCGCACGACACTCAGCCGGACTGCGCTAACACTTGCACCAGAGTCGACGAGGGCTATAACTTCGCCTACTTTCTCGATCCAGACTTTGATAAGGGGTAAGGCAGGTCGGTTTTCAAAAAAAACAAAGCCTCTTAAGGGCGCCATTGCCGTTGGCGGGTAGACGCGTCGTTTTTTGCTGGGCAGTCCCGGGCAATATGTCCATTCCTGTTGCAGACATAACAAAGTCTCTGTGGTGGGCCTCTCTGGGGCATGGGGCCTCCAGCGCGGGAACCACCGGCTATCGGGTTAACCGCCAGCCGCGACATCGACGTTGAAATCTGATTGACCAATCTGTCACCAAGATTTTGAAAAAGAGCCGCGAAATTTGGGGCAGGTGGGGCGACAACAGGTGGCGCAGGACATGCCGTGCCATGAAAGGGTGCACTGTATGTTACAGGCGGGGCAGGAATACCCATTTGAACACTCGATAAGCCAAGCTGTTCCAAGTCCGTAGACGAGTTACGAAGTCAGTAAAATTGACAGGTAGCTGAGCCGTAAGCGCCGCGATGTAAATTGGATTGGCTAACCCCCTAAGCAACGCCTTAATGATGTCTGCCTCTGGCAAAGGTACAGGAGAGCGCAGACATAATCTACGCTTGTCCAAAACGTACTCCAAACAAGATTCCCCTGGTTTCTGCACCCATGCTTCCACCATTAAGCTCCACTCCAAAAACGACAAGGTGTGGGAAAAGTTTGTGACAAGGGCCGCTGACCAAAGTGGCCACGTACCATGGTTCTGCCCGGTTTGCGCATGCCATTGGGACGCCGTACCTAAAAGACGTGTTACGGCAACCAAAAGACAGTTCTCGGCCGTCCAACCTTCTAACCCTGCTACCCTGTTTACTTGGTCAACAAACCCCTGTGCGTCCTCGTCTGCACTACCTGAAAAATGTGGTAGAGAGTTTACCGCCACTGTGGAAGGCCGAATAACAGGTGCATTGGGTGGTGCAGCAACAATGGCTTGCATAGCGGCTTGGTTTTGCTGTTGGCCCCCGATAACTTGAAATAGCTGCGCCATCTGGTTCTGCCTCGCTGCTGCGTCCGTTGCTACTGCCGTGGTAAACCCTTGTAACGCAGCGATGAGAGCTGCATTGTCCGCCATTTCAGTTTTGGTCGACGCTTCCGAAGGAGAAATGTCAAATTCCAGACGTTGTTTAGCAGCGTCGTTTGGTGGATAGCGAGGTACAGGGCGAACTAAACGGGGTCTAACCGGTTCTGGATCGGTTTGTTGGCTACGGTTCCGTAAGTGATAGTGGTGTTCAAAACCAAAAAAAGGTTCTTTAATCTCGGAATCCGTATCCGACATGCAGGTCCCGACGCCAGCAAAAGCAACCAAAAGAAAAAGACCCAAAACAGACGTGACTAATCAGTCGGTCAACCACGAGAAAGAAAAAAGAAAAAAAAAAACCCACTTGCAAAAAAAGAAACAGAATAAACATACATAAACGACGGCACCAGCAAAAGCAAATAAGTCAGGAGACGAACACACAAAAACCAAATTAAATACCCAACAAAAGCTTAGGTACACCAACCGAAACTCGCTTAAATTGTTGGCGCGCCAAAAAAAAGAGACAAGAAATTAAACGCCGAAAAATTAACAAAACAACAAAAAAAAATATTTCCCCTTTGGCTTCAAAGCGAAAAACCACGATCCCACGGGAAACTACTTTGCGGGAGAGTCTGTCGCGTAACACAGATCCAATATGGCCACGCCCACAGTCACGCCTGCCTCCAACACACGACTGGATCCAATATGGCGGCGCCCTTTAAGGCAGTGGCGTTCAGTAAGGCGACTTTTTAAAAGTCGTTCTAAGGCCTTGTAATCCCTCTTCTGACACCAATTGTTACGTTCGTAACGAGAACACTGGGATTTACCCTCGAAAGAGGCAATTAAATAGTTCAACGAAATAGTTGTATTCCGTCCCTGTACTTGGGATTCGCACAGTTACACAAAAAAAAAGGGAACACGCGAAAAGGGAATGGAAAAATAATCCGCGAGGGAAAGCCAGCGTTTAAACAAAGCCCCCTCTTATGGTCCTGTCGCTCAGACGGTTTACTCTCTACTGCCTTTTACAACAGGTAGACAAAGGCGTCTGGCTAATTGACCCGCCATCTGGCAGAGACAAGCACATAATTAGGGATGGGGATATTGGCGGGAGATACAATTGTAACAGTATCTTTACAATATTCTTCATTCGAATACGCTAGGAATATAAATTTTTTTAGAACGAAGTAAATTATTATTTTTAAGTTATTTAATAAACAAAAAATGCACATATTGCTCGATGAAAACTTGTTTTATTTATGAACGAAAATTTCTCATAAGGTATTCACAATAATTCATCACTTCATCTGTAATCGAACACCGATCTCCAGCATCACATTCAGAAAGGCTACATCTACGCCATTAACAACGACGCAAACATTCACAGGCAGCTGAAACATATGCTAAATTGTTTCGATAAGCAACATTACCAAACCCAAGCCCTAAATTTCCAACTGTCGTTTAAAAAAACACACCACCCTGGGGGTTGCAAAAATGTCCTGACCTGTAACTTGCCTTAAAGCGTAATACCTTAAGGCATTTATTTTTAATGTCTAGACTTACCCAACCCTGCCCTGTCGTGTCTATCACCCCGTCTAACCTCCCCCTTTAAAAAAAAGAAAAAAAACACCCGCTACCCCGCCAATAGGTGGCTTTAAAAAATTAAATCGGTGTTCGGATTTTTGTGCAGGATACTGTACTGTACAGTATCCTGCACAAAAAGGTGAACACCGATTTATTTTGAAAAAGCCATCTGTGGGTAAAAAATATGAATAGTTTACCTTTTTAAGGAGAGGTAGGGTGGTTTTGGCGCAAAATCATCATAAGGGGGGTTGGGTAATGTCATTTCAGACCTTTTTTTTTTTTTTGCCCTAGGTATTAAATGTCTGGAAAAAAGTGTAGACTGTATTATCGGTAGACTCCCCTATCCCCCGGCAAAGTAGAACAATTTTAGCAATACAAAATAGAGTCTTTCCATTACTCGTTGTTGTCATTATCGGGTCGGGTAATCGGGTAGCATATGGAAACACAAAATTATTTTTATCAGTATGCTAGCTATCTGTTACTAAATTGTTAGTGGCTTATTGGATACGTTTCCTTCGGCGACGCGGGAGTTCCGCGTTCAAAGCTTGTTTGCATTAATATTATTCAGAGCAAATCTAACTAATGAATATAATTAAATAAAATTTTGGTGAGATACAGTGTTTCGGATTTTCTAAATTTGCCGGATTTGACTCAAATCCAAATCATTGCGTGTGTTTTGAAATCCGTTCCAAATCCTAAGCTCGAAAAAATCAGCAAAATCCAATCCAAATCAAATCCAAATCCAAATCCAAATCATTTTAAATTTGAGAAAATCCGATCCAAATCCGATCCAAATCCGATCCAAATCCAATCCAATTCACAATCAATTGTTAATTTTATGATTGCAACATGTAACACATAGTTACATACAAGTTCTTCTACATATTCTGTGTCAAGGTAAAATTTTTTTAAATTTCCTTTTAATTTTTTTGACTTTAATCCCTAATTTAATATCAAATAAAAACCCAAGACTTAATAGGATTAGTTTACTTTTTAACAGAAGTTTTGCTAAAAAGTCTGTTTGACTTTTGATTTCTTACAAAATCCATTTTTTTTTTAACTATAATAACAGGTTCCTTTAGATTTCTTAAGTTGGATTAAATCTTTTTATTTCTGAGTATTCTGACTGACAACGGTGAAAAGAGCAAAAAAAAAGAGTTAGCCACAATTCATTATTTGTGTTTGACAGGAGTCACAGGACTCATAAGTTTCATATTTCGCTTTATGAAAAGCATTTTCGCGAAGAGAGGAGGCTTAATGCGATTTCTTTTAGCCGATGCAATGTCCGTGGCGGTGCTAAAGACCCGTTCGATCTCTCCTCCCGAAGCGGGCACCCCGAAGAGCTCCCTTGCTATCAAAGCCAACAACGGGAATCGATGGGCGTTTACTTTCCAATAACCCAAGGGACTAAAGCGCAAGTCAGAAGGACAATCATTGTCAGGAGAGCAATGATTGTCCGTCTGCAGAGTCTCCAGACGACAAGAAAGGTAAATACTAAACAGTGGCTGGGTGGTACAGGAAAAAAATTCTAAATTGGAAAAAAATCCGAAACAAATCTTTATAAAGGATTTGGATTTGATTTGAAAAAATCCGGGTTTTTTTTTGTGGGGATCAAATCCGATCCAAATCCAAGCCATTGAAAAATAAGGCAAATCCAAATCCCTTAAAAATCCGGGAGGATTTGGATTTGATTGGATTTGGATTTGATTTGAAAAAAAAAATCCGAAACACTGGTCAGATATATAATATTTAAAATTTTGAAGAAAATATTCATATAAGATTAATGATTATTAATTTCGTAAATAATTACACTGTTTTAATGAACGCAATAATTTTGTAACCAGTTATCTTATCCAAGTCTAGAACGCGGATCTCCCGCGTCGCCGACGGAAGCGTATCCAACAAGCAACTAACAATTTACTAACTAACAGCTAGCATACTGATAAAAATAATTTTGTGTTTCCATATGCTACCCGATTACCCGACCCGATAATGACAATAACGGATAATGGAAAGACTATTTTGTATTGCAAAAATTTTTCTACTTAGCCGGGGGGTAGGGGAGTCTACCGATGATACAGTCTACACTTTTCCAGACATTTAATACCTAGGGCAAAAAAAAAGGTGTCTGGACTGACATTACCCAACCCCCCTTATAATGATTTTGCGCCAAAACCGCCCTACCTCTCCTTAAAAAGGTAAACTATTAATATTTTCTACCCACAGATGGCTTTTTAAATGTCTAGACTTACCCAACCTTGCCCTGTCGTGTCTATCACCCCGTCTACCCTTCCCCTTAAAAAAAAAAACCGCTACCCCGCCAATAGGTGGCTTTAAAAAATTAAATCGGTGTTGCAGGATACTGTACTTACGTTAATTCTTTAAACCGTATGAGGTGCACTCAACTAGTGCCATCTCGTAAGCTTATTCTGGCCCAAAAAACAAGGATTGTTATTAGCTATTAAGCCCGGTCTCAGGTAACCTGGGCCGAGCCTTAATAGTTATTTTCTTATCAGTCATCAGCTCCTATGTACAGTATCCTGCACAAAAATCCGAACACCGATTTAATTTTTTAAAGCCACCTATTGGCGGGGTAAAGGGTTTTTTGTTTGTTTTTCTTTAAGAGGGAGGGTAGACGGGGTGATGGACACATAGGGCAGGGTTGGGTAAGTCTAGACATTTTTTTTATGCCTTAAAGGTATTACGCTTTAAGGCAAGTAACAGGTCGGGACATTTTTGCAACCCCCAGGGTGGTGTGTTTTTTTTAAACGACAGTTGGAAATGTTGGACTTAGGCTGTGTAATACTCCTTACCCAAATAAATTAGATAGCTGCCTGTGCACAATTTTCTCGATACCGATGGCATATGTGTAGAGCCTCTGATTGCGACGCCGTAGATCAGAGTTCGATTCCCAAAAAGGAATTGCAAAATATTTGGTATCGTTATCTTCATTCGAATTTGCTGGAAATATTAATTTCTCTAGAACGAAGGAGATTATTACTTTTTAAATTATTTAATAAAAAAAAACACATATTGCACGATGAAAATTTGTTTTATATATAAACGAGAATTTCTCGTAAGTTAACCATATTAACTCAGCACCACATCTGGAATCGAACGCCGATCTCCAGCATCACATTCAGAAACGCTACACCTACGCCATTGACAGCGACGTAAACATTTACAGGCAGCTGGAACATAAGCTAAATTGTTTCGGCAACATTACCAAGCCCAAGCCCTAAATTTCCAACCTTCGTTTTCAAAAACACACCACCCTGGGGGTTGCAAAAATGTCCCGACCTGTAACTTGCCTTAAAGCGTAATACCTTAAGGCACCTTTTTAAAATGTCTAGACTTACCCAACCCTACCCTGTCGTGTCCATCACCCCGTCTACCCTCCCCCTTAAAGAAAAACAAACAAAAAACCCACTACCCCGCCAATAGGTGGCTTTAAAAAATTAAATCGGTGTTCGGATTTTTGTGCAGGATACTGTACGTGTATACCAGTGTTATTTGCTCGACTCCCATCAGCACAAGATTTGGGACATCGCACGCCCTCTCCGGAAAAAGGACGACCAGGGACGATCGGTGTGGGGATTTCTCCAGTTGTACAAGATGAGGCTTGTTTCTAGTTCAACTCCGGTTGCTTCGTGATCAGCTTAAAAAATGGCGATTTAATTGACACCTGTTAACACAAAAAAAAAGAAGTACTGTTGACCTACCAGTGAAGTTGTCTTTTGGAAGGTAAAGCAGTCACATTGGTTCTGATAAGTCAGGCAGAGTCACGTGACCAGCCTTAGATATCAGATTGCCACGTATCGTAACTAGTAAACCGGGGACGTTCTCACTTCTGAGCAACGACTTCCCAGTTCCCACGTCCGTCTGTTCCTCTGTTGCAAAAAAAGGAGTAGTTGCCCGGCCGTTGTCCTTTAAAATTGGTGACTGCTTAGAAGTGACAACGACAAGCAGACGAAACGACGCAGGGATTCCGTCTTGAAAACTGAACAAACCGGATAACAGAAATTATAGTTTATTTCACATCATTTTCTGGAATGGATAATACGGCTAACCCCAAGGAAAACGAGAGGTTCTCATGATTTCAGATCTTATCTATAGCTATGATTACCGTACTGTGTAATGATAATCAATATGGTCTGTGTAATAATTCCAACAACCTTTTTTTTTTATTTTCGTTTTATTCTGCCTACTACTAAATTTCTAGCCTAATAACTGTAGTTTTTATTTAAATCTTAATCTATATTATGTATAATAGTACCCATTTAATTGTGTGTATTTGGTTTCAATGATTTTCTAATACCTGATCTAATTGATCAGATCGTGTGGTGTGCCTAAAGCAGGGGAAGACATGACAACAGTGCTGAAAAAAAACGAAGCTACAACTGATCGGCCAACTCAGATAGAAAAATCAAGTGGAAAAAAGAAATCTCAAGACAGAGAGCAGGAAAAGAGCAGGGATCGTCAATCTGTTAGGGAGCATCATAGAAGAGGAGAAAGATCTAGAGGTGGTGGTCGAGCTGCTTCTAAAGGCAGCATTTACAGACCTAGAAGCCGTCCAGAATGCCGTGTTCACATTTCCAATATTCCTTATGAATACCGTTGGCAGGACCTTAAGGATCTTTTCCGAAATGAAGGTTTATTTTTATGCTGATTTTCAGTTTATGTACAGCTTGTGTTATTTAGTGGATCAGGATTGTTGAGGATCTTGATTGTTGTACAGTTGGCGAAGTTTCGTTCGTGGAGCTGTTTGAAGATGAGCGTGGTAAGCCTCGAGGATGTGGAATTGTCGAATTTGAGAAAATTGAGCATGCTCGTATTGCCCTGGATAAAATGAACCGATATGAGCTAAAAGGTCGTCGTCTTATCGTCAAAGAAGTGAGGATTCCATACACTTTGCTTATTCAGTCAACATTGTCTTACGAAGACATTGAAAGCGTGGCTTGGGCTAGTGTATCAAATAAGTTTGTTCTCTGTTTGTTTTTTCTATGTTTTCTTCTTTTTTTCCCTCGATGCTGAAACCAGGATTTTGACATCGAAGGTGATGGATATGGACACTTAAGGGGTGCAAGCGCATCCATAAGCAGTCGTCAAGAAAGTGAAAGACATATTCCTCGGTCTTACTCGTCCGGTCGTGATTATGTTGGTGATGTTAGCTACGACGGAATGAGGAGTGGTCGAGGAAGCATCAACGGAACATTAGCGTCTCCTTCGTCTACGCGTTGGAGCAATACGTATGGATTGAGTCCTCAGTTTCTCGATTCATTAGGAATTTCGGGTCCACTCTTCGATCGCATTTTTGTTGCCAATGTAAGTTTAAATCAAGGAAGCAGATTGTTGTTGTAAGGTCTAGATGAAGCTGGTAAGGTGATTTTGTCGAGGGAAGGTGACACTCATCGGCATCTGTTTTGCCAGTTGCTTCTTTTGGATACATCTTGTCTAAATTGTAGAGGTGTTTCAGTTTGTTGTGTTGGTGGATCGAATTCGGCGGCTGTCGTGAGCAGTCATAAGATGGGGTGACAGCTCATGGTAGCTTAAGACGTGTGGCGCTGATGTTTCTGATCCAGAAGCTCTTAAAATATTCTTTCTTTGTGCAAATTATTCGTTTTTATCATGGGCTTCATGGCGTTGAGTATGTCCCATTTCTTCAGTTGGATTACAAGGTGGACGATGCTAAACTTCGGGAGGTGTTTGGTTTGGCCGGAAAAGTTGTCGACGCTGAGGTGGTGAAAGATCGAGATGGCAGGTCACGTGGATTTGGTGTTTTGAAAATGAGCCATCCCGTTGAGGCTGTACAGGTATTATAATAATCCCGAACGAATCATTCAACTACAGATAATCTGCAATCCTGTGGGGGATTTTTTATATACTTTTTATATTTATTTTATATTTATTTTATATTTCACTTCATTTTTTAAGTTGAATAGTTTTTTCATCAGTTTTTATTTCTGTTGTCATCTATAGGCAATATCCATGTTCAACAACCAAATGCTTTTCGACAGACGGATGACCGTGCGGATGGATCGTGATGCGGATCGTACTGAAACGAGGGCTTCTCGATGCGGATTGCCTGAAGGGCTTCGTTCAATTGGAATGGGACTTGGAAGTAGAGGAGATCCCCTACACGATGTTCCACGTAAATACCTACTTTGTTTTATTTATTGTGGTTTGGTTAATTTATTTTATATTTTATTGTTATTATATTTCTTTTTGTTTGCTTGTTTTTGTTTGGGGGGGGGCAGTGGGGTTGATTTTCTATTCTCATGCGAATTTGTTCTTCAGGAGGTGGTCTACAAGACCGTCCCTTGGATCTTTATCGTAATAGCTCTACCATGGAATTTGGCAGCTTTGGCAGTAGAATAGCCAGTGCTTCTGATGATTTTGTTCCTTCATCAAATACTAGTTTGGGTCACGCGAGTGGTATGTCAGCTATGGGAAGTCAAGTCGAACAATCAGTCGCTGGATTGCATAGCATAAGGTCCAGTCGTCCTATGCATGATCCTCCAATGGGCGATTATCGGATGAATAACATGGAATCGGGTTACAATGTCAGAGCAAGCTCTGGAAATTCCATTTCATTGAACAGAATCGCTGATAGCTACAATCCGGCTTCATATGGATACCGGACGGAAAGTGTAGCAGCGAAAGATATATATGGAACTTCTATCCTTGATTACGAGCGCAGAGATCTGTATACAAATAATGGAACAAACCAGTTGACACGCGAAACGCAAGATTATCTTTCAACTTCTGCTGGATATGCTTCTGGAACGCGGATGCCCGGCATGGGTTCTTCAGTTTCATCGTCTTTGCCACTCGGTCCTTCTGACAGTTCGTCAAGATCCTCTGATACCATCGTAATAACAAACGTATGTCATCATTATTATTTTGTTATTTATTATTATTATTATTATATATTTTTTTCTCATTATTTGTTTTGTTGATGTTGTGTTTTTACAAAGCAAGTTAATTAATCCATTTTTAAATTTTACAGTTGCCACCCAACTGCACTTGGCAGGATTTACGAGACAAGTTCTGTGAGGTAAGTCCACTTCGTCAATCTATACTTAAGTAAACATTTGACGTCAGCATAACTTTTTAGCTGCTTTGCCCTTTCCAGAGTAAACTACTCTAATCTGTTTTGTACGTTTGACAACAACAAAATTTATTTTCGATTGATTTGTCATACTCAGGCTAATTAAAACGTAAATAATTTGAATTTGAATTTAAATCAAATTGCAATCTTATGCCAAAATTCAAATTTGTCCGGCAAAAGTAGATGATCGTTGGTCCTAAAATATTTTGGCGAAAAATGTTTTTCCTTTTAATCATTTGAAAATCAGTTACTTTGATCCATGCACACTGTACTTTCTATGGGTTATGTGTACATGTTAGGTTGGAGATGTACTATTTGCCGACATTCGTGCGAAAGGTACTGGTTTGGTGAGATTTAGTTCGGAGCGAGATGCACAACGGGCTTGTGGTAAGTAATTATAAATTTGCCTATGTTCGCTCAAAAAAGAAAATGACGGTTAATTTTTTTGTTTGTCATTTCACACCAGCCGTGTTGAATCGAACGAATATGGAAGGATACGCAATCGAAGTTAATTTTTATTGAAATTCCGGAGAATCCACGACTTTTTTCTTCTTCTCTTCGGAAAGCACTTTATGGAAAAGTCTCTCCATGACCTAAAAACGTTCAACTGAATTGGTTCATAATAAACTTAGTTGTACCTTATTATTTGCTTTTTTTTTCTGTTTGGAATTTTTTTACTACAATCTTCTTGGTTAGCTGATGTTTAGAAAAAATCGTGCACAGTGTTATGTTTAGGTGACGTACTTGTATTGACACATAATAGTACTACAGTTATCACAAACATAAATCGAGACAAATTGGGAACTGGCCACTTGGAAATACCGTTACGAATACTACAGTGGAAGTTAGTTGAAACACTGATTTTTGTGATGCATAGCATGTAAAAGAAAATAATGTACATCGAACATTTAACGTAGAGCATGTTGCTACAATGGAGTGAAACTTAATGTACAGGACAAGTTTGGGCTGTTGAAAAGAATGATTAAAACGCTTTAATTAATCGAACTTGTAAAAATGTGGGAGAAAAACGAAATGGCTTCAGTAGAAATCAAAGCGGAAGTTTTTTTGTTTTTTGCTTTTTTTTTTTTTTTTTTTTTTTTTTTTTGTTTTTTTTTTTTGTTATTTTTCAGAAATTTTGCACCACCACAAAGTACAAATACAATATTGAAAGTAGGAACTTGCTACAAACACCCAAAAAAATTATGTTCGTGCAAAGAAGTCTCACGAAGCGCTATCCCAACGGATACCAGAGCAGAGTTGCTAATCTGGCTATCGCATTCAGTGTTGGAGCGAGCGTGTCGTTTTAGAAACAGGATTGGCTTCGTTTACAGCGCTGTATGAAAATTCTAGTCCATTTACTTCATTGGCCAAGATTTTGTTAGTCTTGCCGATGCATTTCAATAACGTCTTGACTGAGTAAGCTTTTTGTTTGGCGAGTTAAACGAACATTACAAATTGCAGAAGGAGAACAGATAATCGTTAAAACTTATACACGGATCTATAGTCATATGTGTTAATGGAACAAAGGAAAATTTCACAAGATTTCTTGGAAAATGAAAAAAAAAAATTTTAATAATAATAATAATTGGTCAGCCAATCAAACGATAGTTATTACTAACTTACAATAGTGTTCATTTGCATTTACGAGAAGCACGACGCTCAAATCGTCTCATTCGGCTGATCCATTCTGCCTTCCATTCGATAACAATGGATCTGGTATTGAGTTCGATTCCTGGTCGGCCATACTTGCTATCCTCGGACCCTCCCAAAATTAAGTAAGATCTAAAGAAACAAAACAAAACGAAAATGTGTCAGAAATGCTTACAGTTTAGAAAAGAACTTTTTGTTTTACTTGTTGATTTTGATCTTAGGGCATTTACAAGCAAGATCAGCCATTCGGACCCAGAAGTACGTAAGTCCACGACGTATGCGGTTGTCTCGTGTTTTCTTGAAAATTGTTTGCACATTCATCGTGAATTTTACCCATTCTCCGGCTGTCTCGCGTGCCGTAATCGTCGCCAACAATGCTGTAAATATGTAAAACAGAATCGGATGTAACATTTACTTCAATGTGATGGCGCCTACTGTATAAGAAAATACATGAATAAAGTTTGAAAACCACTTACTGTCATTCTCCACAACCAATGGAGGTATTATGTTTTAAATAAAAGTAAGAGTATTTTGAACAACTTAAACTATTTTCTATTGCACGTTAGCCCCTGCTGACATTATAGCTTTTTAGAAGGCGAACGAATAGCTCCGAAATTTTTAAATTTAAATTTTCAAATTAAAACACTAAGGGATTCTCTATATTTGATCGTTGTTTCGACTTGTCTTCCTTTTTCCCATTATAACATTTGTAGCCGAAAGTGTTAAGCCACACTACAGTTGATACTAGCCAAGTTCTACCAGAGTTGTATGTTTTGTCCCGCTAAAAAGTTTTTGGGTAGGTGCTACTAAATGTGCTTTTTGTCCCATTATTGCCAAATAGTGTGTCTTGGCTTGTGGCACTCCTGATAGCGAGCGGAACAGTTCAACCGCAGAAAATATCAGTTTAAAAAAGCATAAAAATAAGCGGAAAGCTTTAGGGGGAAAAAGGCTGATTTTGCACCTATGGCTTTATACCAGGCTATATAGCACAAAAGTCCTAACTTCCAAAAGTTTTTACTAGAGGGCTTACGAAAGGATTCAAAAGCAACAGTGAGCTAAAATGTTCTAGGTGTTAACAAAGTATAGGCATCAAATATTTAAATAACTTTGATGTTTCAAAAATTCTAATGAAATCCTAAAAAAGCGCATATTTAGCTAAAGGTTTAACTTTTTTGACTGAGCGTATTACAAAGTAACGCATCGCTGCTATTGAATGATATCTCAGCAAAAAAGGAGTAACGTAAAAAAAAAAAAGTAAAACACACAAAACACACAAAACACAAAAAAACTGTTTACCATAATCGCGTTTGCAGTATTTCTTTAGATTCAATCGTCGATTATCCGCTGGACAAGGGCCGCAATTCTCTGATTGTGAACAACGACAAAATTGCAAATATTTCATGTTATTTAACGACAGCAAAATTCCCGTATGTATAAACCATGAGGCTGCACACTGTAATTAACCCTAAGCGGATGATCAGTGTACGCGGACCGGTCTGACAGTCGCTGTCGATTG